>NC_065922.1:9785292-10099668 GCF_024586455.1 Bactrocera neohumeralis | reverse complement strand
AGATTATAGATTATAGATTATAGATTATAGATTATAGATTATAGATTATAGATTATAGATTATAGATTATAGATTATAGATTATAGATTATAGATTATAGATTATAGATTATAGATTATAGATTATAGATTACAGATTATAGATTATAGATTATAGATTATAGATTATAGATTATAGATTATAGATTATAGATTATAGATTATAGATTATAGATTATAGATTATAGATTATAGATTATAGATTATAGATTATAGATTATAGATTATAGATTATAGATTATAGATTATAGATTATAGATTATAGATTATAGATTATAGATTATAGATTATAGATTATCGATTATAGATTATAGATTATAGATTATAGATTATAGATTATAGATTATAGATTATAGATTATAGATTATAGATTATAGATTATAGATTATTGATTATAGATTATAGATTATAGATTATAGATTATAGATTATAGATTATAGATTATAGATTATAGATTATAGATTATAGATTATAGATTATAGATTATAGGTTATAGATTAGATTATAGATTATAGATTATAGATTATAGGTTATAGAATATAGATTATAGATTACAGGTTATAGATTATAGATTTTGGATTATGGATTATAGATATAAATTATATATTAAAGATTACATTATAGATTATAGATTATAGATTATAGATTATAGATTATAGATTATAGATTATAGATTATAGATTATAGATTATAGATTATAGATTATAGATTATAGATTATAGATTATAGATTATAGATTATAAATTATAGATTATAGATTATAGATTATAGATTATAGATTATAGATTATAGATTATAGATTATAGATTATAGATTATAGATTATAGATTACAGATTATAGATTATAGATTTTAGATTTTGTAAATAGTGAATTATGAATTGCGTGCTATGAATTATTTAACGTATGAATACGAAATATGAAACTTGAAAGTTGAAAAATTAAATGTAAAGAAGAAGAAACGCTTACTATGGCTGCACCAAAGCTATAATACCCTCAAAATACAAAGATTCCTTACAAGATCTTAATTTCGACTCGTCAGTGTGTATGGCAGCTATATGCTATAGTAAGCTGATCTCAACAATTTCTTCGGAGATGACCTTGTTGCCCTAAAAAATAACCTGTGCCAACTTTTGTGAAAATAAATTGTCAAATGAGAAAGTTTTCCATACAAGAACTTGATTCCAATCAATCTGTTTGTATGGCAGCTATATGTTATAGTGGTCCGACATCGGCAGTTCCGACAAACGAGCAGTTTCTTGGAGAGAAATGAGTATGTGCAGAATTTCAGATCGATATATCAAAAACTGAAGGACTAGTATGCATAGCTGGTCGATTTTTTTAATGAAATCGAGTACGTTCTAAGGATCATTCTGAATAAGTTCAGGAGAGTATGGGTCTGAAACCAGTTTCAAGCGGCTTTTAAGGGTACATTAAAAACACTGAATAATCTGTTGTTTGAGAGATATGTTATATAGTTGTCCGACTTAGCGCATCCAAGTCGGATCAAGTGATAACTAGAATATCAAAATAAAGATATCAAAAACTGATAAACAAAACTTTATGATCCCTAACAAGCATCGCTTAAAAAACATCTAGTCTCGTACGCAAAGTTGTTCAGAATGATCCCTAGAGAATTTTTCGTATACGCAATTTTTTCTGCTTTTTTATTTCCCTGTAAATCAACCAACTTTGCATATAAATATATCTACGTGTCTGTCTCTATTCTAAAAGAATTGCTCAAACAGGTATTCAATTAACACAGACTAATGATTACGCTTAGTGTAGCATTAACTGTAGATACTTTTTCTACAATTTCTTCTCGACAAATGCAACAAATGAGCTGCCTTGCCCACCCCACCCCCTCACACACACATAAATAACACACCAGCTGGCACATATGCACAAGTTCGTTAAATAATCGCATTGTCTACGCCATCAGCATAAATTTGCCGTGATAGCAGCCTGTAGGAGATAACGGTGGGGATTTTTATATTTAATAGTCAGCAGCTGAAGCGCTCTTTTCTATGCGTTTAAGCATGTTTGTTTTTGTGTGTGAGTTGGCATTGCTGCCTTAAGGCAATGAGCGGCACATGAGCAGGTTATTAAATAAATCCAGCAACCAGCTAACAGCTGCGCTTATGAAATTAAAGCTACGTGAGTAATATATTATATGCTGATGTATGTATTAATACATATATTATATGTATATATATATATACATCTGTGTGTATGTTTATGTATATGTAATTATACACAGCAAATAAAATCATTTGACTAAAGTCACGTTCTTGACTTCAATGATATATGAGTGAAGCGAGAAGATTTCTAAGCAACGCGATCGGTTTCTAAATCTGCTGAACTGTGAAAATATATGCACAGCAGCACTTATATATGCATAACGGACACATTTTATGTACTATGCTGCATGCAAATGAGCAATTTTATTTAGCCACGAGGAGACACTTACTAATTTCTCTATCACTTTTGTATGCACGGTGGCGCTTTAAGTGCTCACAATCTTATTTATTATAGCTAGCTGGCGTTTTTTTGCTTTAATAAACACACTACTGGACACAGCTAGCTACTAATTTGGCTATTTCTGCTTTTGTTGCAAGCGCTGGGGCTGACACTGCTACTTTAATCGAGTATATTCACATACATATGTCGCTATTACTAATGCCAATATTAAACAAATGAAAAAAGTTTTCACAAATTTAATTCTTTAAGCGTCTTCTTCACCTCTCCTCACAATTTTTCCTTCAATTTGCTTTATTTTATATTTTTTCGCATTGTTTACCCGCCTTGTCTATTCACATGTCTGCCGCCAAATTGATGTGTGTGTTCGCTCATGTCTAATGTCGGCGGCGCATTCTTATATTTTACGCATTATACATTATTAATTTATATCTTTACTCAACATTACTGTCTTCTTTTATTTTATTCAGCTGTAAAAATCGCGCTGCATACATTTTATGCCTGGAGCGTACTTGCCTACACAAACTTAAAGCGATTTTACTCAACGAAAGCACAAATTGCTATTAAAGCAGACAATTTCCCGCGTATACAGCATTAATATGTAATTTTTGGCATGTTTCGCTTCATATTTTTCACCCCAAACATGCTTTCATATACACATACGCTTGAGTTAATAAAATAAGTCACACGGGGCGTATACGTAACCTTAAAGCATGAAGGCGCATAAAGTGCCTTTGATACAAATTTTAATGTGTGTTATTAAAATCATACATTTTTACTGAAAAAGGTCCAATTAACTGTGTATTAAGTAAAATTTTTTTTTAGTCACACATATAAAGCTTCGCTCTAAGGTCATTATTGCTTTGAAGCAACATTCAAAATAATCACTGTCAAATGTGTATATGTTAGTATATATGTATGTGTGTAAATTTTTGGGTATATTAAATTTGCGGCAGCTTACAAACAAATAAAAAATATGAGTTATAAATAAAAATATAAATATTTCATAGTTAATAATATTACGGCTAAGGCAATACAAGTGCATGCTTATGGCTTATATTTCTGTCCTCCTTCAGTAACAGCCCTGCGTACGGCATAGCATTTAATTTTAACTACCAATCTTTGTTCGAAATTCTGCAGAATTCACCGCTCACCCTAACTACCAAATTTTCGGAAATAATAACAAATTTATGTTCACAAGAACGAGAATTCCCTCCCTCTGTTGCTTAGCATAGTTGCTTTGATGTCTTTCAAACATTAGAAATTTATAATAACATGTTTTGCTAATTATCCGCTTGTTCTGCTTGTCTGTGAAGATTTTTGCAACAACTTGTACAAATATGTTCAATGGAAATTCACAAGGATATAGCAAAACTTTCCTTATTTTCAAATTTCAGGAATAATACCTTGGTGAAATTTCAGCTGAAAGTAATGTTTTTAGAGTTATATTCTTGGTAGCTTTAATGATATGAGGTATTCTTGATGAAGGACTTCAAAAAAACTTTATGAAGGCAACTTAATGAATTCGCTTGTGTCCCATCTTTTTACTGATATTTTTCAGCTTACCTGTTCTAACCTTGTTTAGCGAGCTTCAAGGGAAATATATGTGGAAAATTTTGTTAAAAACGGACAAGTGGTATTCTATATACAGAATATTATAAAAATTATTAAAAGGATAATAATGGGTTGTCAAAAAAGTCGTGCGGTATTTTTATTGAATTTTTTTTTTTATTGAAATTGAAATGAATTTTTGATGACTCATGCCCAGCTCTTGACCGATGCTACAGCTGCTACTATGCCGGTCTCTTTCGACCAATTCAGCGATTTTATCGCAATTTTCGACGACAGGCCTTCCGGAGCGTGGCGCATCTTCGACCACCTCTAAACCAGAACGAAAACGTTGAAACCATCATTGTGCGGTGGAAATGGAAACTGTATCGGGTCCCTAAACTGCACAAATTTTATTGGCGGCTTGAGATGCATTTTTGCCTTTATCGTAGTAGTACTGTAAATATGCCATTTTCTCTTTATTTTGCTCCATGTTTGCGACGCTATAACTCACGAACGACTTAAAATAAACGACAATCAATCAAACACGTGTTAGCCCGTGAAATGAGCTTTCCAGAAAGGTAAAGCATGACCCGATGCGACGAATAAAACTAGAACTACGCGCTTTCAGCGCCAACTAGCGAAAATACCGCAAGACTTTTTTGACAACCTAATATAATTACAACTTAACAGTACAAAAAGTATCAGCTTTAGGGACTAAGACCATCAGCTTCATAACTTATTAAATAAATCTACTAAACCATATGTTTTACATTATCAAACTTCAAAATAGATGTTTAATTTACAGATAAATTTTATAAAGCCTTTATTGTTAGAATGTGCTACATATAGTATGCAAACAATTCACTTAAGTTGGGGTTATTTTAATGATTAACAGTTTTCTATTAGATGTCGAATAGTGAGATTCTCCAAGTTGAAATATTGGCCTGTTGAATCCATTCCAATAAATATTTGTGAGTTAGTCGAAATGCACTGTCTCCTATTATATTTGTAGGAAAGATTGAAGGACATCGGTAGGGATTTGTGTTTTTGTAGTATCTGGCCCAGCATTCTTTTTCGACTTGACCATAAAAATTTTGGCTACATTTCTGCTAAAGTATTCTTTATACGCCGATATGACTGGGTACCCATGAGAGTGTAATTTTTCCTACATTGGCGGAAGGTATATCTCTGATTTAGCAAATCGTTTGGTCAGAAAAATTAACGTTTAGAAAAGCTTTGAGCGTTGATAAGGATACACTGAAGATTTGTGCTATCAGGCAAGCGTAAAGGATGACTGTTTCTTCTGCTGTAAAAAATTAGACAAGGCATTATTGTTATATAGTTATTAAGAATGCTGAAGGCAATGATATTATTGTGCTTTGAACCATCAGTGTAGAGAGTTTTCCAATTGGTATGAAATGTAAACTTACGTATTACTAGGGCGTGATTATTTGCTACTGCTTCAAAATTTCATAATAAAACCATCAAAAGTCGCCTGCCTAACACATAGTTGGCGCTACTAGAAGAGAGTTAGCCCTTAACCTTCAAAAGGCGCGAGAATCATTATTTTGTGAATTATATTATTTTGAAGGAAATAACTTTTGTTATTGTGAAAAAAATGTATAAACAAGGCTAACGGGTGCTGATAAAATACAGGTTTTTGAAGAAAAAATATAGTTGAAACAGAAACTAGGCTTAATGACGAGTTTCCGGACACCGGCCAGAAAAACCAACCATCAAGAAATAGGTATGCTAATTTTAGACATGTTGAAAAGAGCACCGAAAATGGTGAACGCCATGGATGCCTAAAAGAGGTTACCCACGAGAACATCAAAAAAGTGCATAAATAGTTCCCGATGAGCGTAAAGGGAAGTTGTTCCAGATAGCAGACATTCTAAGGGTACATCATTTTATTCACGCATATTTGTATACGAGAAAGCTCTGAGCAAAGTGGGTGCTGCGTGAGCTCACTTTTGAGCAAAAACAACGACGAGTTGATGATTTGAAGTGGCGTTTGGAGATTTTCGAATGTAATAAATCCGAATTTTTTTGCGTTGATATGTGACAATGGATGAAACATGACTCCATCATATTAGTCTGAGGTCAAATTGACGGTCAAGCGAGTGGGCTGCAATACGATTAACCCGCTCCAAAACGTTGAAGAACGCAACGTCTATATTTTGGGATGCGCATGGAATAATAATATCTTGAGAAAAGAAAGGACCATCAACAGCGATTATTATATAGCGTTATTGTAACGTTTGAGGCGGAAAAAGTGCAGTTTATTTATAATAAGTAAATGCATCTTGTCACAAGTCAGTTAAAATGGTGGCAAATATTGGGCTTCGTAATAACCCTATCCTCTAGATTTGGCTCTCAGCTATTATTTTCTGTTCTAAGATCTCTAATAAATGCTTAGTTGGAAGAAATTTTCGTCGCGGCGTTGGAGGGACGCCAAAATCAGTATACCGCCCTTGAAGGCAACTATGTCGATTATATAGGCTAAGTTAGCTTAAGTTTTCCATACCACCGTCATCCGCCGAGCCCAGCTTGAAGTAGGTGACTGTAAAGTTTGACCCAATGGCCCTTGTTTTACATTATAATAGATTGTCAAAAAAGTCTTGCGGTATTTTTTATTGAATTTTTTTATTTTATTGAAATTGAAATGAATTTTTGATGACTCATGCCCAGCTCGTGGCAATGCTACCTCTGCTACTATGCAGGTCTCTTTCGACCAATTCAGCGATTTTATCGCAATTTTCGACGACATGACACATGTCAACATAAATTTTTTTGGATATACTCCAATACATATTTTTTAAAGCCTGAAAGAGGAACACTCGCTTCCATGTTCCATATTCCAAGAAAAAAGTGCTAAAACTAAGCTTAAAGACTTGAAACTCTAAACTGGCCTAAATTTGTAAATGATTTCTCTCTATTTAACAAATTCTGGGAAGGTTTTAGGAAGATCTTGGGAATAATTTTAGACTTAATGTGCAATTTCCTGTTCTCATTTTCGACTAAGAACGATTTTACACCGACCTAAATTTCTCATCACGTGTATAGTGAAATCAGAAACACATTCATATATATGTGCATAGAAAGTCGAATATTTCTCGCGAAAAATTTTGCAATCTTATGAAGACAAGAATTCGTGCCAGCTAACTATTAACGTCGCCTCAAAATCATCCAACCAATTCTTTTTCAACCGAAAATAGACACGCGAACACATATTCGTGTGTATGTGTATATATTTGCATGTATGTGTTGAGGAATGTAAAACATTTGAACCGCGCGATAGTTTAATGGCAATCGTGGTGAAGACAAATGTGGTTTGACACCCGCACACCGCACTTAGGGGGTTAACAACGGCGATGGAATCACCACGCATAGAGTGTGCTTTAGCAATGACAGCTAACATATGTATACAGATGTATATTACATATATTTATATATATATATTTTCGCATATACTATATATCGCTGAAAACTGAGTATTTCGGGCATTTTAGTGATTTTGTAGAACTTGTCATTCTATCTGCTTTCACTTCCTCTTACACTAAATGCTGCCGGATGTTACAAAATACACTCGAAAATTGTTTCACATGCACATTAACACACGCTCGCATATACACAAACACATACACATATACACGCAAACATATGCTGCCACGAAGGTTCTTATCAATGATTTGACGTTTGAAGTTTATTTGGCATTTAGGGTGAATTCCCGCTGTCGCTGGCTATCATTCAAGCTCACTAAGTGGCAGAGTGGCGAAGTGCTGGCTTTGCGGATGCGAAAATAACGGTTGGTGAGCGCGGCGTTCGTGCACTAAATTCAATTTGATGCGCGTAAAATGAGTATTGCAGTTTAAGATTCGAAAATGGGTAATCAGTGTGGCAGACGATGTAGATTTAGCTGCTTGCGAGGGAAACTTAGATTGACAGGGCGTATGAGTGACTTTTTACATGCGAACTAAATTGACGTAAAGTTTACTTTTCTTAAGGAATATTACTTTTGAAGTGACTTTTATTTTGAGATATTAAATTTTTATTAAAGCTTAGGGGAAAACGAAATTTACAGTTAAGCGGTCCCAGTGTTCTAGAACCCTCAAATTAAGGGTGTTTTCTGAATTTTTTTTTAAGGTTTAAAAAAAGAGCAATCGATTTAAAATGTTTACAGTTTATTTATAGTACACTTATGAAAAGTACAAAAATATATTTTTTTTAAATAAAAAAAACTTTAACAATATTAAAAATGGCGTCCAAAAAAAGCTATCTTAAAAAATGACTCCCGGTGCCGTTGTTGATTTTGACTCTTCAGAACATCTGAAACATAAAAACCAAATAAATTATTAATCAGTAGGAGTGCAGCTATCGCTGGGACTACAACCAAAAAAAAAAAAATTGAAAATTAAAAAAATTTCTCGCTTTTGAAGTTCACATTCTGAAAACTGCTATTTTTGGACCAGTTTTAGATCGAAAAGTTCTTAAAATTAAAATTTGATCGTAGCCCCAGCGATAGATATTGATCTTTTAAACACCGTATTAAAATTTCAAGTGATTCATATGGAATGCCTTTTCTCATCAACGGCACGGCATTTTGAGATTGTACCCTAGCCCTGGGCAATAATCTATACCAAATTTTGTGGAAATATCATCTCAAATAAAAAAGTTTTCTTTGCAAGGACTGGATTTTTATAGGTTAATTGGAAGATACATAAGGCAACTACATACACAGACCGGCAGGCGGCAGTACGAGACTTATTTTCGCCAAAGTTCAACTCTAGCGTAGTAAACAAAGCAAATACGGTTTTAAGCTTACTGTCAGGTCAACTTGACTTATTCATAATTTGAGTTCCCGGTCACAGTAACATTTTCGAAAAACCACAGACTTACAACTATCATAACGGAGCACTGGCCATTTGGAGAATATGTCATAGCTGCAAAATAGAAAAAAGCAACGAAACGGTTCTTCAGTTCCTCTATGGTAGCCCAGCTTTATCACATATCAGGCATCGAAGCTTTGGGAACCATCAGACAGCAAACCTCGAATGTCTATCTACGAAAAGCATGACGGAGATAAGTAGTTTCATTGAGGGCTCCAATTGGTTTGAACACCCCAATAGAACGTGATATCAAGATAAGGCCCAAAGATAGTGTATCAATAGGGCAATACCAGCGCTGATTGAGCCCGAAAGGCAGCACTCTTACCTATGTACATACCTTGTATTGTCAACTATATGCCCTGAAAGTCCGATATCGATGGTTTCGACAAATTAGCTACTTTTTTAGGAGAAAAAGACTTGAGAAAAATATCAAATCGATATCTTGCAAGCTGCGAGTCTACTTTGCAGACAGACGGACATGGCTATTTCGACTCAGCTCGTCTCGTTGATGATTTGTATGCATATACAGTCACTCACAAAATTCGTCATGGTATCAATGCTTTCCTAATTGGTGAAAAAAAACTCGACAATGTTTTCATGTTTTTTGACGAAATAGGATCTCAAGTCTGCTGTACCTTAGGTCATAATTCGCTCAATGAGCCGACTCCACTTTAGACCGATTGTTTTTTATATACCCCACAGTTACTCTTAGTCGTGACATTGCGCGACCAATTTAACATAATAGTGTGGCGACTGATGCACCACATTTATGTATAAAACTACAGATTATTTATTAAGATAACTCAAAAGACTTCTTCACTTGTTGGCGTCTATACAAGAAGTGACGCTTGATGCCAAACTTAAAACTAAAAGCTTAGAATTCAGTTGAAACTGTAAATTTCCAAGAAGAATATAAAGAGAATGAAATAATAGAATAACTGACAAACAGTGCTGCCAGATGTGGTACGACTTGTCTGAGTGCCCACAATAGTATTACTGTCCTGAAGCTAGTTTGAGTTGTCCTTGCTGTGTGTTTCAGATCATTGTTCTATTAAAAGACAATATCGGACCAATTTACACCTAAGTCTCCTACATCACCAAGCAAACGATTGCGCAGAATCTTAGTGTAAGACTTTGCCGTCATTCGTCCGTCGATTTTCACTAACCTACTCATATTGTTGGTTTTCGTGTATCTCCACATCATAATGGAGCCCACTCCAACTTCAGCGTAGGGTAACGTGGTGTAGCTGTGATTTCGCACTCTTGCTTCTCCAGGTGCAGTGGCGCCCATCCGTTGCCAATCGATATTTTAGCCTCGTCCTCGTCCTCAGACCTTCTACTAGTACCTTTTATTTTAGGTCTTGCCGAAACTTCAAGTTTCTTTCAATGTATGGTCGTTTTTTTACGTCTTTTGCAAGGCCTTTTTGGCTAACATTTTGTAATTTTCTGTGAATATTCTCTGCAAAAATCCTATAATTATTATTATTTTCCGGGCTATGGCCCTGTTTCTTCGGCGTTTTCGCTTTTGCCACTTCTTATGCTGCTAACAACGTGCCGTTGCTGCATCGAGCTCAGGATTCTTTTACGGTCTTTTTTATTTTTGATTTATAAAACTGCGATTTTGCTACGAATTTTACTCACAAAATCAACGGAGACTTTAGGTTCACACCATTCTTCAATAATTTTTGGATCTCGTTTCTAACTTCAATGGACACAAGCGTGTTCCCTTTTTCCATGCCAGCCGAAAATATCAAGAACTATAGCGAAACGTATAAATTTTCGCTCTTACCTTTCATATTTATGTATTCCAATGTTTGATGTGATATAGGAGGGGGCACAGTAGACCATAGATCGCAGTGTAAAACCTCAATTATTTTCTATCTCTTTATGTATTTCAATAAATATCGAGAATCATAAAATTTTATTTTTTCTTAGTTGAATTATAATTCTCTTTCATTTTGTCGTGAGCCCTATAATGAAAGCCTTCCTTACATAAATGCAGCTGGTATCCAATAGCGTTGCGAACTCAAAGTACAATAACTAGCTCCCCAATCTTCTCAATATCCCTCACAGCATCCCACAAAAGCCTTGTAATTCAATTTAAAAGCAATCTGAGTCCACTTTCATATCCTTGTAGCAATTTTTTTTTCATGCCTTATCAGCTTAACTCGCCCAACAAGAACCTCCTAAAATATGACCTCATTTTCCTTAAGCAACTCGCAACCATTTATGAAGTGCAAAAGTGTCACTTCCGCTCCCAAATAAAATCCATGTGAATGAAATATTAAGAAATTGCAATTTTTCTGTTTCGCATTTGTCTCTGCTTGGCAGCAGCTGTCATTTTGTCGCTGTACATTTTTAACCCAACACTTTGTGGCTGCATGCACACACATATTAACTTGCGCCGTGTCACCCTATGTCACACAAGTGACCTTAAGTGTTAAGCATAATGAGATGTAGACGCCTTTGTGTGCCGGTTCGGTGACAGCAGAGAAAACGCTTAAGTGTACTGACATACTTTTAATCTTGGCTGGAGAACAAAGCGGATTGCATGAAATGGGTCACCAAATTAAATTCAAGTGACAACTGTGAAAATTAAATGAATATATTAAATGATGTAAAGGAAGAGCAGAACAAAGGAGAGAACAGCATTACGAGAAAAAGATTTTTAAACATAAAATAAAGAAAAGTATGCACTGTGGGTCGAGTTAAATACCAATCCTATTTTAAGACATTCACATTTTTCAAAATAGGTGGCAACACTGTAACAAAAATTTCAGAGAATATTACTTAACCGGCATTTTTTATACTAATCAAAAGTTATTAAGCCAAGTATATACTTGTATGGATTAATTTTTCCAGTAGGTGGCAACTCTGGTATAAATTGCTTTTTTTTTAATAATATAACCAACATTTCCGTTACCAAAATTGAAAATTTTTAAGGTTAACAACCCCTATTCTAACTTAAGGCATTTAAATTTTTCAAAATAGACGGCAACTCTGTAACAAAATTTTTAGAAAATATTACTTGTCTGCATTCCTCATACTAATCAAAACTTATTAAGCAAAAAGTAAATAATTGTATGGAATCATTTTTATTTTTCGAGCAGGTGGCAGCTCTGGTGAAAATATATTTTTGCTAAAGTAATATTTCAATTATTCTTTATATGATATTTATTCTATTTTCACACATTAAAATAAAATGTATTGAGTAGACAGGTGGCAACTCTTTCAAAAATACCAAAATTTTACAGTAAACTGTTCGTAGTTAAATAAAACATCTATTATAGCTTAACGCGTTTCAGTTTTGCGAAAAAAGTGGCAACCAGGGTACCAGTAGAAAAATTTTTTAAGTACAAAATTTTAAATAAATAATTAAATTTCAAATTAAAATAAAATTATTTATGATATATTTTTTCCTTCTAGTTCTAAAATTTTTAATAAAAAAAATTAGATTTTCGTTTTAAAATAGTATTATTTAAATGAAAATTTTTCTAGTTTTTAATCACGCCTTTAGAATTACAAAGTACAAAAAAACCGGTTTGATTCAAATGCTAGTTCAATTATCTGCAACCTTAGTGGCAACTCTTCAAATACACTTTTCTGACTAATACTTCCACGGAGTAATTGTGGTACCCTTAAAAAAATTAATACAAATTATATCGCCTACTTTTTATTTCTTCGATAAGGTGGCAACACTGGTAAAAAAATGTTCTTAAAGAAATTTCTCAGTTAACTTCCATATATTATTTATTCTTTTTTCGCTTCATAAAATAAGACTTCTCAGCAAACAGGTGGCAACTCTTTCAAAAATATCAAAATTTTACAATAATCTGCTTTTGGTTGTTCAGAGATTTCAGATTCTATTTGTGACCCTGAAAGTAAACGTTTTAATTCAAATGTTATTTTAGTTATTGCAATCCTAGTGGCAACTCTTCAACAAAACTTTTTCAGATCAATACTTACTCAAATTAATTCTGGTACTCTTAAATAATTATTGAGCAAAAGTACAAATTTTATTGATAACTTTATTTTATTTCGATAAGCTGGCAACTCTGCTATTAATTACTTGGTCTTAAAAAAATTCAAATAATAATTTATAGTAGTATTTATTCTATTTTATTTTGTTAAAATAAGACTTCTTCAGCAAACAGGTGGCAACTCTTTCAAAAATGCCAAAAATTTGCAATAACGTGCTTTTAGCTTCAGTTTCTATTTGTGACACTACTTATTAATTGATTAACAATATTTACATGCATACATGCATATGTATATATTTTACTTCCAAAAATTATTATTTTTTTCTAAATTTGTTAAGTAGTTCTGGAGCAATACCATTCTATCCCTTACATGAATAATAATGCCCCCCTCCAAACCCTCGAATCGGCCTTACGGTCATTAAAACATAATTTCGCGCTGAAAGTACAGCTCAGAGAGTTACTAAAAGCAACAATAACAATAATTATAATATTTACAAACACTTAAGACGCTTAAGGGAGTTGACAAAAGCTTACAAGCTAATACATAAGTAAACAGACAATTTCATAAACATTTAAGCACATACAAACACGTTGAATATATGTATGTATGAAGGGAACCCGTAGGCAATAAGCACGCACACACAGCCATATGAGAGAAATATAAAAATCTTCTGAGACATAAGCGAACATAAGCATCAAACGAGTAATGTATGAATATAAAAACGCTGATAGCATAACGGCTAATGCACGTGTGTCAACAAAGCGAGACAGAAAAAAGTTACGTATACGCACTGCTAACTCAACAAAGTTAAAATGTTACGTATACGCACGGTTGTCTCAACAAATCCGCCGAGTGGGAGCGAAAGTGGATTGTCTGCGACTGTGTACACACAAGCACACACACACACACACACACACACAATTTCATTGTAAGTTAGTCAAAAGCGCATAAAATACAAAAACAAAATTAAAATAACTTTAACTAAAGCGAATGCCGTTAGCTGGGCAATCTGATGTTTTTGCAAATGCTTTTCGCATAACATAGTTTTACAAAAGAATTTTCTGCGCTCAGCAGCTGCTTAGCATAATTCCTCCTGCCTCGATTTTTTTGTTTTTGTTGCACTCTCTATAGAAATAAAGTTGCGTGTGGCCATCACTGGCAGCGCCGCTAAGCCGCCAAAGTCGACGAGTGTTTGACTTCTCAATGGCCATCGCTGTCATGCCATGGTCACCGCTCTCTTTCATGCCGCCATCATTAACGCTGAGTATTTTTCTTGCATTTTTTCTGCGGCTGCAAGGCTCCATTGGCTCGCCATTTCACCACTTTGACTTTTATGCCGTTTTTTTGTTATTATAGCCTTGTGGCTTTAGTTTAGTGCGTGCGCACACACAGACCCACGCATTCTTTCACACACACTTCACGCACCACACTGACGCGCTGTGCAGGCAAACAACACACATTAGCGGTTATTAAATGCCTCAGCTTTGTATACAGAGACTATATAGGGTTCATATAAGTATATACATATATACAAGCACACATACATATATACAAGCACACATTCATACAAAAGCTCACATATAAATATACAAATGCTAGCACTTGATTTCGCCATGTGCGGATGTTCACTTAACCTTGACTCTGTAACGGCATTACGTTGCGAAACTGCTATTCGGGGCGGCGTGTCAGCGCAGTGGGTGCGTGTGACAGATGGCCTTGGAAAGTGTTGAGTTCTTAACAAGTCGGTTAAAGTTAGTATATCGCAGTGGCTTAAGGCGAACTTAGAGCTATGCAGCAAGTTTTTGCCGCACTTTTTCGGCTTTTTGGCTTTAGAGTGTCTTTTAGGCTTTACTTTTTGTTCATTTTTGCAGTTTTATGTACAAACTCTTACTTTTGTTTAGCAATAAAGTGGGTATACTCTATCTTAATATGACGGCGACATTTAATTTTAGGTGTGGGATATTCGTAAGAAATTGGTAGACATAAAAAATATTGAGTTCAAGTGTCAGATAGGCTTAATAAACGGTTGTGTATAAATATTCACAAATTTGTAAAAAACAAGTAAGGAAGAGATAAGTTCGGGTGTACCGAACATTTTATACTCTCGCATGATAAAGTGATAATCGAGATTTCATTATCCGTCATTTACATATTTTTCAAATACCGTATTTTGTAAAGTTTTATTCCGCTATCATCATTGGTTCCTAATGTACTATATACTCGTATTATACAGAAAAGGCATCAGATGGAATTCAAAATAGCGTTATATTGGAAGAAGGCGTGGTTGTTAACCGATTTCACCCATATTTCGTACATGTCATCAGGGTGTTAAGAAAATATTATATACCGAATTTCATTGAAATCGGTTAGTAGTTCCTGAGATATGGTTTTTGGTCCATAAGTGGGCGACGCCACGCCCATTTTCAATTTAAAAAAACCTGGGTGCAGCTTCCTTCTGCCATTTCTTCCGTAAAATTTAGTGTTTCTGACGTTTTTTGTTAGTCGGTTAACGCACTTTTAGTGATTTTCAACATAACCTTTGTATGGGAGGTGGGCGTGGTTATTATCCGATTTCTTCCATTTTTGAACTGTATATGGAAATGCCTGAAGGAAACGACTTTATAGAGTTTGGTTGACATAGCTATAGTAGTTTCCGAGATATGTACAAAAAACTTAGTAGGGGTCGGGGCCACACCCACTTTTCCAAAACAATTGCGTCCAAATATGCCCCTCCCTAATGTGATCCTTTGAGCCAAATTTCACTTTAATATCTTTATTTATGGCTTAGTTATGACACTTTATAGGTTTTCGGTTTCGCCATTTTGTGGGCGTGGCAGTTGGTCGATTTTGCCCATCTTCGAACTTAACCTTCTTATGGAGCCAAGGAATACGTGTACCAAGTTTCATCATGATATCTCTATTTTTACTCAAGTTACAGCTTGCACGGACGGACGGACGGACGGACGGACAGACAGACATCCGGATTTCAACTCTACTCGTCACCCTGATCACTTTGGTATATATAACCCTATATCTGACTCTTTTAGTTTTAGGACTTACAAACAACAGTTATGTGAACAAAACTATAACACTCTCCTTAGAAACTTTGTTGCGAGAGTATAAAAACACATATATGTATGGGGATTACAAATAAGAAACCGAAAATAGGTACTTTTTGGCAAATTTTCAAAAAAAAAAAAAATTAACAAAATGGCGCCGACTTGAAAAAAACATTTTTTTTACCCGATTTTTTCGACATTTTCAAATTTTCAAAATTTTTGGAAATCCAAAGCAGACACGATAGAGCATTGTATAAAGAAAATATATACCAAATTCAAAGGGTAAAAAAAGTAGTTTCGAAAAAAACGCGTTTAAAGTTTAGGAGACAATTTTAGTGAACACGGACGCCACGTCACAAAATCGGCTGTATCTCCAAAAATAAGTCGAATTTTGAAAAATCCTTCCAAGGTCATATTTTTGAAAGTCTAAACTTTCAAGATATGCAAAAAAAAATCGATTTTTTCAAAATCCTAGACCAGAATACCCTCTTAAATGACCAATTTCTGGCAAGGTCGGTTGGAAAATAAAGAAGTTCAGGGAACTTTTCGCTCAGGAACCTCTTTCAGTGGCTATACTTCTAACTGGACACTGCTCAATCAGAATTCATGCGGTAACACTGAATATCTTACAGGATGCTAGCTGCATCAGCTATTTGGAAGAAGATGAAATGTAAAAACTTTTACACTTTTACACTTATTTGTCATCTGCCCTATTATTCAATTGTCAGATCAAGGCAAAAATACCTCGTAACTTTTCCTTTAGACATCCAGGTGAAATAGAACTAAAACACTTAAGCATATTTGTGAGAGGTTTAGTGAGTTTTGGCCCATTGTTTATAATCAACTACAGAAGTTTTTGCCTTTAGCAAGAAAAAAGCCTGTACATAACAGTCTAAGTGTGTTTATTTTGGTATGCTGAGGTATCAGCCATCTAAACTTATCTTACTTAACCTGTCTTACCGCTTACATGCATTGACTTCGGAGAACACACAGCTTGCACTTGACTTAGCCAATCCTTTTCGAATGGTGAATAGTCCTGTGGCAAAGCTCGAAAAACTCAATTTTAATTTAATTTAATAATTTTCGTAAAAAGATAAGTTAGTTTAAATTAACACATGCAACTCGTTTTTTATTTAATAAATGTCATACTTTAATACCTACTTAGAACTTTCGAAAGTCTCAATCGAGAAAACCTTTCAACATAGCTTTGATTTTTGACCAGCTTAAATGAGGAGTTCTTGGTGTTCGGCTCATCTTTACCACCAGGTCCGGCCGATTGATGGTCTGTTTCCGGTCCTAACTATAGATCCAAGACTCATCGCTAGTAATAATATCTATCATGACATCCTGGTAGTCGAAAAGCATTGCTTCACACATGTTAACGCGACGCTGTTTTTTTTTTTCTCAAAAAAAGTGAGTGATTTTGGAAGCAATCGTGCTTTCACTTTTCTTAGGCTCAATCCTTCTGATATTCCAACGATGCCAGTATGAACTCTAACTGTTAAACGTCGATTCTCAATTACTAATTTCTTTATTTTAATGACGTGCTGATCATCGTTTGTTGTTGATGGCCGTCCTGGCCCTGGTTCGTCATCAACGTGTTCTTGACACTCTTTGAATAAAGTTTTTCCAATCAAAAACACTTGCTCGTGACAAACAATCATCAACGAAGATCTTTTCTAACACCCTGAACATTTCGGCACCAAAAATTTGATTCCGCACACAAAATTCAATGGAACTTCTTTGTGGAGTAATCTCACTCATCGTCAAAAGTGCCTAATGCATGTTATGTACATCAGAAAGACAAGTGTATACTACTCACTTATTATTATTTTGATGTGACATTTGGCACAGATGACAGTGACAGTCATACTAATTAAGAAAATAAATATTGCGACGATTTGCGAAATTTGAATAAAAAGTCTTACTATTTTTTGCCCACAGCATATACAGTCCCTACGCTAGTAAGGCCTTACTGCATACATAATGCATAGATTTTATTGGTACAATTTTTAACTACATGAAATAGATGAAATCGCCGAGACCGTCAACAAAACTTTAATTGACATTTGTGAATGGAGTAAGAGGACAAAGTTGCACGTTAAACTTCAGAGTAAATGTTCGTATTAGAAATCTGCTTATGTTACCTCTGAGCTAGCTCTGTCTCATATGTTAAGAAATACAAACATATGGAGGTTTTTAGATCGAAATGGATTCACTTTGTAGCATCCTTCTTTATAATCACAATCGAATTGGTCTCGTAAACTTTCTATGAACAATCTAGAATTTATATGTTCTTCAGACTCATTATTTTTGTGATAAATTTTTGAAGTATTTTCGTAGAAGTTATCAGTCTATTTTCAATCTACCTATTATGCCTACTTCAGAAGGACATAACCTTATTCTTAAGGTCTCAAATTTTTTTTTAATAATTTTTTTAAATAAAAATGAGATTCTTCTTATACCATTCGAACCTGCAGCTTGCCAATCTGCTTTAAATACTTCTACATAAAAAATTGAAACAAGGGCCCTTAAACCTGGGATATTTTATTAAGTTGATATTTAATTTAATGTTTTTGTTTTATATTGTCAGTTCGCTTATTCTACTACTTAATATCCTTCTCATCTCATTAATTAAATACTGTTTTACAGCAAAATAAATTAAATTAGAAAGAAAAAACAACTAACAAATTTAGAATCCCCCTATCCACCTTGAAATTAAGCAAGCGTTAAAAACAATCACAGCATTCATTTGGAGAATTTAGCGCAAAACACTTTCTGCATTTGAAATTCTCTGCTGTCGCAGACGGACAAAACAAACTGAAATAAGCGTGGGACAGCAGTCAAATGCAGGATATTTCCGTTGACATTCACAGCAAAACAAACTGATTTTAGCCAAGAAAAACACAGGATATTCAAAAGCACTGTCGTGGTCGTTGTTCTTGTTGTAGCTAAGCCATTTCTTGCTGTGTGCAGACAGCAGAGTAATGAAGGAAACAGCCGGACAAGCTGTCAGGCATGCAGCGCAAGCAAATAGCGGAGAAAACTTTTCGCAAATAATTACCGAAATCCCAAAGAATCTCCGAATCTCCGGCTCATTCGGCATGCAGCGCGCGCATATTTTAGCTTGACGGCAAACGGTATTACTGGTGGGCGGAACGTTGTTGCTGTTTATCTTTGGCGGTTACTTATTGCATTGCAATTCTTATTCAAGTTTAGTTTATTTTGTTTGTTTTATTTGCTGTTTATTGGCATTGTTTCTTTTTTATTTTTTGCTTTGTTTGTAAGCTGTGAGTTCTTTGGAATTGCTACTTTCATTATTGCTTTTATAGAAATATTTTTATGTCGTCATATATATATGTATATGTATGTGCTCTGCACTATTATATAGCCACCTGCTAGAATACATTTCCACTATTATATTTTCTGTGCAATGTTCACTATCTACGTCTACTTAATGTTACTGATATTGCTAATACGAACCCTGTATATAAATGGTACTAATTATCATATACATACATATGTATATTATAGATATTTTTATGTATATGAAAATAGTGTTTATGCCAGTATTAGTAAGCGAATGTTGTACTGAAATTCTCAATTCGGACATCCTCATAATGGTCTTGGAACTTATTACATTGAATAGAAGTTTTTTGAATTTGGCAAAACACCTGTGTTTTCTCTATAATAATACATATTTCTTAGTCTGCGGAATAGCTGGTATTTAAAAGACCATTTCCTAATTTTTAATTAAAGGCAGATAACTTAATGGTGAGAAAATATGTTTAAAAATATTAAATATAAATTTATAAGATAGATACTGGGAAGATGTTATTTACCAGCAGGTATAAAATTCCAAACTTTTCCCTTCCCACAATGGCAGACTCCCTCCTTCAACCTGTTAAATTTCAATAGAAAAGCTATAGGGAAAAATGGAGACTCTCACCAAGGGTTTGTTCTGTTTTGGTTCTACGAAACCGTACTCAAGGCAATAATGTCCTATGGTGTACCATATACATCTGTTGAAAGACACTCAATAAGGCTACACTCACTAAAAAGCTTAAACGTGTCCAAAGAGTGGCTCTCAACAGCTTCTACGGTGCTCTGCGGACTACACCAACAATAGCACAGAATGCAGTTATGCACGTAGCAGCCATGAACATTATCGGCAGATAGTCTCCTCCTTTAAATGCATTCCTAAAAACTTGGATCACTGCCTCGCAGAGGCTATTCGTGGCGGACTTAACTCAATTCAAATAGTTATGCAGGAAATGCTAGAAAAGTGGAGAGTGGTTTTTCACGGATAGGTCTACGCTAGTGTTTTAGACAAAAATGTTAGACGTACTGCTACAAACTTCAACCCCTTTCAGTGAGGTGAGCATTCACTTCGACAGCGGCTATATTTGCGCTGAGCTCCCTAACTCTGTGCTCAAAGTTAGTGAAGGAGTTTTGGTCCTCATTAGAAATAATATGAAACTACTTAAATATTAGACACTTTACTGTGATCCAGGTAACTGCATAGTAATGAGCTAGCATTGCCTCGCTCATATCGTAATGGAAACATCCTACTTGTTTCTGTTACTTCATTGTCATCTTGCGTTCTAGCAGTGCATCTCTCATGTACTTTACAGGCATTGGTCTATGCGGCTGTAAGATCCTTGTGGCCTAGAGGGAGATCTATTAAACTACTTGTCTTCAGCATAGTTCATCTTGCCGCAATAGTACGAGTTCTTAGTGAACATTTTCCTGTTGTCATTTATGCTAGATTGGATATCAGATGCAAATTTCCAAAGTATAAAAGGAGGTGAGGTGGAAACATCCAGGAACTTTTCTTCATTGTTCCAGTCTTCACATCTTATGATATAATTATATAGGAGTTTTAGAGAATCAAATCGGATCCGGCGTTCTTAGAAAAAAACATCTGTTTGAGTGATACCCCTGTTGGGATCGAGCTCTTAACCAAAACTTAGTTCACCTAGAAAAAATCTCTTTAAAAAAATAAAAATTTTTATTCGAATTTCTATCAAAATAGTTAATAAAATATAAATGAAGTAATAACAGCAAAGTGTAATGTTTTTTGGACCCTGTAAATGTATATCATTATTGTTAATAAAAATAAAAATTTCCTAGAAAAGCACAAAAGATAATTTTCAAAAAAAATCTTGTCGAGAAATTTCCATAACAATTATATTATTTGATCGAATTATATTATACATAATTTTTTCTTTTATACAAGATTTAACTCTCTTTTGTTTTCATTAACCACGTATGATATCGTTCAACTGTATTATCAAAATGCTGGAATTAATTGGATTCATTGCTTCATGTCATCTCATTAATCATCAATCATATAAGAGCATTTATGTCGTCATATTAAGGTACTTAATTGTGTTACTATGACGACAATAAATGCTTCTTATTTTATTGCAAAAATTATTACTTCCTACGTGATTCATTTTCGCAACTTTTTTATATATTTTATACATTTTTATTTATGAGCCTATATATATATTTAGGCTCATACATTTACGAGTATACATATATGTACATACATAAACATAAATTACTCAGTTAGTGCGCACTTCGACTCGGATAATTACGACTCATTAAAATGCCATGAAATTCATCATTATACAAGCGGACGCACTGATTACTTACTTTACTGTGCGTCGTATAGAATATATTAATATAATAACTACGAGCGCGTTCATTCATATGACGTAGTTTTTAATCACTCATACGCTGTGTCGTTCAGTGCGCTTTGCTGAAAGAGCTATGAAAAAATTGTTATGATGTTGTTAAAAAAACTTTTGTGTCGTAACTGCGTTATATAAAAGCCTTTTTTCTGATTCAATGTAATTGCCATTTGCATAATGACGAAGCGAAAAATTCATATGTAACAAATAATACTAATTAATTCAACTGCGTGATTACTCATACGCCGCGTACACTTTCAAAGACACATGCCTCAAAAATGAGGTGAAATGGATGCTAGTTATTAATTTTGAGTATAATATTGTATTGAATAAATATATGTATAAATATTTATTATTTATATGTGCGTAAAATCGTTGATAAGAAATACAATTTTTGAAAAATTTTCTGAGTCAATGCAAAACTCCTAAAATGCAAAACAACATCATCAAAAATATGTAAACTGAGTTTTTATTTCTGACGATTCACTAAATCATATAACCTATACGTAGCATAATATTTTCGGCTTCCGCTGCCAGATATAACCAATATATAACTAATATATAACTCATATGTAACTAATATATAACTCATATGTAACTAATATATAACTAATACATAACTCATATACTAATATTTAACTAATACATAACCAATATATAACCATTTCATAACCAAAACTCAACTTTTGTTTCAATATGAGTGGTTTCTATTACAACGTTTTTCCTCCGCCAGTAACCTAATGAAAAGTCATGTAACCATGGCCTGCAAACATCATATCCTTCACTCTTGCAATATTTTCAGCAGTTGAAAAGGTCTTCAATGTCATCTCGACCATCTTTCAAGGTGATACCGAATCCCCGTTAGCCTTTTTAAATATTTATAACGATTCTGCATATGAAATTTTGTTAGAAATAGGAAATTTGAGACAAATTGGTTATTCAAAATTTGTATCCATTGTAAAAATCGCAAGGCACTCCTGAGGTATACCGACTTAAGCAGCTGCTGTAAACAAACTGGTTGAGAGATCGCGCTCATATTTGGCACAGTAGTTAGGGACAGTCCTCCAAACTTAATTAAATACATTTTTTTTATTTCATTACTCGAGGAATTTAATTGCATGCTTTTTTTTCTTAATGTTTTACATGATTTTTAAGTTTTCTTTATTCCATTACAACTTTGTATGCCAAAACAATTTCAATGAAATTTGCACCATATTTTTGTTTTACAGTGTATTTAGCTACTATTACTACTTTTATTTTGTATCAAAAGCCAATTTATTGCCAAAGTTTTTATTATCTCACAGTTTTTCATAGCCAAAGCACTCGTTTAGGTTTTTGTTTGTCGCCATTTAGTTCAGCTTTTTTCCACTACACGCAATTTATAACCACAGGATTAACAAAAAAAACAAAAAAAAACAACAATGAAAGCACAACAACAGCAATGCCTGACCACTTGCAGCGTGATATATTATTTTGAGTCATTAGCTGTACACACCCACAAACAAATTCAGTTGTTGAGTAATGATTAAAAGTGATTTCCGTACAGCACGCGTAAAATTAATGTGAAGATATTTATGTGGAGTTTTCATTGAATAAAAAAATTATGTAATAAAAAAATGTGAAAAGTGTGTTCTGTGTTCTGTGTTAATTAATTGCTCTATTTGCTTTTACAAATATAACGAAAAGTCTGCAGTTCTTAAAAACATAGCAATTGCTTGATTTTTAGTTCAATCAATATGTAAGGATTTGCAATATGAGGCAAGTTTGAATATTTTTTCTTTAGAAAATTATAGTTTTTTTAAATAAAAACAATAAAAAACATTAATTTCGACTGTGCTGAAGTTATAATAAATTTCACAGTTGCATTTCTTATATTTTAAAATGCTTTAAAAAATCTAAATCATGAATTTTATAGGTCAGTCTGTATGGCAGCTATATTCTCTAATCTAAACCATTTCATTGGCGATTTTACTGTTGCTTTAGGCAATAATCTGTGTCAAATTTCGTAAACATATCTGGTCTATTACAGAAGTTTTCCATATAAGAACTTGATTACGATCGCTCAGTTTGTATGACAGCTATATTATACAGTGATCCGATCTGATCAATATCTTCGGAGAATGTGGCTTTCCGTTTGTCCGTAGTTCATGCCAAATTTCATGCATATGTCTTGTCGAATAAAAAAGTTTTCCATGCAAGAGCTTGAGTTTCAGCGGTAAGTTTGCATGGCAGCTATATGCTATATTTATTTGATCTGAACTATTTCTTCAGAGATTGCAGCCTTGGCTTTGGTAAAAATCTATGCCAAATTTCATGAAGACATCTTTTCAAAGAAAAAAGTTTTCCATACAAGGTCTTAAATTTGGAGGTCAATTTGTATGGTAGCTATATGCTATAGTAAACCAATCTAAGAAATATGTTCGCAGATTGTAATGTTGCCTAGAGAAATCATAAATGCCGAATTTGGTGAAAATGTCTCGTCAAATGAAAAAGTTTTCCATACAAAGACTCGATTCTGATAGTTCAGTTTGTATGGAAGTAGTATATAGTATATAGACTATAGCGGTTCTATATCGGCGGTTCCGACAAATGAGCAGCTTCTTGCAAAGTAAAGGATGTGTGCATAATTTCAGATCGATATCTCAATAACTGTTTATATATTTGATCACAACTTTCCTTCTGGGTTCCACAAACTTCATGGCAAAATTAATATACCCTGTTCAGGGAGTAATAAATTTACGTTTGGATACATGATATAAGAGTTGCTTTCTTCAAAATATACTTTTCGAAGAAATATAAAGTAAATACTTTAAGATGCATTGCCATTTTTTCACAAAAAAATTAAAAAAATTTCGCAATTTATTGAATTATTGCAGTAAAAAATTCTGTCATCTTAGCAAAATCAAGTAACTAAGCAATC
This sequence comes from Bactrocera neohumeralis, assembly GCF_024586455.1. Lineage (NCBI taxonomy): Eukaryota > Metazoa > Arthropoda > Insecta > Diptera > Tephritidae > Bactrocera > Bactrocera neohumeralis. The sequence goes on along the minus strand of NC_065922.1, from coordinate 10,075,055 downwards.
TGTGAATAAACTTCTAAATCACCTTTGCCTTAAACCATGTTCACATGTCCTGTCATGTCCTGCGGCTATAAAATCTACACAACAGCACTCAGACAGCAGACCAATAAGTTGTGCCTACGAACATTATTTTGACCTCAATAATTGGCTTGACATGCGCGTACGATGATTATTTTTCACGCGAAGCATGCCAAAATATTTCTATAATACCACATAAGTACACTCACACACACACATATACAACCGAAGCAGGGACACTGCCCTTTGGCACATGGCAAAATCTGGGCAGTCATTTATTGGAAGATTTATGTGCTAGGTAAACAAGTATGTGTAAACTTATAGCAATGGACACACACTCACACTTCCACATATAGAAAAATATACGAAAGTCATGAAGAGCGACAATAGCCAAAGGCGATATGCAAATTCGGCATTATCGCATAAAATATGCGAGCGACGCAGCGCACACAACAAAGTAGGCGACAATCATAAATAAATGTCAGCGTAGAAAAATAGCAAAGCAACGCCTTAAAATATGCTATAGAAAAGAAAGTCACATTGGGTGGGTATTTTTCGAATGTGTCCCACACCACTTTTGCAATGAACGGACGGTTAAATGAGAATTACTTTGAATTATAAAGTGATTTTCTGATTAAGAGGGGAAAGACAGAGGCCCAAAGGAGCTTCCTCTAATATTTTGGTGATTGATTAACGAAATCCGCTACCAATTTCTAACAAAGTATGACAAATATTTTTTTAATGCAAAAATACGATCGACGATTTCTCTCTTTAGGTTCTTCTTCTAGTATTGCAGCTTTATGGGAAAAGAAGTCATTATGAGATAAGGTTTTAAAAAAAAAAGTGCTTTAATTTCTGTGAAAACTTTGTACTTATCATACTTCCCATGTTTTCAAGGAGATAAGCTATTAGAAAAACGAATTTCAAACTAAAACTTTTTTAAGATCTAAGTAGTAGTATATACTTCACATTGGAACACCTGGTAACTCAAGTCAGTCTTAAAAGTTCAGTGATAACATTTAGAAACTTACTTCTATTCAGCAATCACCTTAAAGCCCCAATGGTCAAAGACGAGCAAAAACGAAGTCGCTATATTTTTTTGAACGTTCCTTCTTTTTTTCATCTTCCTTTTCAATCATTTGTCGTTCCTCTTCTTAACCTCTTCAAATTTTAGAAGCCATTGAAGATAGAAAGAATTAAAACCTCACTGCTTTATGAGTTTTATACACAAATTTATGTAAATTTTTCTAATACAAGGCTATCTCAATAAATATGCGACTTTCGACCTATTCAAAACCCGTTCAGTTTCCAACTTCTTAAAATCATACAAGAGACACTTTACGAAGCTTTTTTCTATATCATTAAGGCTAATAAAGCTCAATACTGAGTTCAAAAAAGCTGCACAGATATTTCGACTTTTAAGAGGCTTTTATAGTCTGTAACCGTTATTTTATCAAAGTTATTTTGAGAGAAAACTTTTAGGAATCCTATATCTTCATAAAGCTGGAATACAATCGATTTTAAAACAAGTAAATGCCAGTGCAGCTGTCATGCATTCCATCTGAAATAAAAAGCCTTGAAATGTGTTAGAGCTTTTAAGCAATTTGCGTATGAGCACTTTCATTAGTGCTCACAGAATTTTCATGCATTTTATTTAATTTCAAGTTCCATATCCGTCCACTGAGCTTTCATCATACTCTCCAAAATCAAAAGCTTTCATATCAGCCCATAGAGCTTCCAAAATCAAGAGCTTCCATATCAGCTCATATGGAGCTTTCATTCATACTCCAAAAAATCAAAAGCTTCCATATCAGCCCATGAGTTTTCATTCATTCTGCCTAAATATTATTGTATATATATCATATATTCTACTTATATGGAGATTCTGTCATAAATTTTCATAGAGCTTTCATACAATCACATTGCCACAGAAATGTATATGGAAGGGATAAGTTTCAAAACAAATACCTCGATGCCTTAATTACCTTTTTCTAGTTTTTAGAGCTTTGTCACCCTGCGCAGTATTTATACTTTTTGTAAAAGTACCATGAAGTCGAGCATTACCGAGTTTGAGACCACTTTTGAAGTGGCGGTACGGCTTAAAGCGGTCTAGTCTGCTCTCAATCATACTAAGGAAGTTCTACGACTTTGTAAGAAAACTTTTCGCTAAGTCTGCAGGATGAAAGTGGTATTGAAGAAGAGGATACGATTATGTTATGATCCCCAATTGCCATTATTGACTGTACCAAGATCGTCGTTCTCACTTCTTTAAATTGTCTTGGCAACATTAGAAATGGTTGCATTATCTGACTGAAACATTAACATCACCAAGAACTATTTTTGACTAAATCGCTAAAAGGAGAGCAAATTCATCAAAAGTATGTAGAGCGTGGCAATAGAAGCCTGAACAATAATAAATAGTCAAGCGACAACTCTAGGAGTGCAAGTGAAGCTGTCGGCAAATAATTTATGAGAGCGCAATTAGAGAAGAAGGAGTTCTCTGTGCATTTGAAATATTGATTCAGAACTTGGTCTCACTGACATTCCAAAACAGCACAAACTTAGCAGAACACAATGTGATGTAATTATGTAGATATCTTCTTCATTTCAAATTCACTTTTTCAACAAGACACTCTCGGCATCGACAAACAGGCTCGCTCGAATACAAACGCAAATTTATCTGCGAGTTTGTCTTTCAAAACAAAATAAATCGAAAGTGAATTTCCCCGAAGACCAGAGGATTGCAGTTAAAAATATTCAACCATAACAAATAAACAAGGAAAAGCAATCTAGCGGCGCTACAGTTATGAATGAGTGCAGTAAGAGGGCGCAAAGTGAGGTTATGCGCGCCATGCGGAATATCAAATGAGGCAAAGCCTCCACTCCGCTTCATCCTCCTCCGCTCAATTGTTGTAATGCAGTCGCCAGCCAAGCAGCCACTCAGCCACGCATTGCTACATTCTTGCACTCACAGCACTCACAAAAAACTAGACTAGGTAAAAGAGCAGCTCCCTGCAAGTGAAGTATGTCACGCTGTGCGCTCTTTCAATTCATTTGAATTCAGGCCAAGTATGCAATTGAATTTTCTCACGAATGAACTCTCGCCATGCAGTCTGTGTGGGCGGAGAGATGAAGAAATTCGCACATACTTTGCACACCGCCACACAATAATTGGAAAAGGAGGTCATCACTAACATCAAACGAACGAAATCAGCGAAAGAAGTTGAAAAAAATTAAAAAGTCAAATAATAAGTTAAGAAATTATGGCGCAAGTTTATGGCAAACAGTTACTTCGCTAAGTCTACTTGTGATGTTATTTTAAGTAAGTATGAAAGCGCCAAAATTCTTTATGCTCAGCACATACAGCAACGGTGCTACGTTGACAAGAGATAGTGAACTGGTAGGAGAGTGAGAGAAATTGCGGATGACATTATAAATTACAGGAGACGTGTGAAGATCGAGTAAAATGATTGGTCTGAATAAACTAAAAAACTAATGGAAACTGTGTCCATTCTTCGCACTAGTCGCATCACTAGAAGAACACGTTCAGCTCGATACGGGAAAATTGCACCCCAGTCCACATAAGGCAAGCCTTTGACACATTCAACATATTACTGAGTTTCTCCGATAAAATATTGCTCATAAAGTCATATTTCTATGCAATGAATGAATGATACTAGGAGTCTTCAATAGCAGAATGAGTCTTCAAAGTATCCTAGGAGCATCCAACTGAGCCATATTTTTATAAAGTGGCGGTCTATAATTGATAATAGGAGTCTTCGAAACTGCAATGAGTATTAAATGTATCCCAGGAGATTCAAATTCAGGCGCTCATTGCTCTTATTAAGCAAATGATTAATGAAAAAGCAAAGTCTTTGAAGAAAATGTCCCTTAAATATCTGCAGAGATTACTTAAGTGTCTTCAAGATGTTTTCCCCATAACTTTTCTGTACTATTTCCAGAACATAATGAAGGAAATACAGTTCTTCAAATAAATTTTAGTATTAGTCCTAAAAAACTTTTTTCGAATTAAAAAAAGTTCACATTTTGAATTTCTTTCGAACTCAGATTCCGAAATGGAACGCCAGCAGGCTCTAAATCAGTACATATTCGGATCTTCTACTAAATTTTCGACATTTTCATCGCAAGTGTAAGAAGGTTCTTAGAAGTCCGTTTTCAAGTTGTTTTTCCAAAGCTGAGAAAATCAGAAAAGCTTTTATGACTTTTACACTAAGCTTAAAGAGGCCTCCGAGCGTGTAGCGACATATATTTTATCAAAACGTTTCTTGTAATCCTCTTTCATGTGACTTTTCCGAAGCTTTATTTACTATCTCATTAACGATCATCTCATCAAAGTTTTGAAAGCTCTCTGAGGTTGAAAAAGCTCGCATAAAACCTTACACATGCATTGAAGATTTTTTCTGGAAGTGGTTCAACAGATATTTTGTGAAATTCAAATATTATACGGCTGCCGAATACTCGTTTAAAACTCTGAAAAGCAAACTTACAGTAAATCGCAACATTTTTAATTTTTTTTCTTAGCCTAAAGAAGTTTGTAAGCGTGCTACAATGAATATTTCATCAATCATATCTTGTAGTCCTATTTCACGTGACTTTTCCGGAGTTTAATTCACTATCTCTTTAACGATCATTTTAACAAAGCTTCGAAAGCTCACTGAGGCTGAAAAAGTTCGCAAAAATCTTTACACGTAAATTGAAAAGGTTGCTGGATGTGGTTCGACAGATATTTTGAAAACTTTAATTTTTGTCCGGTTCACGACCTAGAACGGAAGCGAGCGAACCATTGTTGAGCTACACGAACTGATGCAGCACCGTCTCAGTAAACTTCACAAATTTCATTGGTGGCTTGCGTGGCATTCTTCACTTTTTTATACAAAAATTTCAAGATATAGCGAATTTCTTCATTATTTTGACTCATTTTTGAATTTATTATTTTTTCAAGTTAAATGAAGCTTAAGATCTTAACTTTCCAACACTATATGGTATGAGACAGTGGGGTTGGTAGCACTGGAGATATACGACTGCAACGACTTCTATTGACAAAATACGAAAAAACTTTTTCGACTACCCGTATATACTTAAATACATACTTTGAAAACATTTTCAAAATAAAATGAGACATTGAAATGCACAAAACGACCAATCACTGGCAAAAAATCTGGTTAATAAAAAAATGCATTAAGTTTGAAGAAAAGCAGGCATATGAAGACATTAAAAAAATAAACGCAATCCAGCGTTATAAAAATCTTACGAAGTGCTGCACTAACCATAAATTTGTGTAATTAAATAAAATTAGAATGCGTTTGCTTGTAAGTTTGTTGCATATGCTGAATAAGTACACAGAATGGCTGCTCGTAAGTGTAGTTTTTACGATATTTGCACACGAGCATTAACGCACATCGTGAAAGCGTGAAATTCAGCTGCAGCAGCGTTAATATGTGAAAGCTCTGCAGCATGTCGGCGCTTGGCGGAAACCAAGAAATTTAAATTTCCCCATAGGTTTCCGTCCCTCAAAAGATTTTTCTTCCCTGCAACGAAATAGATGTATTAAACTATTTTTATTTGGCTGCGTCGTAGGTGAAAATCATTTCCATAAAAGCTCGCGTGTGCAGCGCATTTTTATCGCTACTTAGCATAGCATTAGCACCAGCATAGTGGTTATTGATATTTATAAAAGAAAATGTGCAAAAAATTCTGATTTTTTTTGCTTTGTCATTTTGCTTTCCTTCTGCCTCGCAATCTTCTCGATTAAGTGGCCTTACAAAGCTTGTTACCGCGCAGCTAAAATTGCACTCTCTGTTTATTGTCGACCCAGCATATTGCCTTTCAATTTACAAGTCAATAAAAATTTTATTTCTTTGTCTTGCTGCAGTCGCAAAGAAAAGCTGTAATTGGTTTAAGGGAGTTATCAAAATGGCATTTAACAAGTTGTAATACTTGCTTGATTAAGTGGGCTTATTGTGCTTTTCTTCTTCTATTTCCTTCAGTTCACAAATCGATTTAACATAGTATTGAAATCACTAGTGCTTTCATACTTTATGTTTCAAGTCAAGAGTTTTTTTAAACGTTCTGAAAGCTTTCGTATATTCCATTTAAAATCTGAACGATTATAGTGATTTTATATATTCGGACTGCGTTAAATCGAAAGCTTCCATTAACGCCCTTGGAGCTTTTTACAGCAGTCAGGAGCTTTCATAAATTTCTATACAGCTTCTTCATAAATAAAATAAAAATCTTTCAGAAATTTGCATAGAGCTCTCATGTATTTAGTCTAAAGCCAAATGATTTCCTAAGTGTTATATGTAAATGCCTGAATAAAACTCTGTCATACAGAGCTTTCATATTTTATTGTAAGGTTTATGCATACCAGCTAAAATCTAGAGCTTTCATAAATGCTTCGGAGATTTTATACATTTTGCGCTAAAACGAGAGCTTAGAGCTGTCCTAAAGGTCCATTGAGCTTGAATAAATTTGATTTTAAATCAAGTACTGTCTTAAATGCCCGTGCAGTTGTTATGCATTCAGTCTGACATAAAAAGCTTTCATAAATGCCTCCGAGCTTTTATACAATCTTTTTAAATTCCCGAGCTTTTGTTACTGCCCACAGAATTTTCATGAATTCTGTATAAATACAAATCCATATCTGCCCATAGAGCTTTCATTCATACTCACCAAAATCTAGAGCTTCCATAACAGCCTATACAGCTTTCAATCATTCTGTCTAAAATCAAGAGCCTCCGTAGAGCTTTTATTCATACTCCCCTAAATGAAGAGCTTCCATATCAACCCATAAAGCTTTAATTCGTTTTGTCTAAAATCAAGAATTTTCATAAATTTTCAAGAAGCTTTCATGCATTTTTCTTAAACTCAACTGTTTTCAGATAGATCCACAGAGCTTTGATACATATATTCCACCTTTTTAAGGTGCTTACATAAATTTCCATTGAGTTTTAACACAAATCGCTTTGCCATATAGTACGTGAATTAGAGTTTTCAGTGTCATAATAGTGTCACTACTTTATTTTTTCATAACACACACACATCCTTATAGATATCAATTCATATTTTAAATGCAAAAAAAATGAATTTTAAATTTTCTTGGATCCTGACACTGAGACATATATACATATTTACCATCATCTGAGTAAACTGTAATTTAAACAATGTATGCTTGTTTGCTCTGCTGGCAAAGTCCAATAACATGTCGGAACATATGAGAAAGCAAATAATGATGCAAGAATTTATAAGCATACAGCGCATATTGTATGTATGTATGTACGTGTGTCTGCAGGTAATTGTCTGTACATTTGATGCATGTTCACGGCTATGCATTTCTTTTATGAGTTTTTTGTTCCTCTCTCGCCTTCACTGCGTTATTTATGCAGTAAAATCGATGCTTTATATTAAAAAGGGCTTAACTTCAGATTATGAAATTTTCGGAAAGTTAAAAAAACATTATAAATAATATATGACATATCTGAATAGATATATAAGGTTCTTTAAAATATTTTATTTTTTTTGTTCCACCAGTGTTGCCACATTTTTTTCAATAAAGCTGCAGGCAATAGAATTTAGTGTAAAATTTTTTTGAGTTAGCACTTTATGTCAGTAAGTCTGTAGGTTTTATTTACTAACGATTAAAAAAAAATCAATTATGAGCCAGAGATTTTTAATAGAGTTGCCACATTTTTTACAGGAAAATTATGAGACTTTTAGTAAAGTTGCCATAGGTTTTCAAAAGCAAATTTGAATGAAAGCAAAGATCAACAAACATTCGAAGATACTAATATTTTTTAAATATATGGCAACTACATTCTATTAATTTCCTATATATGGTTGCCAGAGTTTTTAATAAATATTATAATTTATTATTAAAAAAAAGGGAAACGACTAGTAGTTAAAAACAATAAAATAAATTATGAACCGGATATTTTAACAGAGTTGCCACATTTTAAGTAAAGTTTTTAAAAACAAATTTACATTAAAGAAAAAATCAACAATAATACGAAGATATTTATATTTTTAAAATTTATGTCAACTAAATACTATTATTTTTGTATATAGGGTTGCCATATTTTTTAATAAATAGTATAATTTATTATTTGAAAATAATACGACTAGTAAAATATCGAATAAAATATTGCATTCATCTCTGTATGAGTTGCTTCTTCAGCAATATTTAAACAGGGTTGCCATGCATTTTGAACTTAAACAAATTTTTTTAAAAAACAATAAAATTCACTACCACTTCCCAAAATCAAATCAAGAGAAAAATACGCTCAAAGTTGAGTTATGTCCTCTTTAACACTAACTGCCTGACAAAAACCGCATTTGCACTCACATCGCAACTCACAATCATTCATCTCTTTTTTGCTCTCGCCTTTTGTCATGGCCTCTGCCATTCATTGCTCGGCATTTCACTGTTTGTTCGTCACGTTTCGTGTTTGCTTACGCGTCAGCTTGCACACCTGTCTGTCCAACTAACTATCTGCGTGCGTTTGCTTACTCAGACGCCCCCCCACCTGTCGCCGACACTGACGTGTGCGTGCGAATTGCAATTTCCATTTATATTCTTTCCTCAAACAACCAATACGGTAAAACAAATGAAGCTGGCAACAATCCTTGACATCCAATTCTCGCACACAGTTGCTGCTAACGGTACTGTGTTTGTACTTTTTGGCGAAAGCCAGTCAACGCTTGACAGGTTGTCTTGCATTTTAACGGCACAAAGATATTATAGCGCAATTTGTAGCCGCATAATGCAGAAAGGATGTGCACAAAAATCACGCGTCCGGCAGCTGACCGACTCAGGTCGGCGATAGATGCTTGCATGAAAGAAGATTGGTGTGAAGAAAATATAAGGCGTGAAAAGATAGTGAGTTGATTTGCTAAGTATGAAAAGCAGAATCTTTACAACAAGTTACAATAGGCAAAATTGAACGCCTCTATAAAAAAGTTCATAAAAATTTTTCACCTAAACCTCCAATATGTTTCCCCAAACCTTTACCATTTTAAAATTTTCCTTAGAATTTCCTACAGGGTACATTTTCCTAACTGCACTTAGTTTTTTTGTGTGTGTGTCTGTGTGTTAATTGCGACATTTGCTACACAAGACACTTTAACTATGACGAACGAGCCGGTGACTACGAATGTGACAGCCAGGAAGAAAAGCCATTCGAAAATGAATTTCTCACCTGTCGCCCTATTTCCTTGCAATTTTTCGCTTATAGCTTTCTGTGTTTGTTGTTTTGCTATAAATAAAGGGTGCTCAAAAGAAAACAGTTTAGTTTAAAAATTAAATCCAATAGGTGGTGCTATTGTCGAATTATATCCAAAAAAACATAGTTATGGCCCGATTTTGTTCATTTTGAAAAGGTGAACTGTTTAGAGATGAGCGAACTATATTTTCAAAAGTTGATTTCGGTAGGGATTCCCAAACGAAGCAGATATCTGTAAAAGGCACTCCTTTGATTATTTAGGTATGAAAAATTTACGTTTGCAATTATTTTCTACGTCCTCATCCGGCCAGGCCTGGAGATTATGGTCGATGCAGCAGCAATTCGGAGGCCAATTCATGGATGTTTGCCTTCGTTTTCACTGGCTTGTGAGAAGATGCGTTGGCTATTTCTATCGTCATCACCTTTAGCATCCGTCGGGAATATCCTAAGGACTATCATAGCTTATGGCTCCCACGGATTTACTGAGAAGACCGACGGATTCCGCATTTAGCAGAGTCAGCTCTTGCCAATATTATTCCTCGGTTCTCTCCAGGGTATCTGAAAATTTCCTCAATCTCACTCGCTGATGAAGTTTCTGCTGGCAGCTAAACGCGAGCCCTAGGTCGAAGTGGAACATCCACTTTGTCCACAGCCTATAATCTGGCACCCCACCATACTTCCACCACCTAAGAAACTGCCTTATGAAGCCCATGGTGCCATCCGGCACTCTCATTTTTTGGGGTGGCCTAGGATTTCATGTGACCAATTTCAGGAAGACTGCGGAAGTATCTGCCGCTACTCTCTTCCATTCCTGGCGGGAGATGGCAGAATCTTCTCTGCCGTAGTCGAACACTCCAAGCAGCATTGAGCCAGCGTCAGATACCTGACCAGCATGCTTATCACCGTAGCCTTCCGACGGTTTCGTCGCCACAGGGTCAGCTGTCTCACCCGTGATAGATACGGGTGTCGGTTTCCGTCAACGTTTGTGTTTTTGTTATTCTTGTCCATGTCAAAAGTGTCCCCACTCATAGCCGCTATCCGTTCCTCGGAAAGGCAGTCGCCTTTAATGGTCCCAACTTACCAACGCCAACTTAAAGAAACGGAAACATTTTATCTCATACCGCAATCACCATGCCAGGGTTCTAACTATAGAGGCCAAAAACAAGTTCGAGAGTTGACGCACGCCGAATTATGAGGTAATAATGAAAGTAAAAATCATATCAGGCACCGGTGTCAGGCCGGGAATTATATATATTATAAATATCCTATAGAAAATGCATGTGGAAGGGTATTATAGCTTTGTTCAACCAAAGTTAACGTTTTTTTCTCTTTTTTCTTCCTCCTTTCCACTAAATAAATCGTTTTGACAAAATACGAAGACTTTTTCGATTACCCAATATTACCACTTGTTGACATAGTTGTAATATTAATACGGTTGAAATTTTTGTCTCTTACCTAAGTACGCACCCTGTTGTTGCTGACATAAGTGAGTCACGTGCTTGGCCATTAATCAAGTTGTTGACATGTGTGTTGGCCTTAAAAGTGTTGAATAAATTCAAGTACCTACATATCGTCACCTAAAATGCAAAATAACGTATCAACAAGAAGTCGAAATTGAGGTTTTTATTGCTTACGATTCACTACATCACATAACCTATATGTAGCATAAAATTTTCAACTTCCGCTGTTAGATATAACCAATATATAGCTAATATAACTAATATAACTAATGTATAACCAATATATAACTAATATGATAACCAATATATAACCATTTTATAACCAAAACTCAATTTTGTTTCAATATAAGTGGTGTCTATTATATCGTTTTTCCTTCGCCTGTAAGCTTATGAAAAGCGATGTTACGTTATTTTGGATTTTAGGTGACGATATGTAATGATAACATGAGGAAATAGAAAATCTTCTCCTGAAAAATTATGCGTTTTAATCCCCCCCAATATTACACCATCTGCTCCGAAAGTGGGATATTTCGATAAAATTTGTCTGATACGTGAGGTTCTTCTCTAAATTAACCTACCGGATTATATCCAAAACATCTAAGCTGGAAAAAGAACATAAAGTAACAAAAATCCTCATAAAAAAATTGTAAATATTGTTTCAAAATCGTTAAAATCAAAACCAAAAAACATGAGAACTTAATGCAAGCTTCACAAATTTAATCCGCCATAAGTCCGGGAAATACAAATTCTCAACTCACCCGCCATGTTCCATTAATTCCACCATCTTGATTGGATTGATCCTTATACTTTAAGCCATGTAGCTTCGACACCTCCTTTAAAAGCTATTAAATTTTAACGCTTACTGCTGCAGCTCAGCGCCGCTCGACTCAAGCAGCACTTCAGATGGCAGTCAGCGGAAATTCTTTGCATTTTATTGACTTCCAACAAACCGGAAGCGTCCGCACTTGAGTCAACTGCAAATTGAATTTAGAGCGCAACAACACCAACAAGCGGATAAACAGTCGCCATGCCAGTGGGCTTAGCCGCAGCGAGAAGCTGCACAAAAGACACTGCAGCAACATTTCATTTGGGAATCGTAATATTGTGAAAGCAGGAGTAGATACACTGTAAAATAGAGAAATTTAATAAAAAGAACAGTTTGTAAGGCACTGTGTTGTATGTCGTTTTTCTATTACAAAATAAATTTCTACCAATTTTCTGCCCGTAAAAGTCGTCGCATGGCCCACTGTGCGAAGTGCACCTGCAAACCACTTTCATTTTCATACCCTCGATTACACTCTTTTCTGTTTGATTTTCAGCGTTGATTTGAAAATTCAATTAAATTTAGCCAGTGGCGGTGGAAAATTCAGTGAAAGCGCTCGACAGCACGAGGCAGCAAATATGCAAATAGCGAGCAGGTGCCGGAGCTTTTGCTCTTAAATTATGGAATGTGAATTTTCAGCTGAACTTTAAGCACTGAGTGGCTGCATTTGGCTAATCAAAATTGCATCGGAAATGTATTTTTAATAATTTACTATTTCTGTGACATAATTAAAATGGAATTTTTGAAATTTTATGAAAAATATTTGAGGCAATGAAATTTCGAAATTTTATGAAAAATATTTGAGGCAATGGCAACTTTTACGGTATTATCTTGCCAAAGTATGCAAAATAATATAATTTCATTAGAAATTCTCTTCATAATTCCGAAAAAGCCGAAAAAATGTATCACAGTTTCTGGATTCTGGAATTAGTGAGAAGCAACATTATTTTCTCTCTTAAAGTTGTCAGGTTGGAATTCGGTCGGACATTCGACATATATAACACGGAATTATGTTAATAAGTCGATGCCATTCTTGGTATAAGATATGTTTTAGAAGATATGAAAAAAATCTACGCTACAGTAACTAATAAAGAAAGATTTGTTAATGATATTTCCGGATAGAAATGCCGGTTACAAGATAGACTTCGAAGTTATGGCTGTCAACAGTGACGTGAGTGAAATCACGAGTGAGACGACTGGTTGCGTGATGACAGGAGATATGTCTTCATGTCCTTGTTCAAAACCAGACCCATACCCATCGATTCCTTATCCAGTCTGGAGAAAGCAAAACTAGCGGCTCGGTTGTTGAGACCAATAATTATCTGCTTACTCCAGGAATAAATTGAAGAAGTCGCAGGGAGTCGTCATGTTATAAACCTCGTTTGGTATCAAACAGTTCGGAGAGGTCCTTAACGATCCCGACGGAGCTCTTCGTATTGCTTAACGTCAGTCTACACAGACGTCTATCCCATCCCGTTCTCTCCACTCCACTCTCCACTCCTCATTCCTTTTCCGAAAACCAATGGTTTCGTTTTTAGCTGTACGTAAGGAGCTTGAAATGCCGTCCCATATTCCCCTTATACCGGGTTGCTGACGAGTGCTCTCAGAGAGCAGGGGTGCAAGTCGAGCAGAAATCGTTGCGATTGCAGCTTCTCGATATCGAAGCAAAGTGATCGATCTGGTTGGGGGCTTTTCGATCCGGAGACAGCCAGGTATCTTGATAAACTTTGCAATGCTGGATTCTAGTACTATAGATAACCATATTTCGGGCCCCACCGAAGTCGATCAGCCTCAACCCATTTGAGTATGTTCATCATGGAGGCTGAACTTACCGACCTTTGCGACAGATATATCCTATGTGCACTCCAAGCGCTCACAGAAGACATCTTTGGTCATATCAAGGACCTACTCGTCCCGTCCATCATACTTTTTGGACGGTGGGGATATCAGCTTTTATTCTAACGAGCACTTCACCCAGCTGGGTTGCAGCACCTTCCCAATTAAGGAACCAGACATTCCATTAAATCGTAGTTCTTAATACGTTTGCAGTGGTCGTAATTAAAAGAGCGAATTCTTTTCGAAGCTGCTTGTAATTTTTCATTTGGGCGGGTCCCAATCTAGCGCACAACCCTGAGGAGGAATAGTTCGCCTTCTCACTTTAGCTCGCCTTCAAACGGATGTTCTTAGGCTACCCAGAGGAATACTTGGTCAAAGACCGGAAGTTGTGAGCTGCTTGAGCCATGTGTAAAAGAATCGTTTCTGACCACTCCCAAGTGAATGGCAATCAGAGAACTTTTCTCACTTGCGTGAACTTCTACACATGGCTCCATCCTATTTGCTTACTGAACTTATTAATTCTGTAGATAAAAATCTGAAACCAATTCATCATAAGCGAGATTATGAAATAAATGGTTAAAAATAAAAAATCGTTTTATATTGCTTCATTTCTTAGTAAAAACATTATTATATCAATATTTAAAGATAACAATTTATTTTTCTTTACTTTCAGGTAAGCTATTTATGTATTAGAAGTAACTTATTTAAGTCAAAGGATCTCTTAGCTGTAGTTGTGAGTATTAAAGTATACCTGAAAATGTAACCAAAATGAAGCTAAAGAAATGCAAAATTATTCAACTACGTAAGAAACTAGAATCTGCCAACGCAAAAAAAAGTCACCGAACATTTAAGAAACCAGACCTTTCAATCATCCAAAGCTCGCCGCCTTGTCAAAACTAAAGCGGCACCAAATCAATCCGTGACTGTAAAAGAAAAAAATGCACTCAAAACAACAACAGCATATCAAACGGCAAATTTGAAAAGGAAATCGCCAATCACGCTGCGAATTTTCAGGGTTGCCAGCACTTCACAAAGCACTTTCATAGCAGCTATACTGACAGTAACAAAAATTCTTCGTGTTGGTGCTCGATTAAGCCATTCATATATAGTATAGATATACTATGAGTATATTTAAATGCTTGCTTTTATTGTTGTTTTTCCTTATCTATATATGTACATGTACATATGTGGCAGCTGCAAATGTATACTCATTGGCACGGCCTCCTGATTATGCCGGCGTTGTGACGCAATCAACCGCAATTGTGTTGGCAGCATCAATGTCACATCATAATCAATACGAAACCGTTAAGTGGTCACGCATGTCACGCACAGGAAGGACATCGGCATACACGTGCGGTCTAAGAAAATATAGCAGTTAAGAGCTGGATGGGTTTGGGTCAAACAAGTTTAAGCACGTCCTTAGTTCTTATCGCTTTCTTATTTATTTATGACTGATTTGAAGAGAGCTTTCTTTATGCTTATGATGTGCACTTTTTGGTATATGACCTTGAAGTATTTTCGCAATGCAGGGATGATAGTTTTACTGAACTCTTTAAGACTTATGTACTTAGTCTCTTTTCATTTTTCTTGTTAGAAATACTTCCGATTTCTCTAATTTTAGGAAAAAAAACGAGCCAAAATGAGATGCAAATTTTAATTGTAAACTCTTCAGAATTTTGAAAATTTTTGAGGTTAACTTGGTGTGAAAAATTTGCCTCAAAGCTTCTATACTTTTTTAGTAGTTTGAGGTTATGTAGGTAAGAAAGAGTTTGCCGTCGTAAATCTGCCACAGAAACAAGTAAAATAAATAAATCTTAATAGTCTTCAGCAAATACAACAATAACAACATCACTAGCATTTTTCTCAAATATTTTTTATTGATGATGCTCAACAGTCAATGGCCAAAGAGCAATGCTACTAATGAAAGTATGGCTTCATGTCGACCCTTGTGGCTGCTATCACATATGAATTTTAGGCTCTGTGCAGGTTTGAGGTTTACTTTACACAACTACTAACACATTACAATAAATACAAATCTTCGCTACAAAACTTACATGCACATTGCCAATTATTGCATATAAATGTTTTGTGCCTCCTCCTCGCTGGTTAAGGGTCACGATAATTTATCTTCAGCTGTCGCCAATCGCAACAAATTATCGTTAAGGTTTTTCCCACAACTTGTTTGCTTTCTTGCTCCCTTTGCATGCCAAATCAATTAACTCATTTGGCAAAACTTTGGTTGCGCCTTGTGTTGGTTTCACGTGCTAATTTGTTGTTGTTGGTGGAAAAAAGCAAAATTGTTCAAACGGGCTAAATTGATGCTTGAATTTCTTGTTACCCTCTCTTTAAGTGACGCTTAGGGGTTACACTGAAAATATTTTGCTTTAAGTTAAAGTAAGTAAAGAAGGTGTTTCAAGACAGATATTATCCGTGGAAAAAATATAATAAGCAAGGCATTAATAAAAAACAATATTTTGCAAAAAAGTACGTATAATGAAACCCAGATCGAGTTCCTTAAAACATAAATGTAGACATGAGCCTGAAATCACGAGAACCAAAGGATCTGTTTGACCGTTCCAGGCATAAAAGTTACTAAAACAGTTAAACTTAACACTTTGACGACAGATCGACAGCGCATAGCATATCCATGTTGGCTCAAGAATACTTGGTAGTGATTTTATTATTTGAAAATATCGTCTCTTCTTCTTCTTCTTCATTGGCAGACACCGCTTCGCGATTATAGCCGAGTTAACAACAGCGCACCAGTCATTTCTTCTTTTCGCAAGAAGGCGCCAATTGGAGATTCCAAGCGAAGCCAGGTCCTTCTCCACCCGGTCTTTCCAACGGATTGGAGGTCTTCATCTTCCTCTGTTTCACCAGGAGGTTACTGCGTTGAATACTTTCAGCACTGGAGTGTTTTCATGCATACGGACGACATGACCAAGCCAGCGTAGCCATTGTCTTTTAATTCGCTGAACTATGCTCTTCGTTCCATCGACTGCGGTATTTGCCGGGGTCAATGCGCAAAGGACCAAAAATCTTCCACAGAACATTTCTCTCGAGAACTCGTAACGAAGACTTATTAGCTGTTGTCATCATCCATGAATAGCTGGACGAGAATGATGAAGGACTTGTAGGGGACTTGGGGTCTTTGTTCGTCGGGGAAGGCTGTACTTATCAATTGCCTATTCAGTCCACAGTAACATCTGGATTTCCAGGCTGACATTATTATTGGTGTTAACGCTGGTTCCAAGATAGATGAAATTATAAACGACTTCGATGTTATGACTGTCCACAGTGACGTGGGCGCCTGTTTGGTTGATGACAGGAGATATTTCGTCTTGCCTTCGTTCACTGCCAGAGCCATTTGCTTTGCTTCCTTATACAGTCTAGAGAAAGCAGAACTCACTACGCGGATTTTGAGGCCAATGGTATCAAAATCATCTGCATAAGCCAGCAGCTGTACTCGAATTATTTTCCCCAGCAGTGGATTGCAGAAGTCGCACGATGGGGAGTCGCCTTGTTTAAAAACATCAGAGCTATTGGTGTTGCTAACACAGCCATACCAGTTTTGCGGAGATAATAAGTTCAGACATAGCGGCGAAGAGGCAGTTCCTTTTCCTCCTGTCGAAGGCTTTAAAATCGACGAAGAGATGGTGTATTTCGATCTTTCTTTCTTGAGTCTTTTCCCAGATTTGGCACATGGTGGTTATTGGCGCAGATTGTGGGGTCTCCTTTTTTATGGATTGGGCAGAGCACACTTAAATTCCAATCGTTGGGCATGCTTTGGTCCGACCATATTCTACAAAGAAACTGATGCATGTCCTTATCAGTTCTACGCCGACGTTTTTGAATAGCTCGGCAGGCAATCAATCGGCCTCCGCCGCTTTGTTCAGACGGGTAATTGCTATTCGAACTTATTCTAGGTCGGGCAATGGAATATCTGCGCCATCGTCATCGATTCTTTCACTTTACGGTATCTCCGTTGGCTATGGCTGACATTTTACCGATAAAATGAGTCAAAATGTAACATTTTTTATAGGAAACAGAGAGAAATATTTTTTGATAGCAGTCAGCTCCTGTGTCAAAGTCGGTTAAATCGGACCAATACTTCTTCTAGTCCCCATATACTCGTAGCTAATATAAGAATTACAAAATTCCGGTTGGCTTCATACATATAAATATATATTGGTTAAATTTTTTTGCAAATCCATGTGAAAAGTAATAATAAACGTCTGTATATCTCAATTATCGATAACAACAACATAAATAATTAAATGAATATGCTAGCGTTTGCATTAGCAGATCGAATAGTCATCGCTAATGCTTAGGAGATCCAAGTGCTTTACGCTTTCAGCGTCAATTTTCATTACCTCTGCGCTGGCAATAACACTAATAAAAGCAACAACAACTTAATGCATTAAGCTCATACAACAATGTTAATTAACACGACGACACTCGTCAGCTGCGCTACACGAACGGTGAAAGCGTCAATCCCACAGCGAAGGTCAATTACACATCACACAGCACACACATGGACAGACATATGTACATATGTAGATATATAACTATGTATTTATGGTTAGATAAGCGCTTTCAGGTTGTTAGTGCTTTTGTGCGCACATATTTCTATATTTATAAATTAGGGTGGGTCAAAAAACGACAATTTTTTTCGCTTTGTGCTCAGAAAAATTGGTTGATAGACAGCTCTAAGCGAGGTTCTCCAAGTGTGGGCTTTTTCTCGTAGCAAGAAGGTTCATCGCCTAACGGTTTTCTATTTTTTTTTTCTTTTTATCAGATAGAGCTAAGGCTTGGTGTTCATTAACAAATTTTTCTGAGTACCAAGTGAAGAAAAAATTTATATTTTTTTACCCACCCTAATGTGCATACTTGGAATGACTTGCTTGGAGGGGTTTTTCAACCATGTTTGAGAGTACCCAGCGAAAAAAATAATTCGAATTTTTTCAACCCACCCTAATGTGCACATCTGGACCTCACTGAAACACTTAAGCCCCAATGCATTGACACCGTTTTCAAAACTCAATTATATTGCTGTTTACTTAGCCGCAAATTTCTGACAAGCAATTAGAATTTTGCGACTGTTATCAGCATACTTTTCGCCATTCGTGGAGTCAGTGGGTTCAATGTAAGCCCGAGCACACACTTACACATGTCAAAATGTATGTGAGCTGCTTGTCCCGTGGGAAAATTTCCATGTAATGCCGACAATTAAAGTGCCGACGACTGAAATGTCATTTAGTGCCAATGCGCCTTGGAGTATGCAATGAAAGCGAGCAAAAACGGCAATTGTTTGCGCTTCGCCGATCATTTTCAGCACAATAGCACTTTGACTGCGCCGCAACTGGTTCGCCGCTCGCACACATGCCAGCTGAGCGTTTTAATAGCTTTGGTCGGCACTTAAAGTGCTGGTGGCAGTGGTGGACCGCACTTGGTTGGTATTGCGCTTTTTTAATGTGAGCCGTTAAAAGTTGCCCTTCGGCAAATAAGCACAATTAAGTATTCAGCGCAATTTAAACTTTAAGTGTATATGTATGTGTATGTTTTTATGTGTTGTGTGTGTGTGTGTGAATACTTCTGTATAAGTGTATGTGTGAGCAAAGTTTAAAAGTTAGTTTTAAGTGCCACTAGCGTTAATTTCCTTTGTATACATGGCGCGCATAATGACACACACACGAACTTATAGAAAACAAAAACATGGACACACACACACATAAATTTACATATATACATTGTATATACTTGTATACTGCCTTACATTTAAGCTAAGCGAGTTACAAAACTTTTTTCCGAACAAAGTTTCAACTAAACTCTGTGATGCCCGCCGTAATAACGGAGAAAAATCTTGTCTATGTGTGTGTTAGTATGTATATGTCTATCTAAAAAAGTTAGATTAACTTAATTTGGCTGAAAGCATACATTTACTCATCTATCCAAGTATAAATATATGTACGTACGTAAATATATATGTGAATGTATGTTTATCACGACCGCGCAAAAATTCTTTTGAAGTAAAAAAATCATTATTCTGGCACATTTAACTTTCTTATTATTTTCTTATTTAAATATTTGCCATTTTTCTTTTCAACATTAAAAGAATAAGAAATGAATAATTATCTCAAAACCTCTCCAGATTGAAGTGCGCGCCATCATTGGTGCTTCTCAAGATTTTTGGAAGAAAAATTAAAGCATTTCAATTTTAAAGTTTAGCTTAGGTTAGGTAAATAAGCTGATATTCGTGAAAATCCCACTTGCGCTGGTAGAGCTTATAACAAATAAAAGTTTGATTAGTTTTCAAAATAGTGTTTCATAAGTTCATAAAATTTCGAATATTGTCAATAACTAATGGATATTGAGGATAAAGCCTCTTACAATGAAAAGTTAGGTTTAATTTGAAAAAAAGTGCTTCAGAAGTTCATTTATTATCGGCTACTACCATTGATTTCGCATCTCTTCAAATAAAAGTAATCCCACCAGATGAAATACACTATCCAACGATTTTTTCAGTCCTCGAAACACTTTTCATAAGCACTTTTTGGAATGGCCTTCAGCTCAAGAAAAAATTCCATTGGGTCAAATCTGGTAAATACGGTTGATCGATGGTTGTTGGCTCGATTCGGTCATAATCATGGCTCGATGCGATGGTGCATTATCATTGTGCAAAATCCATGAATTGTTCTGCCACATTTTCGGCCGTTTTCGACGAATGTTTTCACGCAAACACCTCAATTCGGCCAAATAGAACTCCTTATTGACCGTCTGTCCCTCAGAAACAAATTCATGATGCACCAAATCACGAATATCGAAAAAGAACACTGAGCATCACGTTGAGGTGGCTTTATCGTGGCTTTTTCGTTCCGGCTAGTTTTTTTCCCTACATTCCGATGATTGTTGACTTGTTTGCATGTCATACTCATAAACCCAAGTCTCCTCGGCTGTTATAATACTCTTCATGAATGTGAGATCGGAATTCACACGATCAAGCATGTCCAAAGTGACTTATTTACGGTACTCTTTTTGAAAAAATTCAGCTTTATCGGAACGAGTTAAGCAAAAACATTTTTCATACCCAAAATATCCGCCAAAATCATTCGAAAGGAATCACGAGAGATGTCGAGCTCTCTTGCCATCTCTTTAACATTTGCCTGACGATTTTTAAGCACTTTTTCAAAATTTCATGAGTAAGAGGTCGTAAGCCTTTTCCAACATTCGCAACGATTCCGTAAACGATAATTGGTTAGAAATGCAAAATTTGAGACGAGTTCTTTCTTGATATTTTGATTCATTGTAAAAATCGCAACGCACTACTGAGGTATACTGAGTTAAGCTGCTGCCATAAGCAAACTGGTTGACAGATTGATCTCATATTGGGTATAGTAATTAAAGACAGTCCTACCAACTTGGCGAAATAATTTTTTTGAAATATCAATTACGGGGAATTCGGGGAATTAATTACATTTTCGGTTACTTTTTGTCACAATATATTCAGTTAGAATTGCTTATCACAGAACATGCAGGAAGTATTCAATAGTTGTTCTGGCTTTTCAAAACTTACTCGGTAGTATTAGATCTTCTCATCACATTAAAAGGCACGAATTACATAAAACCTGCGACTGGAATGACTCTAATCCACAGCCTATTATTTCAAGCTGTACTTAACTTGATTCTGCGGTAAGTAGGAAGTTATAGTTTTAATTAAATTTTTTTGCTACTAAAATCTGAGGGAACTTAAATTTTATTATTAAGGTTGTCTATGTAATCCACATTCCCCAATGGCGACCTATTCGAGTTTAAAGGCTAGCTTTATGTAAATAAGCAACCTATTTCTTATACGAACGATTAAACTTACCAATTATTTCCAAGTAGCAAGAACTCAACAAGCCAACTGTACCAGAAAAATGGCAACAAAGTATACGCAACTTAAAGCAAGCATGAAAAACACAATTCTAATTGACAGGTGCAATCTAGAAGTTTGGCAAAAGTTCAAACTCCAACTATCCTGTAACTTCCTTGACGACTCTATGCGTGCTAGTCTATAGTACGTACGTGCGTCTAAGTGAATGCCACACAACCAGGTTGTATCAATCACTGTCTGTCAATCGGGGCAGTAACTTAGAGACAGTAAGAGTATCCAAAGTTGCCGGCAGCATCTAACAATCACACACACGCACTTGAAGGACGACGGAACTGTTACCACGTGGTCAATGAAAACCAACAAGCTCATCTGTCACGCAAGCGAGAGTGAGATAAAGAAGGACGAGAGAGAATATCAAAAGAAAACACCAGCAACGCCCGCACATTTTCATTTCCATTAGCATCATTTTTATGCCCATCATCAAGCATTTAGCATTGACAACACTTTTCATCATCGCCGACAACAGGCCGCAGTCCCAGCGCGTCTCCGCTCCGCTGCGCTACTTCTAACCACTCGTACATGACAACTTTCGTGTTATTGTTCTGGTGATTTGAATGAGAATGACTACCATTTCAATAAGCATTTCCGTTTCCTCTATTTCCATATTGCTTTGAACAAAAGCAAAACCGACAATTTGTCACTGTTGCCGAGCGCATAACCCAGCAAACGAAAGGACGAAAGGGAGTGTTAGGAGGCATATACGTTGAAGGCTTGTTAATATACTAATTATAGCTAATAATTGAACTTGCTAACCTTATTGTTATGGTATTTCATAAAGATATGCATAATAGGGTTGCCACTATACCACAAATATGCAATAATGGATATTTCAAATATTAATACCAATAAGAGGAAGTGTTTACAAACATTTTGTTTACTATTTAAAAATGTTTTTATTATATTATAAATATTTTTTTTATTTTACAGTGTTGCCACCTATCTTCAAATTTTAAATTAACAATATTTTAAATAAAAATAACCTTCAGTTTCTATAATAAATAATTTACTTAAAACTAATTAAATTTGTTTCGATTTTTATAATGTTGCCACCTTTCTTGAAATTTTATTTTAACAATATTTTAAATAAAAACGCGCAATTTCGATGGTAAATAAATAACTTAAAACGAATTAAATTTGTTTCGATTTTTATAGTGTTGCCACCTTTCTTAAAATTTTATTTTAACAATATTTTAAATAAAAACGCTCAATTTCGATAGTAAATAAATAACTTAAAACGAATTAAATTTATCTTGATTTTTATAGCGTTGCCATTTATCTTAAAATTTTAATTTAAAAATGTTTTTAATAAAAAAAAATTAAAAACAAATTTAAATTTCCATAGTAAATATATAATTTAAGAATAATTAAATTTATTTTGATTTTACAGTGTTGACACCTAGCTTGAAATCTTAAATTAACACTATTTTTTAACAAAAAAAATCGACAATACAAAAACATTTTATTTAATTTTTGTTTTAATTAATACGTGATGAAATATGCAACAGTAAAATATTGCAAAAAAAATTATTTTGTATAAAGTTGCCACCTTTTTAATATTTTACAAAGTTATTATTATATCATAAATAAAATAGACTCCAAAAAACGTAGTTGCAAAAATATTTTTGAGATATAGTCTACTAAAATTATCTAGTTTGAAACGGGTTGCCACTTAGTAAAAAAAAAAAACAAAAAAATCTATACCTAAAATATATGAAATGTGTAAACAATATATGTATGTATATCTTATGTCTATGCCAAATAATTCAAATCGAAAAATATTGTTTGAAAAACTGTCTTCAAAATATTTTCACATTTTTCGAGAAATATTCTCAACTTATACACATTATAACTTATACACCACCTAAAACGTTTTACATTAATTATTTCGTAAACCAACATCAAATACAAACAAACATAACGTATTTCTCACTGGGTATCTTTCACACAAACACCAAGAAATATTCGCAAATACGCGTGTGGAGATAAAGATTTGATTTGCGGCAGAAATGTGATAGCACATTATGATTATTTGTAGTTGTTTTTGTTATTATTATTGTTATTGAAATTGCTATTGAAATTATTATTGCTTCTTCTATTGCCTCCACTTAGCATTATCTCCGGCAAACTCCTTTATGCTGTCCATTAATATTTGCTTATTTTATTGAAAAGCTTTCTATATTTTCTTCTTTATAGAGTTTCTTAAGCAAATAATAAATATATTTGAATTGAATTGAATTGTTGTGGGATTTACTCCAGCAATTTATTGACAAGAGGAAACAATTTAACGATTTGGAAATTAATGGATGACAGATAATCAGTATTATATAACACGCAAATTGGCTTGAACGCAAAATTATGAGCATAAATCTAGGCAAATAAAAAGAAAAATAATAATTGTAAGAAATGTAATTTAAAAAATGTATAATTGTTAGGCATTTGTCAATGCAATTAAAGAGTTTATATCGAAATATTAATTTTTTTTTTATTTTAGTAACTCTTGGACTGCTTTTATAATATTTCTTTAAAACTGACTGAGGAACATAAAAAAGGCAACATACTTAAAGAAAGTTCAAAAAGCTCTAGGAATTTATACTGAGACTGCCTTTTCGAAAGGTTTGAGTGGTTGAAAGTATATTTCTGTAATAAAACACTTTGTTATTTTTAGATCTTCATGCTTCAAAAGCGTAAAACTGAGCTCACATCCAAAATATAGTAATTACGCTAGTTGTAAAATATTAATTGATTCCCATCTGATATATAATTTATCGCTTTCTTTCTTTAAATATATTTTCGTATTTAAATTTGGTTGCTACATTTCTAACAAAAATCATTTGGAAAACCCTTCATTAAATATAAAAAATCACTAAAAAAAATCTGAGTAACAATTACTAACTTAATACCCGAATAAATCACTGAAAATCAAGTATGCAAAACAGTAGTGATACTTTACAAAGATAATATATGAAGATGTATGTGAAGTATTTTGATTCTTTCTCAACCATTCTTCCCCTTCAATATACGCCACATAGCAAAAATGAAAAAGAGAAAAATTGCTCAGGTGATTTCTTATAAATTCCACACTCCTACTCTTTTATCTTGTATCAACATTTCTGGCTGGTTTACTACGCATTTTGTTAACAAAAACAAGTGAGGGTTAAACATGTAAAGCAAGGAGGACAAAAATAAAAATAATGCAAAATGCAAGTTAAGCAAACTAAACGATATCGTTTATGTGAATAAAAACTTGGAATTTCCTTAAGAGTGCTTAAATGTTGAAGATTTTTCAAGTGAGAAACTGACTACGGAAATATTTTCCAGTATTGTCGAAGCGATTGTACTTGAATGCTCAAGTTTATTTGTTTTATATATGAATTTGAATAGTGTGTTGAGACGGATTTTCAGATATGTGTTTGTTCGTCTGTACAAGTTTTTCTCTGTTTCCTCTATAGCTTTTCGTGATATAATGAGGAACTTGATTATAGTGCAACTCTCATGCCGAAAAGTACCGAAAACTCTATTACTTTCTAAAGAAAAATATCAGCAAAAATATATTCTTACTTATTTAAAATATCACCATTTTAACTTCCATCAGATTTTTTTTTTCATTTTACAGTACATACTTACATTAGGCATAAGTGTGTTTGGTATATGGAACTAAAACGTTACTAAAATACAGTCTTTGGGAGTTGCAACTCGAATTTAAGAGGAATAGAAATTGGATTATGATTTTTTAAACACTTATATTCCTAATTTATACATATATCTAATATGATCACCCCAGCACCTATGGTTGACTAGATAACGAAAATACAAGTGAATTCGTGAAATACCTTAAGGAGTTTCCTCGGGTAAAAATCAGCGTTTTTTCAATATTGTTTTTTCATATAAAAAATGAAATATTTTATTCGAATTTTTTATTGTGACAAACAAACACTATTAACAAAGAAATTCTGAAATTCTTGGATGAAAGTATTTTAAACTCAGCCATCGCGACGCCATTTTCGGTGATCCCTCGGAAAAAAGATTCGCCCACGTTGGCGGCATAACTGCTTACAGGATCATCTAAAGTGAGAAAAATACGTGTTTTAGTTAAAACCTTAATTAAAAAGTTGGACGAAGGGAAAAACCAAAA
The DNA here is from genome assembly GCF_024586455.1 of Bactrocera neohumeralis. Taxonomy (NCBI): domain Eukaryota; kingdom Metazoa; phylum Arthropoda; class Insecta; order Diptera; family Tephritidae; genus Bactrocera; species Bactrocera neohumeralis. The sequence continues at coordinate 10,049,617 of NC_065922.1, read as the reverse complement.
CTGAGTTTTGGATTTTTGACAGACATTTTTACAACAAAATTAAAATTTAAGTGAAAATTTCGCTACTTTTTTTTTTGAAAAAGTTGTAATCGAAAAAAAATTCTTTATCCAAGTCTTTAAGTATTGTATCTCAAAGACCTGTGTAAAATTCTATGCAGATCGGTTGAGTAGTTCTCGAGAAATCGTTCCAACCGACTTCAAAAACACAGTTTCGAGGAAAAACACCTTTAAAGACGGCGGACTTAGCCTAACCAGCCTCGAGCGCACAAGTCCTCAAGGCTGTATCTCCGTAATTTTTACTCGGATCAACTTGAATTTAGGACAATATGCTTTAGGTCTTGTAGAATTTAATAAGACAATAAAAAATTCGATTTTTTGAAACCCGTAAAACCATGCAGCCCCTTAAAATAAAATTTGTATGTGGCTTGATGCTAAATTTGATAAAAATCAATCCACACACTGTTCCAGCCCGCAATTGGCCAATATCAATAACAGCACATAAAGTTCTTATCGGTATTGACAACGCTGTCCAAGCCGAAGATTTTTTGAAACTCTTCGAATCCTTGCTGTTTTGACCACAAACCGTGGTATAACGTATTCAAATCTAGACTTGTTGATGAACCCTAGAACAAGTGCTTGCATCAACTGAGCCTTATCAGCTTCAAGATCGTTGCCAAAAGATGAACAGTTGACTGATGGTAGGGTTTCATGTGGAGATCATCTCGAATATGTCTTGATCAATGATCTAGTCGATTTATGTCTTTTCTTCTGACATAAGTTTCGAATGTGTTAGCGACCAGTAAACGGTAAGCAAACAAACAATGATAAGATTCCATTGAGAAACTCTCAAATTTTCGCCTCCAAACTTAGGTAAAGATATCAACGATTTTCTTTAGCTTCCCACTTCATTGTTCCTAAGCGAAAGCAAACACTGAACTAAGTATGATATATATTGATTTATACAATATTTTATAAAAAAGAGCACTTTTATACGACATCGTCCTTGGTATATCAATTGTACACTTAGTAACAGAATTTATGGCAAAACTAAGAACATCAGCTAATATGTGAGATATTTTAAAGGAATTAACTGAATATACTCTTTTAAATATTAAGTGGTTTGATGGTAAAAAATTATTAAAATCGCACCATATTCTGACTTAACTTTCATATGTCCAATTTTGTGGTAACCATTCTTCTTGGTTGTATTCCATTGATCTAGAAATATTTCCATGCCGTAAATTCTTTGGAACTCGGGACACTCCCACTAATTTTTTAATTTCCAATAAAAATTTTAACTAATTTTACACCAAACCTCCAAACCCACACCCACTGCGCATTTAATAGAAACCTTTTAATTCAAAAAGCTCTCTTAAAGCTCTTTGAACTGCTTCCAAGCCACTGCACAAAGCCGCTGCAAAACGCAAGAAACACGCACAAAAAGTCTATATTCACCTGCTGCGTTCATTTAAACAAATTATGATTTCGATACACACGCATACACAGCAGCATTATAACCACTAATGCGCCTGCAAGTATGCAATGCGCACGCAATTTCCAATTCTGCGCCAAATAAAGTGCATAAATACAAACTAAGGCATATTGCTACAAAGCAAATACAAAAAGACTCACGTAATGCGTTGCACTTGAGCATAAAAGCCACGCACACTACTACACTTACGACAAGCACACACACATGCAGGTGAAGAAGTGGTGTGCGAGTGCAAAGGTAGGCACGCATGCAAAAACGCTCTCGAGCACTTAACGGCAGTGAAGTGCAATACAGTTATGTAAAATGCTGCTTTTATTTGCATATTGCATGTGTGTATGTATGTTGTATATGTGTATGTGGGTACATATAAATATGGTATTATTCTGTGTTTTTATACCCCGAAAACTTTTTTATTTGAAAAGATATCTTCGCTTAATTTGGCACATATGATTTTCCTAGGCACCTCAACAATCTGCGAACATATTTCTTAAATCGAATCACTATAGCATATAGCTGCCATACAAATTAACCGTCTACACTTAAGACCTTGTATAAAAAACTTTTTTATTTGAAAAGACTTCTTCACAAAATTTGGCATAAAGCATAAACCAAGATAGCACTACAATCTCCGAAGAAATTTTTTTAGATCGGACCACTATAACTTATAGCTACCATACAAATTGACTGTCCAAATTCAAGACCTTGTATGGAAAACTTTTTTATTTGAAAAGATATCTTCCTTAAATTCAGCATAGATTTTTACCAAGAACAATCCTATAATCTCCGAAGAAATTTTTCAGATCGGACCTCTACAACACATAGCTGCCACACAAACTGTCCGATAAAACTCAAGTCCTTGTATGGAAATTTTTTCCATTTCACAAGATATCGGCACAAACCTTTGCATGGCTTATTTTCTGAAGCAACGCTGTAATCTCCCAAAAAATTACTTAGATCGGAACACTATAGCACATAGCTGCCATACAAACTGACTGATCAAAAATCAGGTTCAAGTACGGAAAACTCCTTTATTTGTGAAGGGTATTATAACTTTAACTGCACCAGAGTTTCTTTTTGCAATCTGATAAATACAGAACATGCGTGGCTGCTTCATGCAGCTTTTCAATTTCGCTGAAATGGGTGATTTTCAACGCTTTTGCAACAGTTTTCTCCGTGCCGCATACATTTACATACATAATAAACCACAGCCCGTTATCGCCAACAACAGCACACCGCGCGCGCAAACTCTTTAATTTCATTTTGCAGGCGTTTAACTCACCTTTACACACACACACTTTTACTTATAATCACTTATACTCACTTGTACACACCCATGCAAACAAATATACATATATATGTATATGTTTCCGCGTGTGTGTTCATTTCCGCCTTGTTTATTACTCGCATGCCTCAGCATTAAATTTATGCGTTGCTGCCACAACCAGCATGCTTGTATATTAAATGTATGCATTTCCGTTACTATTGTGCCGTTATACCGCTCCCTGCTCCCCGCTCTACCAATCGCCTTCCCATCACTCGCGTGCCGATAAAGCTTTTCGCATTTAACTGTTCTATTTTGCATATTCATCCGCATAAAGTCATGCAGTCGGTTGCATGCAACAATGTCACTTGTCGCAGGGTTCTTATGCACATACGTGGCGCCACAGCGCACATTCAACAAGTTATTACACGCTTATTTGATTAGCCAATCCACTTCACTACTCAAGGAAGCAGTTCATTTCATGTGCAAGTATTTGCACTCGCATTTGCATTTCCATTTGCATTTCCCTCTCCATCCATCCATCTCACATATTGTGTTTCGCTTTCATTAGCTGATGTGTGCTTTAATTAAGCCGCTTCGTTAGCGCAGGTACATTGTGTAATCCAAAATAAATAAGAATTATTTATAATGCTTTGTTGGAGACGAATGTGTGTGGAGTTTTGAGAAGTTATACTGAAACAACAATTTCAAGGAGAGAAAACAGTGTGAAGAAAAGTACGCACATAACCTTAAAAGAGCTAGTTCTCACTGAAATTCTAGAAAGATATCGAAGAAAACGATTATGGAAGACAACAAGGATATTCAGCAATTCAGCGGAATGCAGAAATTGTCAAAGAAGGCAGAAGAAACAAGCAGTGATTGCTCAAAATAACCCTGTAGCTACTTAAAATAATTATCTAACGGAGTCCAATGGCAACCCTGCTACATTACTATGCCATTTCTTAATCACTAAATAAATAAAACCGAAATTATTCCCTCAGGCTATTGCTAAGTCTACGAAACTATCAGCGATATGATCTTTAAGCGTGAAAATGTCTTGAGGAAGGTCAAGAGTCTTTAGTTTCTATGCCAAATCATTGAAATAGTATTTTGAATTCAAAGAGACTAAACATTTTACTAAGATAAGGTGGGCTAATTAATAAATGTCCCATAGATATGAAACAAACTTAACATATTCAGTCTAAATTTTGCGACTAAAATTAATTCTTTGTATATCTACTGCTGAGCCTACAAAAGAAAAACGAAAAATAAAAACGAAAACTTTGGAAAAATGTCGACTTTTTCCCAACATGATCACTTGTTTTACCTCGACGGACCAGACAAACCGATGCTTCAACTACTTCAACACAACTGAACGTTTAGTATACTATAAAGGTTTGGTTTAAGTGTCCAAAAAAGTACTGCGTTAAGTCGTTCAACTTTTCCCTTCCTCCTTTCGACTCAAATTTCCTACAGCAAGTGACTTTATCAAGTTTTGGTCCAACCCTGCTATGCTTCAATTTTTTATACGTTTTCTGGAGGGGTCAAAAGTAATGATATTTCGGAGATCATTATAGGCGAATTCTTCTAGTGATTAACTTTTAAAGTTTCGAAACAAAACGACGCCGCATAAGACAAAATGAGGTAAATAGGGGCATGGAACCAATAATCCGGCTTGGAAGAGTTCAATATGATAGTCTTCTTTCTTTTCGAAACAGCTTACGCAGTCGAAGTTCATTGTTTCGACAGTTTCTTGGTCTCTGGTTTCACTTACTTTGTGATCCGATATGAACATTTGAATCATGGAGGCGCTAAACCGAACTCTGGCGGCTCCTTCTCTACCCATATACCGGCGAGGAAGCTTTGGGTGGAAAGAAGCCTTTGGAGGAGAGGGACAGTGAGCTTCTTCACGGATGGGTAAAAGTTTGGCGGAAGGTTGGTGGAGGGGTTTACTGTCAAGAGCTCTCTGTCAACTCCAATTTCCGACTTCCTGATTGTGTTGCAGTGTCTTCCAGGCCGAGGTTGCAGCCATTAAGGTAGCAGTAGATTTACTGCTCCGAAAGGCAGCCTCCTTCAGAGAAGTGACCATCCACTCGGATTACAGAGCGACGATAGTAGCCTTGAATTCATTAACAGTGCGATCGGGGTTGGTCAAAGAGTGCCTAACTTCGCTATCAATAGCATCGAGTATCTTTCTGATAAGACAGGTATGGGTGTCAGGCCACAGCGGAATCGGAGAAAATTGTAAAGCTGATAAGCTACCAAGAGAAGGCACCCTAGAACCGCGGTAGAATGAGAGCGGTTCGGTGCTCCCGTATCCTCTGGTGTTCTACTACTTGCGATCGCAAGGGATCCAGCCGCTTTGCCCTCAGTAAATAAATTCAAATCCCCCTAGACGCCATCTGCATAAGCACTACTGCATAAGCACTTCAGAGCGCATACCCTCAGACACCTCAACGAGCTGGACAGGAGTTCTTCTTTTCTATGGCCTCACAAAGGACTGTATATAGTTCATAGTGTGCCCATGTGCGATCTCAGCCATCTAACCTAACCTCTAACCTAGGTTACTACCCTGCAACAAAATAAAACCTATTACTATCCTTTTTTAATTTTATGCCACAAAATGTTTGCTTCTCAGATGTACTCTCCATATTTCAGAAACATACATATAAAACCATTTCAAACAAAACTTTTTTTAGCATTTTACTGTTACTATTATAAAGTCTTTTTCACTACACACTCATTACTTTCTGAAAATACTTCTCATTTCTGCAAACTCTAAAGCTATATCTACCTTTCAAGCTTTTTATAGCGAGTCATTCTATAAAAGCTTATCAAGCCGAAAGCAGAGCTTTAAAATTTTAGCAAAGTAAAGAAAAGTGATAAAAGCCAAAAAGTTTTTAAAAGCTTCAAAAGCTTTGCAAATTTTTTAAAGCTTTACAAAACTTGCAAAGCTCCAACAGCATCAAAAGCTTTGCAAAACTTTGAAAGCTTTACAAAACTTTGCAAAGCCCAACAGCACCAAAAGTTCATATTACAAATCTCAACCATAATTCACTCAAACTTTTTCGGTGCAACAAATTTTGACACTTATCAAATTTACCTGGAAGCCGGTTTCCAGCGCTCCGCACTGACACTCGCAGAGCATAAAAATAACAGCCAGCGCGTACATGAAGAGCCTGGTGACCATGACAGCTGGCGCCGCCAGTCGCAACTCACGGCAATGGAATCGCGTCAACAACGAACAGTTGCTGCTCACTTTTGCTGTTGTGAACAACGCAAAAAACGGACGAACGGAAAAACGAAAGCGCGCCGTCGAGAGCCTACGTGCGACAAGTGCAAAAATTCAAAAGCGCGACGCAACAATGAAGGCGACTTTACGCGCGCGAGTCCTTTAAACAGACACAACAGCGCATAAAGCGAGTAAAGAAGAAGTTGTGAAAAGGAAATAAAAGAATTTCAGCCATAATATAAACAAAGTAATATTTTCCACAGTTCCGCGAAGAAAATCTCGAAAGAAGTTTTCATGTAAAGTCGTCCTACAGGTGTTAACGCATTTAATTGGCAAACAATGCGAAGCAGTGTGACAGTGTGCGTGCGCGACAATGCGAAAGGCAGTAGGTGAAGCAGATAACAACACAATTCTGCGAAAAGGAATACATATTTCAAGGCGTGAGCGCATATGTTGACACTACCCAGCCAACTCACTGCCTTTGACTGGCTTACTTGTCAGCTTGTTGCTGCTAGCGCTGCTGGCTGTGTTGTTGCTGTGCTATTTTGTGGTGGATTTTTTCGGTGGGCGGGCGTGTGTTTGTGAAGGCGTGCGAGCTTCACAGCTGACTGCGCCATCCTTGCCCCCTCATTTATTGAAAAATAATAGCCAAAACTCGCCACAAGTGAATTCGACTCGTTTTGTTGTTATTGTTCTTTCGAGGAAATTTTGGAAAAAAGTGAAGAAAAGCATTGTGATTTTTATAAAGTTATTTTTGCATTTGATTTATCTGCTTCTACTTTAATTTCTATTGCTATTTCCATTGTTTGTCCTTTTTCGTTTGCAAATTCATTTTCTTCTACGCACAGCTGTGCACACAAATACACCCACACAAACACAACTCGCATCTATGTTTACATTTACGTCCACAGCTATTTCTCAGTATTCAACAACAACTTCGTACTCTGTTTTCCCCGCACAATTCATTCACTTTTAGCTGCAGTTTCATCTGCTTTTATTGCTGCTCGCAGACCTTCAGTGTTTTTTCCAATGTTTTTTGTCTTCAGTTTCCGCTAACATTGCGTTTCACAAGTTCATATATTTGGAGTATGAGTTTTTGAAGTTTTCCTGTCACATTCCGGAGTTTTTTATGTTATGTGCTTTCTAGAAAGGCTCAGTAAATGTAGAAATTTTGTATAATTCATAGAAGCCATCTGCTTAATTTATAGGCCTAAGTGTTCCTAGAAAGACACCGATTGGTTATGTGTCAATTTTCCTTTCAAATAGTTCTATTGGATTAGTACAGAACGCAACATAGTTCCGTTCTGTTATTTTTACCAAAAAATATGCTTTCTCTTCCCAAATCAACAAAGATCTCTATTTAAGCCAAAACTCTTTTCACATGCCCCAGGAGATAGTAAAACAATGAGTTATTTGTTCTAAGTTACCATGAGAAAAGATAGTGTTATTTACAGTAACCTGAAATATTCATATCACCCAAAAAGTGGAACTAAATCGCCAGCATTTTTGCACGAATATATTTAACAACTTTCAACGTTGATTAACTCAGCAAGAAGATAATGTTGTTCACAGTAACTTAAAATATTCATCTCAGCCTAAAAGTGGATTTAAATCGCGAGCATTTTCGCGTGATTAGTTTTACAACTTTCGACGTGGATTAACTCAGTAACATTGCATCCATGAACCAAATCCTAAAAAATTATGAATCGTGGACTTGCGCGTATGAACCCGAAAGTTAAGGCGTTTCAAGATAAGCCTAATCCAACAATTGTCGTTCGCACATGAAACACTCCCACGCAAATGGTTGCCCAATTTTTTTTTTTAAGATTTGGCATGCCACAACTACTATTCCATAGATCAACGCAGAACAGTATATTCTGAGTGATAAACAAACATTTATTTTCCATTTGATTTTGAAGAAATCAGGAAAACCAACAGCCGATGACGGACCACTCCTCGTCAGGGCAATTCGAGCTCTTACACAACGACTGGAATAAATAAAGAATAAAAACGAATTGTGTGAAATCGTTGACATTTCATATAAACAGTAGATATTTCAAAAATTACAGAATTTCATCAAATTTAACTCGAGAATTTATACTTAGAGTATCACCAGCTTACAGTTTCATAAAATAATCATATCCATAGGCTGAAGGTTCCTTTAATACGTAGGTTGCTATATATATTTCTGGCCTACTATTTTATTTTGTTTTTTTTTTTTTTTTGTCGATTGCTGTTTTGTTTCGGGCTCATACGCATAGATCCATGATTCGTCACCTGTGACGATCTTATAAACGTCTTTTGAAGCACCGCGATCGTATTTTTTCAGCATTTCTTTACACCAATCCACACGAGCCTTTTTTTGAGCGATTGTCAAATTGTGCGGGATCCAACGAGAACAAACCTTTTTTACGGCCAGGTGTTCATGCAATATCGAATGTATGCTGGTGGGAGATATGCATAGGCATGCCTCTATCTGAAGGTGTGTTACATGACGGTCTTGCATTATCAGTTCACGTACGGCATCGATGTTTTCTGGCACAACGGCTGTTTTTGGACGACCTTCACGGAATTCGTCTTTGAGCGAGCGTCGGCCACGATTGAATTCGTTGTACCAGTTTTTCACAGTGCTATAGGATGGTGCTTCATAGCCATACAAAGATTTAAGTTCATCGATGCACTCTTGTCGTGATAATCAACGTCGAAAGTTGTGAAAAATGATCGCACGAAAATGTTCACGAGTTAATTCCATTTTTTGGCCGAGATGAATTTTTTAATTCCCTGTAAATAAAACAATTCACGATTAAATGACAAAACGTTCTGAGTGATGTTATGCTAAAAAATGTCAAACTTTCCAATGGAAATGTCAGATTGCACCTGGCAACACTTAGTGTTGCCCTAGGCCAGAATATATATAGCAGCCCTCGTATTTTTCTGTGACAAGTGGCAGCTTATATTTGCTTTGGCTTTTATGATGATATGGAAGTCAATTTTGTTGAAAAATCTAACTAACTATTGATTGTCATACTTAGTTTTGTGTTTAGTAAATATTTATTCTTTGAGAAGCATATTTTGTTGTTACGAAATTATAAAGTAGGCGTTTACAAAATTCAATTATCTGCTGTCATTGCATATTCCACAAGGCATGGCTAACTGAAATAAAATAAATTTTAAGAACATGAGAGCTAAAAACATATGTATATCCTAGTATTTCAACACAATAGTAATTATGGCGGCTCATACTGACTGAAAAGGGTCAAATTTACTAAAAATTTAAATAAATCAGACTATCTGGATAGTGGAATTGGAATTTAGTACTTTAGCATTTAGCAAATGATAAAGTGGAGGTTTCGAAACATTGACACGTGACCATACAAACGATTTCAAACTTTCGAGCAATGAAAAGAAATAAACATTATTAATCTAGAATAATGTGGCAATATCTGAAACTACGCAGAAGCTTGAAAGAAATTTTTTGCGGCTGCCTAAAGAAACAACTTTTGTACTACTTTTTTGAGGATTTCGAATTTTTTAAAAATAATTAAAATTGAAATTTGGCAATATGGCAATATGGCTCGTTCCAAACATAGAAGTCTATAAAGAAAACTCTCTTAAATTTTAGGTAAATCGGGCCAGTAGAACGTAAGATATCGTGGTTTTCTGAAAGAAAAAGGCATTTAATGTTTCAGTTCCAACCAGAAATAATTTGAATTTTAAAAAACCCTTTCATAATTATTTTATTTTATATCTAGACTGGAATACCCCTTAAAATATTAACATCTGACTTACTATAAATTTGCTTTGATCACAGCAAAAAGATTTATATAGTAGAGTAGATTTAGAAAAAGCAACCATACCATTTCTTTCTACGAAAATCTGGCCAGTTCGACTGAGTAAGGCACAGTTTTAATTAAAATAATTAATTATTAAATGTTAGGCACTCTCTCCTTCGATTAGCCCTTAAAATCTGACTTCAGATGGCTCAGCGCAGCAAAAAGTTGTGAAGCCATTTTTGGTCGAAATACATAGTCTTTTTCTCAAAAATTAAAATAATTAAATAAAGGCAAAAACTTCTTTACGTATATTGGCCAGCAGGGTCTTTCGAAGCAGAGTAGCACTTCACCTTGTAGAAGGCACCTTTTTTCTACTGGGAGCTAAGGGAAAAAGGTATCAAGGACAATTAGATAGCGGACAAGATTTCCGAGAGTTGCGGACGGCTGCCATCTGAAAAAGTGACCGTAATGGTAAACCCATGCATTGCCTATACGACGATTTAGACAGAAGCAAGGAAATACGACTTAATTATTGTGTAGTTAGTACGTTTTCAAACCTGAGTTTTTCATTAAATTTAGTATTTCTAAAACATCAATCAAAAATGCTTCTACCTAAAATCACACGCTTTAGAACCAGCTTGCACATTATTCAATTTAACGTTCACTAAAAGAAACCAAAACATTCTCCCAACCCGCAAAAAACATAATTTGACGGCAGACAAGCGCACGCGGTTCAAACAAAAAAAAATGTCGATCCATTTACAGAACGCGTGTGTATAGTAAAGTAAGTCGAAGGCGGGGCGTATAACGGTATTGAAAGTATTAAATTTAAATTGACAGTAAAATCAGCAACGACATGAGTTAAAAACGAAGAAGAAAAGAGAAACGGATTTTTTACGCACCTAATCCCAATTGAGGCACCAAACGAAGTGACAACAACAAGGACAGCACATAAATGTGCTGTAAACCGCGAAATTAAGCTTTAACAAAAATTTCCACACAAAAATAACAGCAACAACAATAATAACAGGGTGCTTATGCATTTTATGTGGCATTTGAAATGTGGAAACAATCAGCTGTCGACACATTACTAATACGCCATGACGACCCGCACGTAATGCGCACGCACGCATACTAACGCAAACTCTTATACACGAACACACACGCACAGTGCAAAGCGCTGCTCGCATAAAACCAAATGAAGCGCTAAATATTTTTTGCCGTTAAATGAAATGAAAAACATAACGAATGTGGTATAATCTTATGAGGCGATAATCTGCCAGGCGAACAATAAAATGCAGGAGTGTATTTTTCTACAATAACAAAAAATGAACTGAGCTGCCTTTGACTCCCCTTCAGTGAGCGTTTCAGAGAGAGTTTGTGTGAACTCGGCGTAAAATTGAAAGGATGAGTTAATGAAGCCATAAGAAAGACGTTGGCAAGGTTTGGCGCTTGGAAGACAATCAAGCGTTTGTGACAAAGAAAAAGTTCTCACGCTTTTGCCTGTGCAAATAGCAGCCTTTTCGTGCGCCGCGGGCTGATTGAGTTGTCGCTCGGTTTGTGTTGAGGGTTGCGGCCGGCGCTGATAACCCTTTACGTGACATTTACTTTGTAGATTCCATCTTTAAATTAAGGGTTTTGTTATTGTTCACTTGATTTATAAGTTTTTCCCTTTTTTTAAATTTTTTTGTTTTTGTTTTTGTAAATTTTTTGTTGGTTTTTACTTGGTGAAACATGTCAATCAAAATATTTAATTTTGTAAAGAACAAAAAAAAAATCTGGGGAAATCTTAAGAAGTTATAAAAAATAAAGGGTGACCTTGTAAGAGGAAAAAAATTTTAAATAAAAATTTTAACAAAATATTTAGTAAAATTAATGTTCTATAACTTAAATTAATGAACTGATGAAAAATAAAGGGTCACCATATAAGAGCATGGAAAACTTTTTAAACAAAAATTGAAACCAAATATTAAACAAAAATATTCAAAATTAAAAGGCTGGAACATAAACGTAATGTGGTTATAAAAAATAAAGGGTTACCCTATAAGAGCACGAACAAATTTTTTAAAGAAAAAATAATACAAAATATTTAACAAAATTAAGCAAAATTAAAATTCTATAACATAAATCCAAAAAAGTTATAAAAAATAAAGGGTGACCATATAAGAGCGTGAAAAACTTTTTAAACATAAACTAAAAAAAAATATTAAACAAAATTAAAGTTATAAATCTAACGAAATTATAAAAAATATAGGGTGACTATAGAAGAGCTTGAAAAAAGTTTTAAAAAATTAATCCTATTAAAAAAATTTCGTAAGAATTTAAAGATGTCTAAAACATAAACGGTGACCATATAAGCGTATAAAAAATTTTAGAATAAAAAATTTAAATAAAATTTTCAAAATTGCCAACAAAATTTTCACAAAACAAACACAGTAAAACTAATAAATTTTTAACAGTCATGAAAAATGAATGAAAAAAACAGACATGAAAAATAAAGGGTGACCATATAAGAGAATAAATAAAAAATCAAACAAAATAAAAAAATATTATAGACATCTAAAGATGTTATAAAAATAAAGGGTGCTCAAATAAGTGGGAAAAATTTGTAAAAAAATTTTAAATAAAATTTCAAAAAATCTAACAAAAAGTCCATAAAAACAGCTTGACAAAACTAAAATATTGTTAAAAGTTATAAAAAAAGAGTGACCAAATTAACAAATAAAAATATTTAAAAGCTTATACAAAAGTTACTTCAAAAAACCGCATACAATCAGTAACAAAATCTAACGCATTCGCGTACCCGCACCCCACATAATAAATAATTCACCCAACAAAGTATGGTGGAAATACAGAAACCGAAATCTGCACTGAAAACGCCATCGGTGAAGCGAGAAACAGTCGTTGTCAACAATAGTGCACCAATGAAGAAGGTCACACTCGTAGCCAAGGATGAGGTGAGTACATACGCACTTATACACCAACACACTTCAGCGTTTCCTCTTGTTATTGCGTTCGCTGCCAAGTGTCTTCGCTCGACAAACAAACAAGCAGCGAAAAGTGAAGCAGCGAAGCGCAGCAATAAACGGGCGAACGAGTTTCGCCAAGAAGAGCAAAGCGTGCCGCGCATTCACATATGCGTTGCCACGTGTGCACATCAGCCAGCAGCTCTGCCGCCGCCTGCCACTCACTCTGTGGCATTTGTGTGCCAATTTTCATCTTTTTACACATATTTGCTCCAGTGCAATGGCAGCAGCACGCTTTGACTGGCAGACACAAACAGTTTGCTGTGCCAGCAGCCTTGTGTTGTTATTGTTGCTGTTGGTTTGACTCTTATTTTTTCGTTGCATCTGTTATCCATTGTCTTGTGAATTTTTTATTGCCACACATTTAAATTCTTTGCGGAGCGTTTATATTTGCCTGCCTGGTTGGTTGGCTTCGTGGCTAGCGAGAAGCATACACGCTCACAAACACACAAGTGTGAAGGGAAGCTGAGTTGAAGGGCGCATATGGGAGCACTGTTGGGTGTTTTGTAACATAAATAATGACTGTTGTATAGAAATTGTTCTAACATTGGCTCTTTGCAAGAAGATTTTCTCATTGTTTTAGATGAAATTGTTTTTTTGTTTTTGTAAAAAATTCTTTTTTTTTGTAAAAAATGTGTTTTATTTTGCCAAATTTCCGAGTTATAGATCTAGATATATATCTAGATATAGATATAAAAAACAAAGTAAAGAGTGTACACGTCGTACATGTCGTTAGGTGGTGGACCTTGTGGTAAAATAGGGACCAATAAAATTGTCAATGATGTAACTAAGTAGTATTATCTTTTTTATGGTTGTAAATAGAAGCAAATTGAATTCATCTAATAAAGTTTAATTGACTTCCACTTTCATAAAATAAAATAAAAATAATTAAATTTGCCACAAAGCTTTTAGCAATCAGCAGGAAATGTCGGAGACCCTATAAAATACTATATATATATATATATATATATATATATATATATATATATATATATAATGTCAGCCTGTCGAACTGTGTCGATTTAACCAAGTCTGGTTGTCCTCGTTCGATGAAAATTTCTTCCCAGCGAGCGTTCTTTTGAATTCTGAGAACAGGAAATTAGTGCTGGCAGCCGGACCTGGTGAATACGAACAATTCGAAGCCCAAATGTCTAAACACTGTTACGAATCATCAACTCGTCGTAGTTTTAGCTAAAAAGTAAGCTTCCGCAGGACGCATTTTGCACAGAGCTTTCTCATATCCAAATATTCGAGAATGATATGATGTACACATTCAGTTGATATCTTTAGAGTACCTTCTATATCGAACAACTTCACTTTAGGGTCACTCAAAATAATTGTGTGGACTTTTTCGATGTTTTCATCGGTAACAACCAATTTCTGGCGTCCTCGGCATTCACTGTCTTCACTGCTCATTTCACAACGTCTAAACTTAGCATACCAATCCCCGAAGGTAGATTTTCTTGGGACAGTGTCTGGAAACTCGTCTTCAAGCCACGTTTTTAATTCAACTGTATATTTTTCTTTCAAAAAATTCTGTTTTTTTTCACAAAAACAAAAGTAACTTCACTTTCAGTGATTTCGTTCACAAACTAATGATCCGAGTTTAGCGCTGCATTATTCTCGTATGACGAAATCTAAAAAAAAAATTCTCGACTAGAAGCTATTGTCCTTACAAAAGATCTACGGTAAAAAACAAATTAAAATTTGGTAAAATGGTATGAAAAACTATATACAGCACATGCGGAAGTTTGATGCTGATCGAATCATTTGTCTACGCGTAATCACTCAAGCAAATTTGAAAATATTATTTTCAAAACAAACTCTTCTAAAGCCAAACTTAGTGCCTACATTGACTATTGGCGACTACACTTTAATAGGCTGTAACTCAAAAAATATTTCACATATTAATCTAAGATTTTAATATAATATTTTTGAAAGTATGAAGTATTGATAAACTTGTATGCGTAAATAAAATTTTTATTTTTTCGAAATTTCACACTAGGTGTGCTCTAACTTTATTCCGTATTTTAAAAATTGTTCAAAATGACACGCGATTATAAAAGTGTTGAAAAATAACGCTGCTTTCAATTTTTGATTTCCAAATATGCTTCTAGACTGTAGTAGATTCTGGTTGCTAACATTAGGCTAACAGAAAGGCGAAAAGTCTATGCATTCTTCCATATAAAAATAAGGAGACTTAATGATTACTTGAGTTGTGATCTTAAATATGTGTTTTTAAAACAGATTTACTCGCAGATACATTATTTGCGCTCCGCTCTGAAAGGTAAAACTTTTGCATAAAATGGTAACACTGGAGATGTGGAAGGCATAAATAAATAATGAAGTACCCATATCACTGACCAACAATAGTAGTGTCACCGGTAGTGGCATTTTGATAATTTAGTTGGGCATCTAATAGTTTAAAACTTCAAAGCAAAATGTAGCTCGTTTTTTATTAATTTAAGTAGAGCAAAACAAAAAAAGATTTGCGAAAGACTCAAGCTTTTAGCCATCTTCGTTTCATATACCAGCAGAGCTCTCCTATACACCAACACGTACTCACATACCACCTTCTCTTTGTACCTTAATTATCTCTTCACTAATTTCATCTATTATTTTATTTATAAGCACCATTTTATTTATATTTGGACTCAAAGTGAGCACAGCAGATAACGGCATGGCTTGACAGCCGCACGTTCCATTGTTGTAGTAAATTAATACTATTAGACGATGGCTCTGCTAAACAACAATCTAATTACTGCGTCGGAAGCGCTGCAGTGCCGGAAGTATAAGCAGCTTTCCTGTGCCTCATCTAAATATATGTGTGTGTGTTTGTGCGCGCTAATCGCATGTTTGCAAGACATTTTTTTGGCAACTGCCTAAATTTGTTTGTTTGAATATCAAATGCAGAGACAGACAGCATGGCCACTCACTGCTGGTCGCTGTTGAAGGCTGAAGGCTGCTGGGCGCTGATAAGAGATCAAAAAGAGTGGAAAAAGTTGAAGCAAAGCAGTTGAGCACATGCGTGTTGTTGTTGTTGTAGTTTGGATGGAAATGAGTTGAGCTGCTTTTATTTGGTGAAAGCGGTAATACAGAAGCAAGCAAAACGCTGTGCGCTTGTGTGTCGCAGTGCGTATACGTAACGTGTGATGTATTTTTTTTTTTTGTTTTTTTTTGTGGGAAAGTCATTGTATTTATGTGTTGCATGTCGGTGTGTAAATATGTAATTTGATTAAGTGCAATATTTATATATTTTTCGACAGCATCTGAGGAGGTTCAAAGGTTGGCTTTTTGACTTTCTTGTCAGAAATCTGCATTTGGGAATTGTTTTTTTGAATTAGCAGCGTCATGATAGTATAGCTTAGTTACAAGACCATCGTTTAGAGGCGCTTTTTACTAATATTAACCGTTTCAGCAATCATAGCAGGTCTTTCGAAACCTCCTCTCTTACACCATCAATATTTAAAGCAATCCAAGAGTCTTTCGGCGTCAACTAATAAGTATTTGCATGACAAAATCAGGACTTAAAAACTACTCCAGCATAAAATAAAGGCCTTAAGGATATTCGACATATGATTTTGAGTAAATTTTCTACCATATTAACGTAATAACAATTTTTTTTTTCAATAAATTCTTAAACTATTCGATAATTAATAGTATAATAGTATATAACATTTTTTTTCAAAAAATTCTTAAACTATTCAAAAATTTTAATTTTGAAGACCTAAAAATAATCAGCTCTGCTGTTTTTTTTGTATTTTATTTCAAACAAAAATATTGGCACTTTTAAGCCTTTAATTAAATCTTGATAAATCTTATTACCACACACACACTATACTCACAAACTTCCCTAAAAAATAAACTCCAAAATATAAGTATGTTTTGCCAAGAAAACGTGTCACCTAAACCCACATATTTATTTAATTTAATTTTTCCTTTTATACGACAAGCCTTTAAACAACAAACACACATGTTGACAATACACCCATATATATGTATATATAATATGAATTGATATTGTGTATAATCTACACGTGCCTTACGGTGTCTCCTTCATTCGGCAGCCTTTCAAGCATTTTATGCAAATACCTTAAAGGCAAGCTATGTCATATGACAGAATTTTCCTAGAAAAATGCCTTCTCGCCTGTGTGTGTGCTTGTATGTGTGCCTGCCATTGTGCCCAAGATACTCATACATTTAATACTCCAAGCTGTCTGCATAATCAGCTTAGAAATTTGTGTATTGTGAGTGGTTGTGTGTATAGGTGTGTTTGTGCTATAAATACTTAAGCTACACGCTGCATAGACACAATCGACCTTCAGTTGACTGGTTTTGAGAAAGGACTTTTCTTGTGAGTAGACTTAAAACTCCCAAATAGGCAAAAGATACTACTAAATAAATAAAGAGTTGTACATAGTGTTCAAATATTAGTAGTTGTTGCTTTTTAGTGCATCATAAATAAAATGATGAAGGTTTTGCAAATATTTATAACTAGCAGACAAATTCATAAGGCAGTGACTATAAAAGTAGTTACCTTTTTTAACCATATTGGGAAATTAAAAAAAAAAAAAATTATTGAAAAATCTATTGCCAACCGATCTGACCAATTTATCCGGAGATTGCTTAATTGTCTTAGGCAATATCCCGTGCCAAGATTTCGTGAAGATATCTCTTCAAATGAGAAATGAAAAAGCTTTCCATACAAGCACCAAATTCCATCGCTCAGTTTGTATGGCAGCTATATATTAACCGATTAGTGGATGCTGCAGATCAGGTGAGCTCATCAGCCAGTTCATTCCCAACTATACCTTTGTGACCAGGCACTCAGATTATCTGCACTTGGTTACGTTCCGCTAGGCTATTCAGTCGTTCTCTACACTCCTGGACCAATAGCGATTTGATCTCATGGGCAGAGATTGCTTTCAGTGCCGCATGACTAACTCTATGCACTGACTTACATATAAAAAAGAATTTGGACTTTGACTATGGAAAGTTTGTTGCATGGTCCTGCCACTCCTGCACCAATTCCCTCCGACTTTCGTCCGAGCCTTCTGTGTACCACTTGATGGTATTAAGCAGTAGCTCTAGAGTTAAATCATTCCATTCAGTCTTGCTGCGAAGGGTAACCTTGAAATTCTAAGCAAAGTTTACACTTTTGATAATGCTGGCCTTGAGAAAAATAACATTACCCCACTTAATTCTTTCATGCGCTGGGCTGATATTACTTTACCTCTGCCACATCCTTCTGCTGTCATTTGGAGCAGTGTGTGTTTGGCGACCTGACCGATTACTACATGAAGTAGTGTGAGCTCAACAATGACTTCGAGTGCTGCTGTCGGGCACCGGAGATGCAGATGCATGCAAAACGTGCAGCTTCGATAGTTGGAGTCCTACCGAAGTCTGCGAAGCATTTGAGGCCCACCGCTCCATACGTGATTATTACCTTACAATCATTGACTTGCAGCCCCAGGATTTACCGGCTAATCGATTGCACATCGTTAGTGCTTTAATCGCTTTGACCATGGTCAGGTCAACATGCTGCTTCCACCGCAGAGTGGCATCCAGCGTGATACCAAGATATTTGATCATGTTGGTTGTCTTTGCCTCTTTGTCCTCAAGGGTTAGGTTCCTAAGGCCGGGCAGAGTCTTGTGAACGGAACGATGGTCGTCTTGGAGGGGTTTATGTACAAATCAACCCCACTGCACCATCCTTTAGCCAACTTTAAGCACCCTTGTACTTGCTCTAGCTAAAATAACAATGCCATTCGCATATCTTTGATAGCGGTTCCCATGTTCAGCTAGCAAAACTAGTAGATTCGTCCACGACAAGGCTCCATAACAGGGAGGATAGCACTGCATCCTGTGGGTAGCCTCCTGTAGTGCCGAGACGAATCCTAGTACCTCCTTCTGTGCCTTCAGCTATTCTGGTGTGTAGTACGGCCTCTATCCATTTGCACACCGGTGCTGCCACATTCCTTTTCTCCAGTGCCTCTTGTTAGATGTGTTGTCAAAAGCGCCTTCGATGTCTAGAAATTATCCCCTTATACCAGCGAACTCTGTATCTCCAAAGTTAACTGGTGCAGAGCATTATTAGTTGATCTGCCTGCATGCTGGTTTACATCAGCGATTTCGACCTTATTTCATGATGCACAATCTTTTCCATACTTTTTAGTAAAAAACAAGTTGGACTAATTGCCATAAAATACTTTGGCAGTGTATCGCCTTCGCGCTCCTCCGTATTTCAGGGATATACGCCATTATGAGGCTAAACCTCATCTGCCGAACAAGGTGTGGCATTAAATCCTGCTCTCCTTGTCGTAGAAGCGCTGGAAACATGCCATCCATTCACGGAGACTTCAAATTCGCGAACGAAGCCTTAGCTCACTGTGGACTCAACGCAGTAAACAGTTGCCTTGCGAACTACCCAATATAAGCGAGATGGCTTATGTTCGACTACGGGTAGACATTGGTCTTCTCGAATTGTTTCCGAGAAGTGCACCCGCAGAAGTGACGTAGCTCTTTCTTCCGCGCTGGTCGTATGAGTCCCGTCCCATCTTTTGATCGCCGATACTGTGACTAGTTGATTCTGGTGTAGAGATTACGTTTTCACAGAGCATTCAACATAATTTATCGCTCCTTTCAAAAAGTTCCCCTACATTTTTCTACATAAAAACAAGTAAGGAAGGGCTAAGTTCGGGTGTCACCGAACATTTTATGCTCTCGCATGATAAAGTGATAATCGAGATTTCATTATCCGTCATTTACATATTTTTCAAATACCGTATTTGTGTAAAGTTTTATTCCGCTATCATCATTGGTTCCTAATGTATACACTCGTACTATACAGATAAGGCATCAGATTGAATTCAAAATAGCGTTTTATTGGAAGAAGGCGTAGTTGTGAACCGATTTCATTTTCGCACATGTCATCAGGGTATTAAGAAAATATTATATACTGAATTTCATTGAAATTGCTGTAGTAGTTCCTGAGATATGGTTTTTGGTCCATAAGTGGGCGACGCCACGCCCATATTCAATTTTTAAAACAAGCCTGGGTGCAGCTTTCTTCTGACATTTCTTTAGTGTTTCTGACGTTTTTTGTTAGTCGGTTAACGCACTTTTAGTGATTTTCAACATAACCTTTGTATGGGAGGTGGGCGTGGTTATTATCCGATTTCTTCCATTTTTGACTTGTACGAGTATATGGAAATGCCTGAAGGAAACGACTCTGTAGAGTTTGGTTGACATAACTATAGTAGTTTCCGAGATATGTACAAAAAACTTAGTAAACCAAAAAAAATTACGTCAAAATATGCCCCTCTCTAATGCGATCCTTTGTGCCAAATTTCAATTTAATATCTTTATTTATGGCTTAGTTAAGACACTTTATAGGTTTTCAATTTTCGCCATTTTGTGGGCGTGGCAGTGGGCCGATTTTACCCATCTTTGAACTAAACCTTCTTATGGTGCCAAGAAATACGTGTACCAAGTTTCATCATGATATCTCAATTTTCACTCAAGTTTCAGCTTGCACGGGCGGACGGACGGACAGACAGACATCCGGATTTCAACTCTACTCGTCACCCTGATCACTTTGGTATATATAACCCTATATCTGACTCTTTAGTTTTAGGACTTACAAACAACCGTTATGTGAAAAAAAAATAATTTTGTAGATACTCATATAAGTATGAATATGTAAACGTTGTTAGCATACTTTTATGTAAAAGAAAAAATATTTAATTACAACAACAAAACATATGGCTAACATTAACTAGCAATTATTATTTATTAACCGCGTAACGGTATATAATTTTCCTGTTTAATGTTGGCACCGGAAATATTAATAAGAGCGCCCCATTACGACAGCGAGCAAAATATGATACATGTCCAACAATTGCGCACAGTGCTGCCACCGGGAAATAAAATAGCAAACATGCCGGAGAACATGGACTTCTGGTTTAATATTTACGGCTTACGTTTGCTTGCGGCCCAACTGGCTGATAGCCAAATTCGAAATGAAGCTAAACTATGAATGCCTATGAGCAGCTATTATAGCAACAACAACAATAACTGCAACAGCAACAATAAGTGTAACAACAACAATGAGCGCACCGAAAATATACACAATAACTGTACTATTCATTTATTTACTAAATGCGCTCGAATTCTTCCTTTGTTGGCCTGCCTCCCCTGGCTCCCTTCCAGCCTCACTGCCAATGCCATTTGCTGCTAAGTATGTCTGCACAACATTAAATATAACTGTCCTCTGCTGCTTCGCTGCTATTTATGTCTCACTGTTATTACCTTTTGTGTGCCCTGCTTACATCATTCATTTGCTCGCTGCACTGGCCGACGGTCACACTTTTATGGACAACCGAAAAGTGGAAAAATGTCGCAAATTCGCCTAACAACTTTCGCTCGGCAATTATAGTAAATTATTTATGGCCATAGGCTAGCATTTGGCTATGAATTTCCTGCATTGTTTTTGCAATCGTATTTCATACGAGTAGAACAAGAAAAATAAGTTTTGCTGAGAGCGCCGCAAGCGATTTTTGTTTGCTTAATTTGCTTTGTGCTACAAAGGAAGCGGATTTTAATGGCGACTGTGACAGCAGCTTTGTGGTGGCATATTTTTTGACGCTATTAAATGTCTGCTATTAATTTGTAATGAGCAATAAGGTAATAAATATTGCCTTAGTGCGCCATTATAACTTTCGCTGTTAAAATTTATAGATGAGGTGTTTGAGGTTACTCATACGCAGCGGTGCGCCAACTATTAGGCATCAAAATGTGCAATATTTAGTTTATTCTGTGACTGTTTTTAATGAATATGTATACTTTTAACCAGAAAATTTTATTATTTCACTAAAAAAGAAAATTTTTAAATTAATTTTTTTTTTTTTTAATTTTAATTAATTTTTTTTTTCAAAAACCACTCAAAAATGTTTTCTGCCTGAAAAATGTTTAGTATTCTAGTAATTTTATCTATTGATAAAAAAACTCTTTAACCTCCATATTGCAGTAAGAAAAACATTATTTTCTCCCGTAAGAAAATATTTAATATTTTCCCCACCCTGTCCGATGCTTATCAAACTGCTTCAACGATTATGACAAACAAAAACACAATAAAAAACTCAAGTATAATGGCACTCAAAATGCCACAGCACGATAATTGGCGTCATGTGGACGACACTCCTTTGAAATAATACCAACTAAAAGGAAAAATAAAATGTACACACACAAACAACAACAAAAGTTTGATCATCACTTTCAGATGCTCGGCTGGCGATAGGACAGTGCTGACATACGCTGACCACAGACAGCGCGCTGTTTGCGGATATGTACAGTTTATGTGAATATGCTTTGTATATAGCATACAAAAACAAATTTACTATACGCTACCCTGTAGGAAATAACACGATTGAAGGTTGGGCTTCGCTGCAGCGAAGAATTATTTTACATTTGTTGCAATATAAAGTCAAATTAAACAAGTAAAATAGAATTAAAAGCAAATATTACTGATATGCATACATATACCCTGTAGGAACATATTCAACAAAAGCTGGTGCTTGGCTGATATGGCGCAAAATTCTACAGTTAATGCAAAATAGATTTAAATTAGACAAGTAAAAAGGAAATAAATTTAGAAAAAAATTAAGTTCCATTTAAATGCAAAATAAGAGTTGCCAGCTTTACAAATAGTTAATTTTTGGTCAAATATTTTTTAAATAAAACTATTGAAATCAAATTATATGAGGTACAGAAGAGCATATTCGAATGGTCATAAAAATTACAAGATTTTTTTCCAATAGGGTTGCCACACGTTTCAAGACTTCTGAAGTTAAAACATAAGTAATGCTATAAAACTAAAATATTTATAGAAATTAATAAATTTTCATAAAATTTACACGAATATTTTGTAACAGCGTTGCCACATGCACCGAAAATTTTAAAGTAAAAACATACCTAATGCTACAAAACCAAAAAATTTAAAGAAATTAATAAATTTCTATAAAATTTACACGAATGTTTTGTAACAGCGTTGCCACATGCACCGAAAATTGTAAAGTAAAAACATACCCAATGCTACAAAAGCAAAATATTTAAAGAAATTGATAATTTTTATAAAATTTATACGAATATTTTGTAACAGCGTTGCCACAAGCACCAAAAATTTTAAAGTAAAAACATACTTAATGCTACAAAAGCAAAATATTTAAAGAAATTAATAAATTTTCATATAAACTACACGTATATTTTGCAATAGGGTTGCCACATGTTCCAAAAATTCTGAAGTTAAAACATTCCTAATGCGGCAAAACTAAATATTTCAATAAAATAAATAGTTTCCTTAAAAACTAGACGAATATTTTACAATCGGGTTGCCACCTGTGCCAAAAATCGTAAATTTAAGTCACTTCTAATGCAACAAAATCAAAGTAGTTCAGAAAATTAATAAATTTTCATAAACACAACACAAATATTTTGCAATAGGGTTGCCACATGTTCCAAAAATTGTAAAGTTAAACTCTAGACTCTACTTAGACTTTCATCACTTGAACACAACAAAAGTTATAGCCAGATAGACATAGATATACAATTTGTCTGCCCTATAGCCCTTGTCTACTCTTGGCAAATGAAATATGCAGTCCAGCACATTCATAACTTACATAACGTCCTTCCAACCGCAATTACCATGATATATCATCGTGAGTCGTGCATTATCCTTATTTGTTGTTTACACACCATAAACTTTACGCATCTCTGACTCACATCTATTTGTGCTGCCATAATTATATTGCACTCGCATGCAATTAAATTTTGCTTACAGCACACATACAAGTGTAATTGCCTGTGTGTAGGTGTCCGGTGGTACCCACACACATACACACAAACACTAGCTGTGATTGCCACCATCACAATCCTGTCGTAAATGCACGCATACTTATACACAGTGGCAAACAATCAGCCTTCACACACACACACATACACTTGCAAGGGCGCACGTCAACGTTTGTAGCGCATTGTATATACACATGTACACATCCGGTGGCGTATAAATTCATATTGAGGCTGCACCTCAAAGTTTAATTGCCCGACCGCATGTCCAAACACACACACGTGCGATGCCGGATGTCTCGTATGGCACTGAGTGGCCGCTCTCCTTCGCCGTTTAGCAATGGCCAGCATTACCAGTTTTATGGCACTTTTTATTTAATGTTATTGGCAGCCATTAAATCGCAACTCTCCTTCAACATTCAACAAAATGAGCTAATAAACTGAACTGTGAAACTGTCAAAAGTAATTAAAGACGAGTTAAACTAAAAATTCGCAACTCTTAGATGAGCTAGTAACTCTGAAACTGAAAATAAAATGTGCATCAAATGCTTTGTTGAAAAAGGAAGTGAGTTGTAAACAGACTTTCGTTAAATTTCTAACAATTTCCGCATCTCACATTGCAGTCGAACTTATTGCTTCTTTAAAGCTTATAAACATGTGAGAAAAATTTCGTTTTTTTCTTTCTTTAAATATTCAACACGCGTTCTCTACATAAAGAAGCGTGCAGCATTTTTGCCTTTTTGAGAAAACCATTTAACCCTGATTGCATTTGGCACATCATCCACGTGTTCTTAGTTTGCTTAGCGCAAGCCTGCGTATGAGCTTCGCTTATTTCGATGTCGTGTTATGTTTTATTCATTCATTAATTCACATTTGATTTCAGTGCTCAGATAAAAGCCATATCATATCTGACAAGCGATAATTTCTGAGATAAAACGAAGATCAAATTAATTTTTAGTTTAAACAATAATATTTTTTTTTGTATTATTTATAACACAAATATATCGATACAAATTTATCGAAGGCTTAAAAAATAAATAGTTATCGACTATATGGTATCAATAATTATCGATTCGGCAAAAGTATAAGTAGTACAAAAATTTATCAAAATCTTAAAAACTCAATAATCGTCGGTTATACATATTAAATCGACTAATATTGAAACGACAGAAATATATCGAAAAAATTCAAGATTATTGCTTATCGATTATTACATAATGGTTTATTTACGTTTACATTATATAACATATCGATTTATTTCCTCCAGTTTTTTTTTTAAACAAAAAATTAATAATTATCGATTTTGATTTATCGACTAATATCGAAACGACAAAAATATCGATTATATTTTCTTAATTAATTTCGAAACAACAAATATATATCGAAAAAAATTATCTCAAACATTGAAAATTTTTGCTTATCGACTATTACATATCGATTTATTTACGTTTACATTATATTAGATATAGATTTATTTATGCTTGCTTTTCTCTAAATACAGAAGAGGTGGTTTATACATATTAAATCGACTAATATCGAAACGGCAAAAGTATGTCGAAAAAAATTATCTGAAAATCGAAAGTTATTACTCAGCGATTATTACGTATGAACTTATTTAGATTTGCATCATATTACATATCGATTTATTTGCGCTAGTTCTTGCCAAAATACAGTTAAGGAATAAATATCGATTTTGATTTATCGGCTGATATCGAAACGACAAAAAAATATCGATTATATCTTATCAAAAAGTATCAAAACAACAAAAATATAACGACAAAAATTATCTGATACATCGAAACTTATTGGTTATCGAATCTTACGTATGGATTTAATTAGGTTTTCATCATATTACATGTCGATTTATTTGCGCTAGTTCTTGCCAAAATACAATTAATGAATAAATATCGATTATAATTTAACGACTAATATCTAAACGACAAAAATATCGATTTTATTTTATCAAATAGTACCGAAAAAAAAAAAAATATATCGAAAAAATTATCTGAAGCATCGAAACTTATTGGTTATCGATTATTACATATCAATTTTTTTACGTTTACATTATATTACGTTTTGATTTATTTACGCTAGTTTTTCTCCAAACACAATTAATTAATAATTATCGATTATGATCTGTCGACTAATATCGAAACGACAAAAATATCGATTATATTTTATCAAAAAATATCGGAACGGCAAAAATATGTCGAAAAAAATTATCTAAAACATCGAAACTTATTAGTTATCGATTATTACATATCGATTTTTTTACGTTTACATTATATTACATTTATTTTTTATCGAAACGGCAAAAATATGTCGAAAACTCCACACATAATTAATGATTTATACCATGATTTCTTTTTCAATGTGAATTCGTGAAAACCTTTCCAGACCCACTTTTAGTAAAAAATTAACTTTATTCGTATCTCTCGTATATAATTTAATTAGGCTATGAGTATAATATTTCTGTCAAATGATCTATATAAACGCATACATATATATAAAAGGCGTCTTAAAGCCTAGAAGACATTCCGCAACTCAGGTTTATAGAAATCCGAGCGCGGGTCTATAAAATTTCAACTCACTAGATGGCGCTGACGTCAATTTTTTTGAGAAAATTATATTTTTAGTTAAATTTGCTTCATTTTTGAAGTTTTTACTGATAAGACAACCAAATAGCTTAGCAAAAATTCTATGACAAAGTGGCTCCATGACCTTACTGCCCATAATAGGAATTATGACGCCAATCACATTCGAAGAAGCTAAATGCAACATAATTATTTATGAAAATTATTCTGGCGCTAAGTACCACTCGAATAGTTTCAAACGTCTTATTTATGATCCCATTTGATTCTTAAAGTACCTTTTGATGCAAATGAACTACAAAATCGTCTACTCGATAAGACATTTCTATTTTAAATATTTTTGTAAAATTTACATTAAACGAATAAACACTCAATTCAGCAGGAATACATTGGCTCAAAAAATTTGATAACCTTACCTCTTTTAAGAATATTTAAATAGAGTATGTATACCTGTAATCTTCATAACACTAATAAAGTATGAATATACATATATATGTACATATTTCAACTGTTTCACAAAAACACTAATAAAGTAAAAATTTCAATTTTTTTTAACTATTTTACAATGTCGACGCCCAACAAACTACGTCCATCTGCGCATGAAAAACGCATCAGCGCTTAAGTTTGCACGCGAGCGGCGTAATTGCATTGTGTGCAATAACAAGGCGGTATTTAAGATTGCAAACAAAAGACTCGCCCAAACTCGCTTGCCTTAAATGATGAATGATGGCGACGGCGTGGCACTTTCAACTCCATAACCATTTATTTAAGCATATACAAAGGTATAAATGAAGGCACACGTATATGTAGTCGTGAATATTGAGTCGCTTCGAAGTACAGTTATTGGCGAGCACATGCATTACATCACTAAGATTATAAAATTTCAATGAGATTTCCATTGCAAATAAGCAGAATACGCAAAGATTTTATTGCACATCGATTACGCCTCAATGATTTACTGCAATCGGTTGCGTATACGCCCCGACCAACGCGTATAAAGTGTAGAAGGAAAGCAATTGAAATGGATTTTCGTACAAATATAAGTGCATATCGTCACTTCAAATGCAAAATAACGTAACGTCACTTTTAATAAGTTTGCAAGCGAAGAAAAAAAATTTATGAAACCTCTCATATTGAAAAAAATTATAGTTTTGGTTATAAAGTGGTTATATATTGGTTATGAATTGGTTATATTTCGGTTATATTTGAGAGCGGAAGCTTGCAATTTCACATATTGAAAGAAAATTTGGTTTTGGTTATAAAGTGGTTATATATTTTGTTGAATATTGGTTATATACTGGTTATATATTGGTTATGTCCGAGAGCGGAAGCTTGCAATTTCACATATTGTAAGAAAATTTGGTTTTGGTTATAAAGTGGTTATATATTTTGTTGAATATTGGTTATATACTGGTTATACATATATTGGTTATGTCCGAGAGCGGAAGCTTGAAATTTAACATATTGAAAGAAAATTTAGATTTGGTTATAAAATGGTTATGTTTGGTTATATATTGATTATATATTGGTTACATATCGGTTATATTTTGGTTATTTTTGAGAGCAGAAGCTGTAAATTTTGCGATTTTACATATACAGTATGATGTAATGAATCGTCAGCGATAAAAAACTGAATTTCTATTGTTTGATTATACGTTGTTTTGCATTTCAGGTGCGATATATACTTATATACATATATATATTTATGAAAGTGTATTTCGCTCCTTTGCCACTTCTCTTTCGCCGCGCAATTCATTCACTTCATTATGCAAATCTTACATAGCTTCCTCAGCGTTGCGATAATAATAACGAGCGGCAGTACATTATGCGGCGCAGACGCTTGTCAACGCGATTAAATCAGTGAGTGAGCAGTAAAACATAAAGCAAGGACACAAATTTGTATTGTCTTCACTGCTTTTTGTTGTTGCTTTTTTTTTTGGTTGAGGAAAAATACTTTATTTATAAAGCTTCGTACTCACGTCTGTATATATACTAAGAGGTGTTGAGCATATTTTACATTTTTTGGTTCATAATTCTTTTACTCCCAGCACAAATACTTACACATATACAAATAAATATATAAATAGCTATGTGTGTTTGTTATTATTAGGCTTAAAATATATTTGCTTAAAAGAAACAGAGTCAAAAAATGTCAGCTAGACAGACGGGAAGTCGCAGTCATAGAAATATTATTTGTGGCTGTCACCCAAACACACACACACAATCAAACAACATATTTCATTTTATTTTAGTTGCTCCTTATGGTACGTAAACTATTCGCCGTTATTTTTGGCCATAAAGTAGCATAACTTGTTCGCTGTCTCACGCAAAATTTCGATTTATTTCTTACGTGCATGTATGGCATGCATGTCAATGTGTGTGTACATGTAGTGCACAGCTTTTTGCTATGGCAACTGGCGCGTGTCATTATGTGTCACTTTACAATGACAAACTTCGCAAATTACAGCAAAAACACCTTCTGTGTCAGTCTAATGATTTATTAATAGCAAATCACGCGCTGCCGTTGTTGTTGGGATTAGGGAGCAATAGATTTGAGTATATGGTGACATAATGAGCAGCTTTGCTGTATGTTCGATAAAAGTGCCAAAAGCGCGTGCGCTATAATTGAAGCACGTTCAGTGGGAGCTGATTATATAAAGACTTTATCAATCTGTTGGTTTTTGCGCACTTAGCAATTGTCGCTTCACTGTGTACTCAGACCAAGCTTCGTAGATTCAGCTAAGCAATTAATTGCTGGATTATGTAATCATTTATTCGTGTATAGAACTAAACTTGCTTATAAATTTCGATAAATCTATTACAGATACATATATATATATGTAAGCGAATTAGAAAAAATAGGCTGAGATTATTTGGCAATGTCTGGCAACAAAGGTGAAGAAATAAGCCAAAATGATAGCTTAGTCCGAGTTCTTCCGACTTTATGAAGTGAGCGGGAATCACACGATCTTAGTGATATCACACGCCAATTGACCGGCCTAAAACATGAAATTATCTGCTCACCGAAGTGTTCTCTCAATAAATCCATTAATTGATGCGTTGTGTGGGAAGTGGCAGCGTCTTGTTGAAACCAAATATCACCGAGATCACAAACTTCAATTTCAGGCATCAAATAGTCTGTTATCATAGAGTGATAATAAAGAAATTTATGAAGAAATATGGACCGATGCGCCAAGTCGTTGCATTCGTCAGTCAGTCAGTGGATTATGTTGACCATAAATTTAGTGAAGCGCGCGAAATACATTCTTTAGCGAACGTAAATTCATAATAAAGTTGAACGATTTTTAAATGTTGTTCAAGCGTAAGTGTTTCCATGATGAAATGCCAAACAATACTGAACAAAAATAACATGATATCTATTAAAAAAAAGTACTTCTGCTTGGATCACCCGTTATAAAAATGTTTTCTTACTGCCATTTCTACTAATTGCCTAATAAAATCTAAGCAAAGTTGCCTATTATACTCTTAATCAAATATTGTACAGATCAACTTCATATATTCTTGCTTATTCAAGACCAAAAAAAAAATTAATTTTTTAATGGTCCGTTCCCACTAACCACAACTCGTAATATAGCCCTCGTACATTGTTTTATTTATTATTATTTTTTTTTTGCTTAAAACCAAAACCGCAAGAAATTCAATTAGCACAATAAAGGCGAATTGCAACAAAAACCGCATATAAAAATCCGCACAACCACACACACACATAAACTCTACAGTAGAACGCACACCCACACACATGTACCGTTAGTCAAATCATGCATGTATTTAAGCAGTTAAATGCAGCTCACCTGATTGCATGTGCAACGGCGCGATTGCCTACCCGAGCAACACTGCAGCCAAGCCCGCATTGAAAGGGGCAGAAGTAACAGCCAAAGAACAGACTATGTGCGAAAGAAGGTACAGAGCCAACAGCGGCAACAAAAGCAACTTTCTGCAGAAACATTCTCGCTCCTTTCGCTTCGTCGTGCCCTTCGCGTTGCCGTGTTGCAAGTTGCAGGTCTTCATCAATTAAATTGCCGGCGAGCGCTGAACTGCTTGCCTTCGTGTAATTTCCGCTCGATTTCGTAAGTTACCGTTATTTCTCAAGCACATGCGCTTGCAAATAGCTGGAAATAGATTGGTGTTTATGCAGTGTTGTGCCTATGTATGGTATATATATGAATGTATGTAAGCTTCTGTGCGCGTATACATTATTAATGAGCTTTTTGTGTGTAATCTACAAGAGGGCTTATCATTCATTCTTCTTCCTTGATTTTGATTAATTTGATCATGCATTTGCTTGGAGTTCAGCAAGTACAGTGCTGATGGAAAAATATGCAGTAAAGATGAGCAGATACATTTTTTTTTTTAAATTTATATTTCTGTAAATATAAGTAGTGGAAAAAAATTTAAAAAAATTTAAAAAAAAAATTCAATATTTTTGAGATATTTTTCAAAATTTTGTTTTTCAAATTATTAATTATTTAATTAAGTAAAATGCACCTACAAGCAAATTTGGAAAAAAATTCCAAAAAAATTTGAAAACAATTTCAATATTTTTGAGATATTTTTCAAAATTTTGTTTTTCAAATTATTAATTAATTAATTAAGAAAAATGCATATACAGGCGTGTTGCCAACCCGGGACACTAGCGAGGCTGTCGTCATCAGTCAAGGCGGTTGGCAACAGCAATCATCATGTTCCAACCAGCAAAGAGTACATGACAGATCTTCACACCAGAGGTTCCTCGTTGACTCTGGCTTAGAGGTCTCTGTAGTATAACATGTAGTATAACGTGCTTTTGTTACTGTCCTGGAACTGGAATCCTCAGCATATAAACTCTACGCACGAAACTCAACCAGCATCAACACATACGGCCACACAGTTATCCTCATCCTTGGTCATCGCTAAAGTTCAAACTGCTATCATCGTACACTGTGGCTTGCTAGTAGATCTCTAAAAACATCGATGAGTCGAATCAGCTAATATCACTTACAACGACTGGGAAGCTTGCTGAAACCACGCAATATGGTATTTCGACAGTCGATCGGCAAGCACTCTCCAATACCCATACTGAAAACAGGTACATACATATGTCAAGATTCTAATTCGTTTCATTGATATCACCGAGCCCAGCGTCACCCCAGCCTCTCATAGCACTGCTGACGATCGATCTCACTCGCGCGTTTCATCAGATTGCAGTAGCTCTGGAAGGCATCGAGGAGACAGCGGTCACAAAACCATTCGCCTCTTTCAAGTTTCTGGGAATACCTCCTGGACTGCGCAATACAACCCAGACCTTCCAGCGCCACATGGACAACATCTTGAGAGGCTTGGACTTCGTTGGCTGTTTCATTGGTGACCACATAGTGGCTTCTTTAACGCATGTGAAGCATCTCCAGCGCCTTGAGCAGATTTTCACCATACTACGCGCCAACAAACTCACTAGGAATCCCAGTAAGTGCATTTTCACCAAACAGGAGGTGACATACCTAGGCTGGATGAATCCAAACCCCCTACTAAGCGCATTGATGGGATCTTATAATTTAATTTCTGAAGCCTTAGACCATCACTGATCTCCGCTGGGGAAGATCATTAACTACCACAAGTGTATTTCTAATGTCTCACAGTGTACAGTAATATTTATACTATTTCTTTTCCTTTCCGTAATCTTTTTATCTTGTATATAATACAGATAAATGCCTCCAATGACCTTCATTGACCTTTTCACATTAAATTTAGATTCCAATTTTTATTATTTCCCCAAGCGAATGCCAACAAACCTCGTGCAGCCAAAATAGCCTTCACGCTCTTGACATTAACGCATTGCGATGTAAACAAAAGACGGCAACGATTTCCATTTACCGTTATAGACGCGCGAGCGATCTAAATTGCATATGAGATAGAAGTGCATTTGCAATGCGCACATTTTTGCTTGATAAACAGGGGGAAAATGCAAAGTGTTGCAGAAGCATTATAAACTCGCGCCGGCAAAAGGCTGCTGCTAAACCATATCAATGCACATGTTTATATGTATGTGTTTGTTTGTGTGTATGCTCGCGCGATTACAGGAAACAGAGCAGCTTACGAGGCATTTCAATGCATTAAAATTGTGAAAACATAAAAGGCAGATTATGGCAAATAGCGCAAGCGATTGATAGACACATGCCAACATGCGGACAAGGTGGTGGGCGGGATGGTGACGATATAAAATCTAATCTATTTTTGCATAAATTCTCGGAAAACTTTGCACTCAGTCGCTCATAATTGAAAAGAGATAAAGATCTTTAAATATTTCATGCTTCCTTTTAGCATTTCCACCTGTTGGCTATGATGGCGTTGCATAAGTAAAGTGAATTTATAAGATGCTTTTGATTCTGAGAAGAAATCATTACAAAAAGATTTTCACGCTTGGGTTAGAGCTCGAGTGTACTCAATTTTCTTCAAAAATAGTCGATTTTTTCAAAATATTATATAAATGTGTTCATTTTCATGTAAAATAAATATTATCTTAAAATACAAAAATATTGTTATATCGATAAATCGAATACATATAATGTTGATAAATCGATAAAAGTTGTAATATCGATAATAATAACTACCCAATACCGATAACTCGATTGAAAGCATATAATATACTCATTTTCATAAAATATACATAGGTATTATCTAAAAATATAAAATATTTTATCGATAAACCGATTAAATATGATATCGATAAATCGATTAAATATGATATCGATAAATTTATGGAAATTTAAATATCGATAATAATAACTTAACGATATCGGTAACTCAATTAAAAGCATATAATATCAATCTTACTTTCCTCAACGATCATATACTATATACATATATATACACATAATAGCTCATACTATCCGTCTAAAAATTGAGATAAATCGTCAAAACAAAAAAAGGAGTTACTGTCGCTAATGTCGATAAAATATAAATTTTGAGCATCGAGTAAAAGTCCTCAGTAAAACTATCTACAAAATATAAATAATTTATGAATACAGAACTAAATTTTCTTATAAATTTCGATACATTTATTAAAGTTATATATCGATAATACAAAACTTTCGAATAACTTTAATACCGATTAATCGATTAAAGTATTTCATTCCGACAAAAAGTATATGTCTTAAGCAACAAGTAATCGATTAAAGGTACATAGAAATAGTAGAAAGAAATTTCGATAGATACAAAAACTGAAAAGCTTTATAAATTTGTATAAGTCGACTAACAACAAATATTATCGGTAAGTTTTATAAATTAGAATTATCGATAAATTTATCGATAACAATAACTTCATTTCGAAACGAAATGTTTTTCTACGCCTAATAAATATTTATTATAAATAGATTAAAAACCCCTAACCAAAGAATTTATAAAATACATATAAATCGATCTGAAGTAGTCGTCTAACACAAACTAAATAATTTTGTATTAACAGTATTGTTAATAATAAATTTCAAACAAATATAAAAATAAAATAATCAATATCTATTAATTTTTAAAATTTGAACATCGAATAATCGATTATAAGTAATTTGTATGACTATAAACTAATCACGAATCATATATTGAATAGTAATAAATAATTCAAAAAAACACGGGATCCACAAATTTTGAATTTCGATTAATCGATAAGTTCATTTAAAGTGCTCTATTTCGATACACGACAAATATGTGACGTCGATAAACCGATTAAGAGGCCAGAAGTGGTCGCTATAAAAATCGATTAACAATAAACACTATCGATAATAAAAGCTTCTTATTATGAATGAGTGATAAGTAAATTAAAAAAAATCAATATCGATAAAAATTTTAATCGATTATTAGTATTTGGTATCACAATAAAGTATTTACGAAATATAGACTAAATAGTGATAAATACTACAAGCACACAGTATCGATAACTTTCGAATTTCAAATATCGATTAATCGATAATTTCATTTAAAGTACTTCATTTTGTTACACCACAAATATTTAGCAGCGATAAACCGATTAAGAGTAATAGTCAAAAAATCTGCGATATATACATAATATATATAAAAATCGATTAACAATAAACAATAGATACTAAAAGCTCTCTTATTATTTTTGAGTGATAAACAGAATAAAAATACCCAATATCGATAAAATTTTAAATCGATTAATCGATTATTAATCGATAAGTTAACTAAAACATACGGAGTACATAATGGTAAATAAATTAAGGGTACTCAATATTGGTAAAATTTTAAATTTGAACATCAATTAATCGATCGGAAGTATTGGTAAATAAATTAAAAATACTAAATATCGATAAAATACGAATTTTTAAAATCGGTTACTTCAACACCCAGTACTTTTCAGCTCATTTTCCATTCAGTAGTAAGAGTGCAGCCACAGCGAAAATTGTAAAGATTTAATTGAATTTAATGCACACAAAGAAAGCCACTTAATCCGCAATCGAATTAAAATAGCAAGCATAACTCAATTAAGCACGCACACACACACATCACATAGCGTACAGCGTATGCAAACAATGAGCAAGGACTGAGCACATTGCCAGTCGACAGTGGTCTGTGCATATGTGGAAGCCAGTAACTTAGCGCGCTCAGGCGAGTACAGCGAACATATTTTCTGCTCAACTAACCACTTCACTTATGACTGCTAAGTAAATACACTTATGCCAGTATTAACCGTGAAACCCGTGCCACGTACCGCACAAATCCACACACACACACGCAAACAACTATCAACAGGCACATACACATAAATCCCTCAACAAGCACATACATGTTAACTTTGGTGTAAATTTTCAGCATTTTGCTGGCGGTTACATCACTCATACGCTCCGCCGAGCGCTCAAGCTCAGCAACGTCGCGCTGCCTTTGCAATTTGCTTTGCATAGACATTCGCACACGCTTGGCATAGCTGCGTTCATGCTCGCCTCAGCTGATTTGCTGATGGCTTTTCACTTCAATTCAGTTCACTTGTCAATTAAGCAAATCAAGGATAACTATTTTCCCATTGCAAATTTTTAATTCCTCCCTCATGCACTCGTGCATTTTGCCTGGCATTGCTTATCACTTTTTCCATTTTTAGCCATACTGAGTGCACTCGCATTGTCTGACTGTCGGGCGCTGTCGGGCTGTCGTATCAATGACGCTGACAGTCAGTGGCGTCTTCTCGACTTTCAGATAAATGAGAATGCCGAAAGTAAAGTTTTCAACTTTTATTATTTATAGTATTTTTATTTTTAAGTGGATTTGGATGAAGCATAGTTTTCATTGTTATTTGTGAGCGCTTTTTTCTCTGTAAATCAGCAAATTGTGTTTTGCATTGATTTTTGTGCAAAACTAAGAATAGAGTGTGAAGATAGAGGAAAGAATGCATGGAACTGTGAAAAGATATTTTAAGTCAGTAATTGATTGACGTGCTTCTTTATGCCGTTCCTGGCATTGAGAGATTGAAGATGTTTGTTTGTGTCAATTCTGAAAGGCCTCAATATACTATATAAGGCCTCGAAGAGACTTTACATTTCTCATTGTGGGTTGAGAACTACTCTCAAAGATGAGTGATCAGTGAGAGATATGTGAGTTATTAGGAGAAAGAGCCAGCGAGAGAGCGAGAGAATGAGGGCAGAAGAGACAGTCAGAAAGAGGGAATAAGTATAGAAAAGGTGATGGACAGAAAAAAAAGAAATAGAAAAGATAAAAATAAAAATAAAGACAAAGACAAAGATAAAGATAAAGATAAAGATAAAGATAAAGATAAAGATAAAGATAAAGATAAAGATAAAGATAAAGATAAAGATAAAGATAAAGATAAAGATAAAGATAAAGATAAAGATAAAGATAAAGATAAAGATAAAGATAAAGATAAAGATAAAGATAAAGATAAAGATAAAGATAAAGATAAAGATAAAGATAAAGATAAAGATAAAGATAAAGATAAAGATAAAGATAAAGATAAAGATAAAGATAAAGATAAAGATAAAGATAAAGATAAAGATAAAGATAAAGATAAAGATAAAGATAAAGATAAAGATAAAGATAAAGATAAAGATAAAGATAAAGATAAAGATAAAGATAAAGATAAAGATAAAGATAAAGATAAAGATAAAGATAAAGATAAAGATAAAGATAAAGATAAAGATAAAGATAAAGATAAAGATAAAGATAAAGATAAAGATAAAGATAAAGAAAAGATAAAGAAAGATAAAGATAAAGATAAAGAAAGATAAAGATAAAGATAAAGATAAAGATTAAGATTAAGATTTTAAGAATAAGAATCAAAACGATTAAATACGACAATATTTTTTATTCCATAAGATTTTAAGAAATTTTATATCGCAACGTTTTGATTGCCTTAGAATTTAAACACTGCAATCACTCAACAATAACAAGCAGAATTGAACGCTTCTAAATGCTTAAATCGACAATTAAGTTACTTTTCTGAAAGAAAACTTCAAAACATCGATTTCTCACTTCAATCTGTACTTGCAACCTCGCCATATGTAGACTTTAACTAATATTTACATCCCCCTTTCTTAGCTGACACACAAGCACACTTAGTTTTCACGACAAACTTTAAAGATAACCACTTTTGCGCTGCCTTTCAATTTTACGCTCCTCATTGTGCTCACATGTCAACAATATCCTTTTTCCTGTAAGTGAATTACTGTAATTTTAACTTTTTGTCATCGCTCTATCATTTGCCCCCCCCCCCCTGTCATTTCTGTGCTCTCTCATTGTTATCGTTCTATCATTTTTTTTCTGGCGCTGGCATCCGCACTTTTGGCGCCAACAAACACATACATACACTCTCACGTATACATATGTACATACAGGCACTCATATAAAATTAATGTGGCCACTTTTGCGCAGTTTTTGTTGAATCCACCGCACGAAGGCGTGGAAAGAAATCGCATTTGTTGAATATTCGCTTTTATTTCTGCTTTTGCTTTCATGAGCTCATCCGGAAGATATGCTGTGGGATTATATGCAGCGCCGTAAACACCCAATCACGTCATGTACTGTCACGTGTTTATCGGTGGAGACATATTGCCAAAGTACACACCCACCAACATGCACTTGAAGGAAGGTTATCGTAAATTTTGAAGTTGGGAAAAAATTAAATTTCTCTAAAAAGAAGAGCAAATTTTTGGGAGAGATAGAAGAGCGCACACAAATGGAACCAGTATTAAGCAAGCTAAAACTAGATATATAAACTTGATCACTGCTAAGAGGGCGGACAAGATATTAGACAGATTAAATGATCAGAGACGTAAAGGGCTCCCACGATAGTCGGGTCTACATATCAGGAACGGAACGGATTATTTTCTCTGGTCAAGAACTGTCAACTTGATAGAATTCTGCCGTTACAAAAACAAAACTAACATCGGAGACACTAACAAATAATTGAGATATGAGGTCGAAGACCCTGCTTTAAACAAGAAATAATGTTTGGTGAAATATCTCGAAACTAATATCGTGCAGAAAAAGACTTTCATAATAGTTCTGTTATTGCTAACACACCATGGAACATAGTTCTGTTAAAAAACGGGTCGTTCAGGGTACACTGTAGAAATTAAACCCATGAAGCAGAGACCTGAGATCACAATTGTCGATATTTGATAAAAGCTCAAAGAGCCGTGTTATTCTGATATATGTATATATAATGTTTTACAGAGATCAGTCAACCTGGAAACCTGAAACTTCGAAAATCAGAAGAGTAAGATTTTAGCGCTACAACAACAGAAAAAGAAATTAATCGAGAGCGAAGATTAAAGAAACGCAAAATAACATAGATGAGAGGAGATTCCGATGAAAGTTCAGAGCCAACATTCGATTTAAAATAAAAATCTGAATATCTGATTAGATAAAGTAAATCACTTTTGAGAGAAGGATGATATATAATCTGAAACTAACCGATTACGAACCACAATTTCATCCGACCATGTAGGTATATTATCACCATTCATCAAAATTACTAAACCAGAAATGTTTTATCAACAGCAATGAAGTGATCTTTGGAATACTGAAAAAAAAATGATCAGCGACGTTAGAGGTGTAAATATATGAGTTTTGAAATATAAAGGAACAGACCAAAAATTACAGTTCTAATACTAAAGGTCCATTATAAATCATTAATCATGTGCTCTCCGAGGTACTCATCACGGTATCATGGACTATTTAGAAGCAAAAAATGTCGATTAACGTCACAGATTTGGTATCCAAAGCTAAAGATTACAAACTAAGAGACATCAAAGACCGAACAGCTTATTTCAAGATCCAGGTATATTTCAAGGTTCAGGTCCAAGGTCTTTCAGCTCTTTTGTAACATTTTTCAGAGTATCAAAGAGAGAGTTAAAAAACAAAATCGCTTCTCCATCGTGGTCCTATAACAGCACAACCACTAAAGGGAAATTTTTACTTTTTACTCTTTTTCATTCATTTTCCATCTTTTTTTATGGTTTTTTTTTGTAAACGCAATTTAAAGCCCTTTTTTATGAATGTTTGATTCCCGACTATTACATTACACGCTGCCATGGTTGTTAGCGTTTTTCTCCTCTCATCCAACACACGCATACGCAAACGCACCCGCATATTTACACTGCCATATTATGCCGTTTTTCTTGTCGCTTCTTTTCGAAACCGCTATTTTGTTGGCATTAATGGCGCGCACTTAACTGGGTCGCTTGTCATCGCCGACATACTACAACATAATTAAATGACTGTAAGTGGTGGCTCTGCGGTGGTGTGGGTGTTAGTGTTGATCTTTGCGGTGCCCTCATCAACATTTATGCAAACACACACACACGCACACACATGCTTATATACATACATACGTACACGCACACAAACATTTATACAAGCGCAGTGTACTCGAGCTTCGTTGGAGGGCCTCATGTGCTCAGCGTGTGGCGGGCGGCATGTGATTTACTCGCTATTTGGACTCTTAAAGGCTTAAGCAAGTCATATAATTTCACTTTGTAAACTTTTAATGGCTGCTCTTGCTGACACATCACAATTTGTGTCACCACTTTTGATGGGTCAAGTAATTTAATGCAAGACCCATGGAAAGCTTAAGAATGCGAAAGTTTTATGCCTCGACGGCGTACAGTAATCACTTGTAAGGCAGAAATTAGAGAGAGATTCTTGCTTAATTTCGGTCGAGTGTGGGACTGAAAATTGCACATCACGCTGAGAAGTGGCAGAAATTGACTGAAGAGATGTTGTAGTTATACATATATGTACCTACATATATGTACTTTGTAATTACATATATGTGTACAAGCCCACGCTTTATAAGAATACTTATATTTTATTGAAGTCATTATGGTAAAGATTTATTGTAGAGTAACAAATCTTTAAGATTTTTTTTTACTAAATAGAGATAGCTGTCCCAATAATGGTGCGAAGTAGGTTCATTTCGGTTAGTTTACTATGCCGGCTATATAATAAGTTTTCTGAGAATAGCGAAAAGATAGTTTATGCCTGCGGAATTAGAATGAGTAAACCAGCAACACTGAAAAGATGAATCGGTTGCGCGGTTAGCGCATATTAGGACTATTTTAGTTTTATAATATTTCTATCCAAGTTTTGCTAAGAATTGTTCCTTATTTATACAAGTAGATATCTCAGTCTCAATCTCTGTCTTAGATTCATCGAAAATCCCGTATCCTACTATAAGCCAAATGAGAAATTCAGCTATTTCCACAACATATGAGAGTATTTAGCTAGCACATACACTGGCTCATGACTCTGATATGAATTCTTTCAAAAACAAATAAACACACTATTAATACCATAAGCAAAAAAAAAATTAGACTTTGTTCATATTTTTAAAATTCTTAATTTATTCTTCAAAATATATGTAGTGCCCCTCGAAGCAATACCCCTTTGCTGCAAAATACTTGTGCAAACGTTTTTACAAATTCTTGGAACAGTTTCTAAAGTCGATTTCCGGAGTAGCCTTCATTGCGCGTAGCGATTCACGTCTAATATCTTCTATTGACTCAAAACGGTTTCTCTGAAGCGTTCGTTTGAGTTTGCTGAATAGCTAGAAGTCACATGGAGCTAAATCAGGCGAATACGGTGGTTGCAGCACGATATTGGATGAAAATTGCAAAATTTAAATTAAAAAGTCTTACTATTTGTTGCCCACCGCTCTACACTGACAGTAACGACGCTACCAGCTTCATTTCGAAAGAAGTAGAGGCCAATTATTTCACCAGATCAAATCACACCAAACTACCAATTTAGGTGAATATAATGGTTATTCATGAATAATTTGTGAATCTTCTTCGCACCGGAATTAACATTTTCTTAAAAAAAAAAAATCGTTATCATTTTGAAGTTGTTCCAAGGCAAAATCAGAAAATTCACGACAGTGTGAACAATTTTATGCAGAAGCAAGTCCAAATCCTTTATCAAAATA
This sequence comes from Bactrocera neohumeralis, assembly GCF_024586455.1. Classification (NCBI taxonomy): domain Eukaryota; kingdom Metazoa; phylum Arthropoda; class Insecta; order Diptera; family Tephritidae; genus Bactrocera; species Bactrocera neohumeralis. The sequence goes on along the minus strand of NC_065922.1, from coordinate 10,008,957 downwards.
CGCCGGGTGGTGGTTTGAGACAGTCCCAATTCTCGAGAACGTCTTGGAATTGACAAATTGCGGTCTTGAATAGTTTTTAAAAGTTGTTCTTTAGTATAACTTTCCATGATGCATTTGTAAACATTACTGAATGGAAAAAACGATTAACACCATTAAAAATACCGGAAACAACACTTAGAAATCACATAATTTTAATCGTAATCGAGATCGACAACTTAATTTACTGCTGCGATATTGGAGGACTAATAAACGAGTATGATATTTCCTATGAAGCTAAAGACTGGCATCTATTTACAGATTCTTCAATATGAAGTTCAAGGCAGTATTTCTACAGAACGGCAAACAATATGTTTAGTTACCAGCTGCTCATTTCGTAGTATCAAAAGAGGAATACTGCAACCTCTAATTTTTATTTGAAAAGTAAAATATAATAAGCACAAGTGGCCATTTTTTGGTGATTTGAAAATAACGATAATTTTATTCGGCCAACGAAGCCTCATGCCTATGCTTTTTATGTGAGTGGGATAGTCGAGCCTGCGAAATACATTATGTGCACCAAGCTTGCCCACTTGGGAAAACTTTAACTCCAGTTTCTGAAAACATCATAAAAGAGATTCTAATACCAGAAAGTAAAGAAATTCTTCCTTTATTCCATATAAAACTGGGTCTTGTATTAAATTAATTGATTAAATTGATGAGAAATATGGAAAGCAAAAGGACTCACTTTTAATTAAGCATGCCAAAGGGAATAGAAGCCTGTTACGTCCAAGTCGTTGTCCCTGCGTACGACTGATTGTCGGTACTTGCAAAATAAAGGACGATTATATTGGATATTCATTTTGAAAATCTGATATCAAATTCGTAATCAGTGATCCCGAAAACCCCAAGTAACAAGTTTCAAGCCAATTCTTCAATATTTAAAATGGTCTAAAAACATGAATTTGTGACTCAAAATCCGCCATGTTTTTTGAGATCAGAAAAACAGCTTGTCGTGATGTGGTAAAACGAACTTTGGATTTAAGCGCAGCGACCTCAAAAACATGCAATGTACCAGGTTTAGTGAAATGAACCTCTCAACGATTGCTGTTGTGGACCCGTGTATATTAATGGAATTCGAAACTTTTATACTCTCGCAACAAAGTTGCTAAGGAGAGTATTATAGTTTTGTTCACATAACGGTTGCTTGTAAGTCCTAAAACTAAAAGAGTCACATATAGGGTTATATACATATACCAAAGTGATCAGGTGACGAGTAGAGTTGAAATCCGGATGTCTGCCTTTCCGTCCGTCCGTCCGTCCGTCCGTCCGTGCAAGCTGTAACTTGAGTAAAAATAGAGATATCATAATGAAATTTGGTACACGTATTCTTGGCTCCATAAGAAGGTTAAGTTCGAAGATGGGCAAAATCGACCAACTGCCACGCCCACAAAATGGCGAAAACCGAAAACCTATAAAGTGTCATAACTAAGCCATAAATAAAGATATTAAAGTGAAATTTGGCTCAAAGGGTCGCATAAGGGAGGGGCATATTTGGAAGTAATTTTTTTGGAAAAGTGGGTGTGGCTTGCCCCCTTCTAAGTTTTTTGTATATATCTCGGAAACTGCTATAGATATGTCGACCAAACTCTATAGAGTCGTTTCCTTCAGACATTTCCATATACAGTTCAAAAATGGAAGAAATCGGATAATAACCACGCCTACCTCCCATACAAAGGTTATGTTGAAAATCACTAAAAGTGCATTAACCGACTAACAAAAAACGTCAGAAACACTAAATTTTACGGAAGAAATGGCAGAAGGAAGCTGCACGCAGGCTTTTTTTAAAAATTGAAAATGAGCGTGGCGTCGCCCACTTATGGACCAAAAACCATATCTCAGGAACTCGTAGACCGATTTCAATGAAATTCGGTATATAAAATTTCCTTAACACCCTGATGACATGTACGAAATATGTGAAATTGGTTCACAACCACGCCTTCTTCCAAAATAACGCTATTTTGAATTCCATCTGATGCCTTCTCTGTATAATATATAAATTAGGAACCAATGATGATAGTGGAATAAAACTTTAAAAAAATACGGTATTTGAAAAATATGTAAATGACGTATAATGAAATCTCGATTATCACTTTATAATGCGAGAGTATAAAATGTTCGGTGACACCCGAACTTAGCCCTTCCTTACTTGTTTTGCATATACTCATGTAACTCTAGGAATTGTCTCTGAATCCCTATCTGTATTGGTCTTATTATGCACCCGAGTACCTCAGACAAGTACAAGTTGATTGTCGATGTCTCGATTGTCCTCCTCCCCTCTCCAATTTGTCCGCTCACTCATGCTTTTCTATATTCCTACTGAAATGAGAGCGACTGCAGTAGCCTGGGTAAAAGTTAAGTTTCGTTTTACACTGTCTCACGGTTCTAGAACTAAGACTATTTGCCCTGCTAGGTTTGTTTATGATTTTTTTTAATTATTGACCCAGCGTGCTGTCAAATTTTCATAACTACTTGCTACTGGGGCAAATAAAACATGAAAGCTTCTATAGAAGTCTAGGAATAGGGTCTCAAAGTCTAAAATTTTGTCTCTAAAAAGGAACATGCTATCGAAGATGGTTCAATATCCAAAGAGTTTGACAATCCAAAGCTCGAACTCTCTAAGCGGCATTGCTGACACAGAGGCTACTTAACACAATTTTAAAACTTTTTTTTGGTTCATGAGTTTTAATTTAGGTTTCGTGGTGAAACAGAACTCATGCTACGTCCAAATATTCAGATGTGACAATCTCTCCGTTACAGCTTCCCACCTGTTTTCATAATTCTTTTGAGGTACTTGATTACTTAGTCTCTTTTGTTAGTCAATCTGAACTGAGAACTCCTTTGAATTACTAAATAATCAGTACTGCATCGAATTTAAGTATTGGTTTTGTCTGTGTGGTACTAGGAGGCTGCTAAGAAGTGGCTGCGCAAAAGCCATAAAATACGCGTATTTTCCGGTCAGCTCACGAACATCCAATTAAAAAAACAATAATATTTATCTACAACAATACCACCAGCAATAACACCACAAACGCACAGTCAAAAATTTATGCGCACGATTTCGTCTTAATTACTTCGCACTCAATACAGATTTTAGAATTTTAGGCTATTTAAAGCTCAACCCTTAAGCGGCAGTGGATTAGCATAAATAATTGGCTGAAGTTGGTGAGTAATGGGTGAAATTAAAGGAGAAAACAAATACAAGAAAAACAAATTTCTGTAATAAATGAATTTAACGCTCGACGCGCTAGTAAAATTGAACGCTTTAAACATGCGCATAGCGAAGGAGTTGTAGGATTTGTATATGCAAACACACCATTGCGTATACGTGATCAAAACAAATGCCATTTTCGCATTAACACGACGAGTAATTGTAATGGAAATGGAAATGCAAAACTAATGGTCAAGGTTTCCACAAAAGCAATGCTTTTCATAAACACAAAGATATATGTGGCAGCGTCTAGTGTAAAATAGAAACACTCAAGGCGTGCAAAATCACAGGAAAAGTAAAGCGCAAAGCAATAAATATCTATCAGACGCGCTTCAAACTTCCCAAAGACGAAATTGCCAAAGACGCAAAAAGCTAAACATTTTTTGCCATTTTGCATGTATTTGATTGATTTGTTGATTTGCGAGGGTATTAAGCGGCGGGTGTGAATGTTTGTGTGTGTGTGAATCTGTGCATAAGTAAATGGCGCTTTGGCTTACAAAGCTTTTCCGAATAATGAATGGAGGCAAGCAAAACCATGAATCAATAGAGGCATGAGCGTGACTGTGTGGCCCAAATGGTGCGGGTTTTGTTGCTGAAATGCGTAGAAATAAATAACGGCTACAAAAATGGAAAAAAAGGGAAAAATGAAATAGAAAATGGAAATAGAGTACTGTACAAAAATTGTGGCATTGCAGTCACGCCCACTTTTTCTATGAAGTGACCATGGAAATTTATTTTTTTATATTCCTATATACTTCAACGTAATTACGCGTAGATTTTCCTTGTATATCTGAAACTCTTTCATTTTTGTTTATATAGCAGCTAGAAAAATATTTACTTAGATTGACGCTTGTAAATTCATTAATATTTTGTTGAATATCTGCTGTGGTAAACGAGGTCGCGTTTGTTTACTTTGGTGAATATTAACATTTATAAAATTCGTTTTATACGCCTCTTTATTATGTATGCAAATGATTTGATTAAAGAAAAACGATAAAACTGTTAAATAAATATTATGCATAAATAATTTAATGGCTTCTTTTGATGAGTTTTTCCATATAAACGAAATTAGAATAGAAATATTTGAGCCATTAGTAATATAATATTGACATTGTGTAATCTAGCTATTTCAGGAATTCATTAGAATTATTAAAAAGTATAGAGTATATACAAAAAAATATTATTACAGTGTGTCGGTGTGGAACAAAAATCATCTACATTTCTTACGTCTCCAATAACTCTACAAAAAGAAAGGTGCTATAAACTTTTAAATCCTTACTGCTAATATAATGGCGAAATTTTAAGCATATTGAGTGAGCTTATGTAGGTTACTCTTTATATTTCAGGATCTGGCAACGGTAACAGTAACTTAAAATATTCATTTCGGCCAAAAAGTGGCATTAAATCACGAACATTTTCGGAAGATTATTTTTTTAAATTTTTGACGAGGATTAATATGCAATTCGTGTTGTCTACAGTAACTTAAAATATTCATCTCAATAATCGAAACTAAATCGCGAACAATTTTTGGAGTTTACAGTAACTTAAAATATTCTTCTCGGCAAAAAAATGGAACTAAATTCCAAACATTGGTTTTTAAAACTCTCGACGTGAATTACTAAGCAATTCGTTTGTCTACAGTAACCTAAAAAATTCATCTCGACACAAAAATTTAATTAAACCGCAAACATTTTCGGGGGATTATTTTTACAACTTTTGACGTGGATTAATAAGCAATTCGTGTTATCTACAGTAACTTAAAATATTCGTTTCAACCAAAAAGTGGCATTAAATCGCAAACATTTTCGGAAGGTTATTTTTTACAACTTTCGCCGTGAATTAACTAAACAACAGTGCATCGTTGAACTTCATTAAATTTTTGGCGATGAAGCTCCATTAAGGACCACTGTTTATCGATAGTAATGTGAATGCAATCGCGTTCGTAGACCACTCCAAGACGAATTCCTAAAGGTTAACACCTGAGGAAGCGATTGATGCGTTCAGTACGTATGTTTTGGAGAGACTACCTCAGTCAGAGTGACAAAAGAGCTTCTAAGTTCGATTTTCAGTTATTATTATTTGTTTTTGTTCTGTAATACCGAAACGGAAAAGGCAACTCTCATAATAAACCAAATACTAAATCGAATTATTAAGTGCCGACAGTTGCAAGTTTTGTCATTTAAAATTTTAACTTTTCTACAGTTTAAGGAATATTACTATACTAAAATGTCCAAATCTTCCAAATAAATGAAAGGCTGAGTTGCATGAATTGCGAAGAGGTGGCAACATATTGCGTAACAAGAGCAATAATATAATTTAAATTTAATATAATTTCGAAACTTTGACAACCCACACCGGAGTTAAAAGCCGTCACAGGACAAATATTTGTGTGTTCGCCATTACTAAAATATAACTTTGCAAAGAAATTAGATTTGTGATAAATTAATATATTTGCTTTAATATCAATACCTTTCAATATAAAGTTCATAAAAAAATTTTTATAAAATAAAATTCTATTAACTAAGCATTTATTAAATTGTAAGTATTTTTGGAAATATTCTGAAGATAACAGAACATTTTATGTATGTATGCACATTCGTAATTAATGGTGAAATTTAGGAAAAGATTTTTCCACTAAATTCATTTTAAAAGTTCATTGAAATAGTTTCTGTGGTACTCATTACTGAAAGGAGTTTAGGGTAAACTATCAGTTAAACATTTGGAACGTACATATGTTAAAAAAATAAATTCCCTAATTTAATTGCACCAATAATTTAAAGATGGATATACATATAGACATCGAAAAAACCGTATTTAAATAAATAAAAATAGGTGGCAACTCTGCTCTCACAACATTCCTGCAAAACGCATTTTGCATTATTCTAGAACCCATTTTATATTTCTGAAATTATTTGCCAATTTTTATCATTTTGCATTTTTCAAATAGGTAGCAACTCTGTTCCCACAATACCCCTACAAAGCGCTTTTTCCATTATGTTGAAACCCATATAATATTTATTACAAGTGAAATCATTTGTTTATTTTTATCATTTTGAATTTTTTTAAGTGCGTAGGTGGCAACCCTGTTCTTAAAATATTCTTCAATGCCGCTTTCTATTGGAATAAATATTTCAGTATTATCATTAAATTTAAAAAAAAATCTATATGTACATACATGTATATGTATTTTTAACATTTAATATTTTAAGTAGGTGGTAACTCTGTTCCAAATTCAATGTTTAATAAAGCCTCCTGCCCACTGTTGGAATCCATTTTTTAATATTTTAAATGAAATGATTTATGTATTTTCAACATTTTATATACATACACCTAGTATGTACATACATACATATATAGAATGTATACATATGTATGTATGTATATAGAATGTATGTACATATGTAAAAAATTCGATGTAAAAAGTGGAAACTCTATTAAATTTTTTTTATTGGAATAAATATTGAAATAGTATCAATAAAATTATTATATACATTTTTTTTAGTATTTGAAGTGAATTGATTTTTATATTTTTAACATTTTATATATGTATATAAATAGGTGGCAACTCTCTCCCAAATATCAAAAATTTGTACAAATACTTTCTAATTTCTGCTAAATACATGCTGAAAATTTCCGAAGACATGCATACCTACAAATATGTATATATTCACATATGTATGTATATGTATGTATGTATATGTATGTATGCATATGTAGATATGTATATGTAGACAAATATATACACACATACATATATTTCAGTTTTAGAAAACTCTGCTTACGTATAAAAATAGTTCCTGTCACTCATCAATTGCATTTCTATGAAAACTATTTTTATCAGCTGACTCAAATCCCTTAATCTGCATAATGAATACTGCAATAGCGACAACACGTTTAACTGGAATTTTCACGGCTATTTTTATGCTTGTTTTCCAGGAGCTGGTTGCCATCTCGCCGGAACGACGTAATTGGCGTGGCATATTTATAGCGTTGCTGGTAATAGCAGCAGTCTTCAGTCTCATAATTTTCTCCATTTTCCTGCTGTCGCCAGGTAAGTGACACAAATGATATGCAAAGTCAACAACATACACGAATAACTGTATATATTTACATATACTATATATGTATATAAACTAAGTGTAACTGTACTTATATAAGTAAAAATATTATATAAAAATAATGGCGACATGTGCAATTTCCCCAAAGACATTAAAATTATTTGACGCATGAGAGGAAAGTGAAAACTTTTCACACACACATACATATATGCAATCAAATATATGTACATATATATGTGTGTGAGAATATCGCTCTGAAATTAACATTTTCATGCGTATTTAGGCGTGCTGCTGCCATTTATGCCGACTGTTATTCGCTGGCACACCCTTTTGGTAGAATTCAAACTCTCAGCCCTCCCCCTCCTCCTGTGCGCTTTCATTAATTTGCCTCATTTAATTTCCATTCTAATTTACATGCAATTATAGAGGATGAAGGGTTGCGCATACGCGGCCGTCACATGGTGCTGCCAGACATTTTAGGCAAAAGTTTGCAGTGGAAGCCCTTCAACGGCACTTGGAGTAGTGGTAAGTGTGCCAATATGTGTGTTGCATTACTTCTTCATCTAAACTTGCTTTCTATTTATTTTCTATTTTGCAGACATTGAACTGATTTACCGTGACCCCACGGGCGGCTTATCGATATTAAATCTAGACAATTACACAACGCGGGTCCTAATGACCAACTCAACATTCGTAAGTGTTTGTTTACAGCTTTTCTCAATGTTCTACCTACAGTTTTACCTTTTTAAAATTTGAAATATTTTCTCTTTTCCGCTTTCCGCAGCGCCAGCTGAATGCTGAATCGTTTCTCGTATCGCCCGATCAGAAGTATGTGCTGCTGCAGTCCGACAGCAATGCGGAAGGCTCCAGGTGGGTTTTTGCGCATAAAATTTGCGTAAATAATTTGTTGGGCATTTTATTTACACTTTCCTTTATACACGACTAAATATTGTTTGTTAGAAGCTCATTTCTTTTGTATTTTGTACGCCACTGCAAATAAACAAATACTCATTTTAAAATCGCAGTGGGTGGTGGAAGGACAAATTCAAAAAATTTTGAAATTTCTATTTGTTGTGCCTTCCACGGCTGATAGAATGGAATATATATACTTTACCTCTTTACCTCTTCGATCAGCTAAAAACGGGTTCCACGGAGCGGCAATTTCAGTTTTGGGAACTAGAAAAAATCACACGCATCTAAATCTGGTGAATACGGTAGTTGATCGATGGAATTTATTGCGTTTTTGGTCACAATCGTGGCTCGATGCGATGGTGCATTATCATCGTATAAAATCAATGAATAGTTCTTCCACAATTCCGGCCGTTTTCGACGGATATTCTCACGCAAACGCCTCAATACGACCAAATAGAACTTCTTATTGACCATCCGTCCCTCCGGAACAAATTCATGATGCACTAAACCACGAATATCGAAAAAACAATAGCATCACCCTTATTTTTGAGCGGCTTTGAATGTAGAATCGGAATTCGCATGATCAAGAATATTCAAAGAAACCTGTTTCGGTACTTTTTTTGGAAAAAATTCAGCTTTAACGACGCTAGTCGAGGAAGAAAGCGTTTCATACTCAAAATATCCGCAAAAATGGTTATTTGGCGATTCCCCTGTACAACGTACGACACACTCCACTCATGTGTGGTGCGCAGGCCGGAACACGTCGAGAAGTGACACCCCCCAGTACAAGTGCACTTGATTGAAACGACGCTGCACCGAATGGCGGTCTGACACACGGAACAGATTGTGCGAGGAACCAGGAGCTGCTGTGTGACTTTCGCACGAAAATTGAAGCACGTCAGATTGGGAGTCATGATGCCTGTCTGAGCTCCTGGGAACCGTAGAGATCCTTTGTTGGTCTGTCGACTGGGGTGAACTGGGTGCAGATTTCATAGCTGCAGAGGCATAATATTCGCCATTAACGTTTATACACTTTTGGATACGTTTGAACTAATTGTCGAAGCTCTTTCGTCATTCAGATAGAGTTACATTCATAAAATTTTTCAGAACACCGTTTCAGGTGTCAGGACTATACTGTGAATTACTCATGAAATCGATGTTGTACTCAAAAATGCAGTTGATTCAATCGATGTATGAGAATGACGGTTGGTGTTCATGAAAGTTCCACTCAGTATTTGCTGTGCTGCATTGTTCTAGTTTCATGTCCATTCAAAAAACCAGACAACCATTTGCTTGGAAGACCTTCGTGCGCGAACAGCTTTTATTGGATTCGACTCACCTGGAAACTCGCATACTGTCGACTGTCGTCTTAACCTTACGATAGGTCACATAACGATCTTGCAATGCCAGCATCCACAGTTTCCGAAAAAAAACTAATTTCGGACCACATTCGGGAAATTCGTCTTGGATAAACAGTGGCCCTTGAAGAAGCTTCATCGCCAAAAATTTAATTAAGTTCATCGATGCACGATTACTGACTTAATTCACGTCCCGAGTTAGTTCCACATTTTGGTCGCAATGAATCTTTTAAGTTGCTGTAAACTACAGAAATAGCGCTCGGATGTCAAACGTTCTGAATATGTATAATATCAAAATTGTCAATCTTTAATTTATTCTTCAAAATCAATGTCGTCTCCTTCAAAGTAGTCCCCCTTGACCTCAATACACTTGTACCTATCCTCGAAACAGTTGTTAAAGTCAATTTCCGGAATAGCCTTCACATAACCGTGATTTTTGTCCTCTTTTGACGTGGTTTTATTGGGTTCTGCTCACCTTTCCTACGATATTCCAATTGGTCATCTGTTTTCGGGTCGTAAGCATATATCCAAGACTCATAGCCAGTAATAATACGTTTCATGACTTCCATGTAGTCGGAAACTATTTTCCACAGAAGGTATTAAAAATGTTGTGATTTTGGAACCAATTGTACTTTCGCTTCTCTTAGACCCAAAGGATCTTTCAAAATGGTTGTCACTGATCCTTCCGATATTCCAGTGATGCCAGTTAGATCTCTGACCGTTAATCGTCGATTCTTACGTCAGACCTTGGTTCATCCCTAAAAATACCTACCTTAAAATTTTTCTGTCGAATACATCATTTAATATGTGAGATTTTAGCTAAATATGTTAACACATAAAATGATTTGGCGCGAAAAGTCGAAGAACTCGGTCCCTTGGTTCCCTTAAGCCCACATACACATTATTAAGAACCGTTATTCTGGTTGATTGTGATTCCTGGACGGTTTCGTCGCATAAAATTTTTTCGACATAACAACTGTTAATAATTCCTCACCTACCAACCTTGGCATTAAATTTTTTTTAATTTTTTCTCGAAAATTTTCAAAAATTCTTATTGCCGTGGAATGCACCATAAGCTCTGCTATGCGTGCAAATGATCACCGATAAATAATTTACGCCACAAATGATGCAGGAAATGACCGTCTCTTGCCAATACATATCACAAGAGCGTGAGCCACATGGCGTATGATAAACATTTCCTCAAATGCTGAGTTAAAGAAATGAAATTTTATGACAACGCTAATATTTTTTGCGTTTAACTACCGTGTGAGACGAAACAATACACACACTAGCTACAAACATATGCACACATATTCATAAATATTTACACTACACGCGTCCATTGAACCACAAGCACACATACAACAACCACACATTAAAAGCAGATGCGAAATAGCTCATAATTTTAATTATTAACAATTCGTTGGAATTATTTTTTATGTCTCAATTGCTTCCACGCACCAACAACCAACAACGACACACAGGCATCACGTTTACGAGGTGCAGACAGCGAACACCTTTCCGCTGGGCCCCACAGAGAACATAGCGGAGCCGCCGCGCCTGCAATATGTCACATGGGCGCCCAACGTGCCGCCCGCGCCAGCCACAACCACAACAAGCACCACCACGACCACCACTACAACAACCAGCACAACCACAACAACGCGCGCACCAACCAACACAACAACAAATGCGGCACGTACAGCGAACGGCGCTGCGGCAGCGGCAGCCGTGAATGCTTCAAGTGGTGGCAGCATCTTGCTGAGCAGCTTGGCGGGCGCAGCGACCGGTGGCGGTGTGGGCAAGCCGCCACCAAGTAATTTTCAATATCCGAATGGCGGCGCGGTGAAAGCGTTTCCACAGAATCAAGCAATCGCCTTTGTGTACGAGAACGACATCTACTACAAGCCGAAGGTTCAAGGCGAGCTAGTGTGCCGCATAACAACAACAGGTGAGTGGGTTAGAGTGTGTGTGTGGGTGGCTCAACTATTTACTGTTAGTTTTTTATTATTCAAATATTATAAGTTGCCACTGATATGTGGCAGAAGCTCTGCTTTCTACATCCAAATTTTTTCATCTTCCTTTGTTTACTTCTTCTTCTTCTTCGTCTGCTTCTACTATCATGTGGGTGTTTGCTTGCCGGCATCAGGTCGCGCTGGCGTCGTCTACAATGGCATACCGGATTGGACGTATGAGAACGTGCCGGAGCTGAATGGGCGCAGCAGCGGTCTCGCCTTCTCACCGGATGGTCTATTTTTAGCCTTTCTCACGTTCAACGACAGCGATGTGAATGAATACAAGTGAGTACCGTTATGAATATTTAAAACTCTATAAAATGTGTTAACAAAATGTGCGCTATAATTATTGGCTCCGTGAGTTCGCTCCCTTTGTCAAGCAGACGGCTGACGTCAATACAGTTAATCGTGAAAGTAACATGTAAGGAAGACAAGTTCTAGTGAACTTAATTCTTATTATTTCAGCTTTCATTGGAAATGAATAAATTACGTAAAACGTGCATACCCTCAAGATCACTAATTGAAAGCTCTAAAAAGCTCGTAAAGCTCTTTAATCTACAAAATCCCTCTGAATAACTATTTTACTCTTTCTTAATCACAAATTGTAGATAGTCCACCCACCAGACCTCCGGTTCCAATGTCATGGTAAGATGAGATAAGATAAATAGATGAGGATTGTACCGTGAACTAAGGCACATGCCTTGGAGCTGTTGCCAATACCTCTCTGTGTCTACTCCTTCATCCTTCCGTATCAGCTCTTTCACGGTTTGAGAACCCACCGCGACGAAGAGTTCAGGTCCAACCACGTTAGTGTATGATGCGGAGAGGGCGAGCTCATCGGCCAGTTCATTCCCGACAACACCTTGGTCACCGGGCATCAAATAAGCACTTGGTTCCGTTCCAATAGACTATTCAGTCGTTCTCTATACTCCAGCACCAATAGCAAGTTGCTCTCGTAGGCAGAGATTGCTTTAAGTGCCGCTGCTTGTCGATGTACCGCTTGATTGTTCTATCCCTAAGCAATAGCTCGAGAGTGGAATAGTTCCATTCAGCCTTACTGCTAATCTCGAACTTCCTGATAAAGTTTACCCTTTTGGTAATGCTGCCCCTTGGCAGTAGAGCCACTGGTATAACACCACTTAAGCCCTTCATCCGCGGCGATGAGACTACCTTACCTCTGCCAAACACTTCTGCTGTCATATGAAGCAGACTACCTGTCCGATTACTTGGTGAAGCTTTTTGTGAGCTCACTTCAAGTGCTGCCGTCGGGCATGTGCTCATGGCACCCGAAATGGAAATGCATGCAAGTTGTTGCAGCTTCGATAGTTGAAGGCCTACCGAAGTCAGCAATGTTTTTGAGGCCCAAGCTACCATGCCATACGTAGTTATCGGTTGCACGATCATAATGTACAATCACCTGACAATCCTTGGCTTACAGCTCCAGGATTTACATGCTGTTTCCACCAAAGAATGGAATCCAGCGTAAGACCAAGATATTAGACCATATTAGCCATCTCTACCACTCTACCCCAAGGGTTAGGTTGCTGAGGCCGGGCAAGAACCACCTGTCTCGTTAACGGGACGATGGTCGACTTGAGGGATATTCAGCTCAACTTCACTGCACCACAGGTTTAAACCCCTTTGTCCTCAGTCGCAGAGAGTGTCTTCAAATTTGTTTTTAGCTATAACAACAACGTCATCACCATATCCTTGACAGCGGAGGTCAGTCTTATTGAGACTTTCTCCAAAAGAAAGAATCCTCACCAATAGAGATGAGGTTCATATCCAGAACCACGAAAAAATTTCGAAACTTTGATGAAGTCTAAATTTCTCCTTGTAATTTGCTATACTATTTTAATCTTCCTTTACTCAATCTTCCTTTTTTTATTTTCCCTTCCTCCCCAAACCATAGATACACCTGGATGGGGGACGACATCAAGTACCCTGCTGTGCTAACACAACGCTATCCCAAAGCAGGCGAAGCCAACCCGAATGTCACCGTGAATGTGGTGAATCTCTCCGTCCTCAAATACATCTTCCCCACACAAATCAAACTTCCAGCCGATCTCTCGAATGGCAGTTACATTGGCGCACTCACCTGGGCCACACCCATTGACCTCTCCGTGACGATCACCAATCGTGGTCAAACGAAAGCTACAACGGTTGTTTGTCGCGCACCAGACTTCCATTGTCATCCCGTACACACAGAAGTTACGGTTAATGATGGCTGGGTGCTCCCAGCTGAGCGGCCCATATTTTCCGCACGCAATAGCGCAAATCTCAAACGAAACCAACAACAATTGCTCGCCAATGGACTGAATGGCAATAATAGCTACCACAATGTGAGCAACGGTCAGACTACTTATGAGATCTCACATGGCGGTTATCTGCTCAAACGTCTTCCGGTACGCGATGGCGAACACGGACACTTCCGACATGTGGTCTTCATCTCTTCGCTGGATCGTCGACCAGTGCCGCTCACAATGGGACGCTTTGAAGTCACCGAACTTTTGGGTTGGGATGAGCCGCATGAAATTGTCTACTTTATGGCGGCACCGGAAAAGCGTCCGGGTGAACGGCATCTCTATAAGATCAGCCTAAAGCTGAATGAGACGCAGAGCAATCGCGCGTATATTACTTCAACACAACCGACATGCTTGACCTGCGACAACACCATATCCACGTTCCGACTGACCGCGCAGGGTATACGCGTAGAGGACGCTGAAAATCGGAGCGACGATGAGACCGAGTGTTACTATGATATACCGAAGAACTGTCTTTACAATAAAATCTACTTCAGCAAAGATTACTCGCACTATGTGCAAGAGTGCCTGGGACCGGAGTCGCCCAGCGTCTATATGGTGGAGACACAGAGCAACATGAAGACGTATATACTCAATGCGGGTCACAGCTTACGACACCGTCTGCAACAGCTCGCTTTGCCACAAATACGTACGTTCAGCGTAGAGATACGGCACGGCTTCCACGCGCAAGTGCGTCTCTACCTGCCGCCAGGAATGCGCGAGGACGAAGAGGTCGCTTTTCCGCTCATACTGCACATGTAAGTTGAAGAAAAAACTGAGTTTATCACTTTTGCACTCAAAGCGGGCGCAAATGAAACTCAAATCCTTGCTTTATCTTGTCTACTTGCAGCAACGCGGCGCCCGGTTCACAGCTGGTCACCGAAAAGTATCAAGTGGATTGGAACTGGTATTTGAGCAGTCAGCGCTCCATGATTGTGGCGCAAATTGATGGACGCGGCAGCGGCTTCCAGGGCGAACTGCTGCGCACACAAGTGCACGGCAAGCTCGGCACCGTCGAAGTAGAGGATCAACTGGGCGTATTAACGTAAGCATTCACTACTAAAACCACGCACACACGTGTGCGCCGAGACTCATAAACTTGCGCGTGCACACTTATTTCATAGCACTAAAAGACACTGACCTCAAACTTTGAACCAAATAAACTCGTGTAGACTCATTAAGCGAGCTCAGCGCTCGTCAACAGCTCTTACTCACTTTACTTACTTTATTGCTTTTCTCTTCCACACACACACACCTTTAGCTACCTGCGCGATAATTTGAAATTCATTGATCCGTCACGTATTTGCGCCTACGGCTGGGGTTACGGCGGCTACGCGGCCACCATGACGCTCATCGATGACTCGCACCAGGTGCTGCAGTGCGCTGTGGCCGTCAACCCGATTGTCTCCTTTGGCTATCACTGTAAGTTTGCAATTCGCAGTTACTTTCGCTACACTTGACTCACAGCCCACACGTCCATTGTTTGCCCTTATTAATGGTGTATTCTTCTGTTTCCTTGTAATCGTTGCAGACTCATTTTTCACCGAACGTTACATACCGCTGAAGGGCGACTACTTGCGCGCTCTGCAGGAGGCCGATTTGACCATGAAGGCTGGCAATATTAAGGGTCGCAATTTGATGTTGATACACGGCACGGCGGACAGACTGGTGCATCAGGAGCACACGTTGATGTTAGTGCGTGCGCTGGTGGATCAGCAAGTCAAGTTCAGACATCAGGTGAGTGATTTGTATTCGCAAGTGGGTGATGTGGTTTTTTGGTAATGGAGATGCTACCAAAAATAATTTTAAGTCCAAAACGTTAATGTTTTTACAATCGACTTCATGAATTCAGCCGCGTTTCACCGAGCTCCGCACATACTTTAGTAGAATTAAAAAAAAAGATAATGGAATATTTTCTAGCCGCTGCCATTCGAAAATTACAAGACTAAGAGGTTAGATTGCTGATCTAACTATTAAAACCCCCCAACTCGACTTATTGAGGGCAAATATCACTAGATCTCTTGTTATCGATCTGGGGCCGAAAAGCTTTTGCGACAGCGCACCGATGTGGCCCAACGCTGGCCAAATTTCCGCGTATCCCAACTATCTAGAAGTAGAACAAAAGAGGATACGGACACATCCGCTTTCATTCTACCGATGGCGGTTCAAGGGTGTCTTTTCTTGCAAGCTCATCAGCTTTACAGTTTCCTGCGATTCCGCTATGGCCTGGCACCTATACCAGTCTTATCACAAAGATACTCGATGCTATTGATAGCGAGGTTAGACACTCTTTGACCCGAACTGAACGCTTTGTTAAATGAGGTCGCGTAAATCTAGTGCTACCTTAATGACACTGCAATAGTCAGGAAGTCTGAAGCTGGAGTTGATAAAGAGCTCCTGACAGTAAACCCCTCCACTAATCTTCCTCGCATGCTCTGACCCTTCCGTAAAGAAGCTCACTGCCCCTCTCTTCCAACGGCTTCTTCTCACCCACAACTCCCTGGCCGGTATATGGATAGAGAAGAACCAGAGTTCGTTTTGGCACTCCACAATTCAAATGATCAGGTAGGAAGTCAAAGGGAGTGAGGATTTCCGAATGTTCAGACATGTGGTATTTTAGGAACCTAGACTCTCTGAGTCTGATAGGGACTTTCGCAGCCTTAAACCTTCTAACGATGTCTGCGGGCAATATGTGCCAGATGGCGTTAAGTGCTATGGTTGCAGTGGACCTTGCTGATGAATGTTTTCGAGTTTCTTTGCAAGTGTGGTCTATTCTAGAGCCCTCCACCACATAAAGACGCCATTGAACATAGTGGACTTGACTACCAATGATTTTGCAATTACAAAACTGTACTTACATTTATTCTGAATGAGTTCTACTAAATGCCACCATCTTTAATTTCCATCTTTGCTTCCATGTTTATTTCCAGGTCTACCCCGATGAGGATCATGCGATGACGAAATCACTCAGTCACGTCTATAAAACAATGGAATGGTACTTTGATGAGTGCTTCGGCCCTAACGACGACACCGAATGGGATCCGACGGGACTGTTTGTGTTCAAACAATAATTAATCATTCACAGTGGTGGAGAGGTCTATTTGTAGAAGCAAGTACTAAGTAGTTGCATAAATTAGTGTGATTAGAGATTCTATAGGAAGCACGAAAAAAACAACAATTTAGCGATTAAAAAGAACAACGCGTTACAACAATAAAGTTCATATGCATGTAGTGATGAGTGTTAAGGGAGTACGCTGGGTATGCAAGAGCATGTACTCATAAGTAGGTGAGCAAAGCGGAGAGAGTTTGAGTAATTATACCCTGGTCTGTAGATTTTGTGCGAAGCGACAAAGTTGGCGAGTTCTTAACTAGGAAAATTCAAGTTTTTTGCATTTTTGAAAGAAAATAATATTATAAATTAGTTTTTATATTTGCAGGCTAAGCAAAAACATTAAGCTAAATAACAAAGCTGATTAGAAACAAAGCTTAAGTTATATAACACTAAGTGTAAGTGGGTATGTGCAACAGAAAATTATGAAAAATAAAAAAAAAATAAAAATTATTTAAAATATAATTAATTTTAAATAAATTAAAGCTAACTAAAAGCAAACGAGTAGCGAAGGAGCAAACGCAAACTGCAAGCAACGTGATTAATTTGTGCGACTGATTATTGAAATATGCGAAAAAACACATTTAATGAGCATAAATAAACATTTTAATTAACAAATTTAAATTCAAAATAAATAAAAAAAGAAATAATAAATATAAAATTAAAAAAAAATAACAGAAAATTAAAAAAAAATTAATGAAAAATAATAAATAATTAAAAACTTATGATATTATATTCTGATAATGACAAAAAAACAACAAAAAAATAATTAATTAACCTAAGTGATTGCATTGAGTTAACGGTTTATCATATTTAACGTAAATTATATATAAATTTAATGTATTTACTAATTTTTTATACTCGTTCAAGCGTGCATTCCGCAGTCGACTACACGTGTGTGCAGCAAAACATATACATAAAATATTTATTTACGGTATTTTTGCATAAACAAACAGGCATAAAATTTATATTTGAAAAAAAAATATATATATGTATATTTAATATTTATTTACCGTTAATATGTTGCGATATTCATTAAGTGTATAGTTAAATGTACTGTTATGTGTATTTACAGCTGCGCATATGTATATGTGAAACGCTCCAGGCAGCGCTCTTGTATATATGTGTGTATAATTGATTATACCGTTATTCACAAAATGAATTAAAATTGACTGAATGTTGTTTTTTATAAGTATATGTATGTATGTCATCAATTGCAGTGCATAATTTTGTGAAAATTTACATTTTTTAGCTTTAAAGCGTGTGTTATGACTAAATTATGAATATTAACTAAGTTCGAGCAGTCAACAGATATATACTCGTATATATGTATATGTATATGTGGAATTTGGTGTTAAATTAAATAAATATGTAGGTATGTGCATTCAATTTTTTCAACACGATTCCTGTGAATTATATTGAATTATAAGCGCGTACGCTTGTTTATAGCTGCTAACAAGCTGCGCTTTATGTGGTATTTCTGCAGTTATCTGCATTAGGCTGGGTCAAGAAATCGTTTATTTTTTACTCGATGCTCTGAAAAGTAGACTGGTAGATACCTCAAAACAATTATTTCTAAGCATGAGTTCTTAATTGTAATACGCTCGTTCACGGTAAATCGCACAGTTCCCATAGTAAGAAAAACTCAAAATTGGAGAACCTTCATACCTATTAATATTAAGAACTCTAGAAGGAGTTTTTTTCAGGTGTCAGCCAACCAGTTTTCAGAGCAAAAAATAAAAAAAAAATATCTATATATTTTTGGAACCACCCGAATATATATATTGGGTAGTCGAAAAGTCTTTTAATTTGATATGATTTTCGATATGACCACCTTTTGCCTAAGCTATGGCCTTGAGACTGTCAAAAACCGAATCGCAAGCTGCCCGAATGTGGCTTTCCGGTATTTTGGCCCGCTCACGGACAATGGCTTTCTTCAGCATCTCGAGACTGGTGTATTTTTTACTTCGGACTTTGCTCTCCAAAATGGTCCAGAGAGAATAATCCATTGATTCGCATCTGGCGAACTGATACAGCCATTGTCGGTCGTATTGAAGTTTCACGTTGTTTTTTCATTGGTTCACTTGCTTTGTGAGACGGTGCTGAGTCTTTTTAAACGTCCATGGTTTGCGACCGAAATATTTGTTTTCCTACGGCTTCAAAGCAGCCTCCAGAACACTTTCCATTTACTTTGACACTAGGCTAGATGAAAACAATTGGAGAGCGTAAACCCTATCGGTTTGAGAGTTTACGAATTGCACAATTGGTGTTTGAGCTCACGAACAATTGCTGGCTGTGATTTTCCAGCTAAATATAAAGCAATCACACTATTACGTTTGAATTCCATCGGTGATCACGTTTTTTTGCGCTCACTTTTGGCAAAACGCATTTGTACACTTGTGAACAATACTCCAAACTGTCATTTAGCTAATTTATAAACAGCTGATTCTAGTGCAACAGCTGCGCGAACGGTCTGAAGTTGGTTACACTTCGAGTGCTGGACCTTGTACTAATATTACTAATAATACCATTTTGGTCGACCACTTTTTCTTTCATCTGTGTAAATCGAAATTTCGAAACTGCCAGAACGGAAGCGAGCAAACCATTATTGTGCAACACGAACTGATACAGCATCGTCTCCGTAAACTTCATAAATTTCATTTGTGGCTTGCGTGGCATTCTTCCCTTTTTTATACAAAAAATTCAAATCTTCATTATTATCACTCATTTTTGAAAACAACTCTAACTTTTATTCAACTTCCCGAATTTAATTTTTTTTTTGGTTAAAAGAAACTTAAACTCTCACTATACGGTATGACACAAAGTGATTGGTAGCACTGGAGATATACGACTGCTACGACATCTATTGGCAAAATACGAAAATACTTTTTCGACTACCCATTATTATGTATTTAAATATCACTTAAAACATACAATATTTAGATATAGTTTCTTGTATATGGGAAAATGTAAATATTTTTAAGTTACGTTTACGATTCGTACGTATAGATTAAACTTGTTTATGAAGCATTTTTTTAAAGTAGGTGGAAGCATCGAAAACCGGAGTTTAATCCGCTAAACTTAACCTATCCTAACACAAAACGGAACCCCCGTTAAGTATTACTTCGTGGGTGGTATATGACTAAAAATATAAAAATTAAAAAATATTTTAAAAATTATGAATGCTGAGTCAGATTCTAATATATACAAGTGCACAGTACACGTCGGATAGTTCGGACTAATATCATTGTGGAATCTGTAAAGATAGCTTCTAAAGCACCCACATACACTAAGTATTTGAGTCAGATGGAGATCCAGGTCCCCATGCCGTCTGTCTATCAACAAGTGGGTTTCCGGCATAAGTCTGTTGGTCCAGCGCTCTTTGGATGAGGAATGCCACCGCTAGTGCCACATTTTGGTGCTCTTTCTTCTCTCCTCTGCCTTTCACGAAACTGTTTTAGACGCTGAGAGTTGATATAAATCGAGTTCATCTCTCTTGATGTCAATGGGCGACATAACCGTTAATTCTTCTGCAGTATCTCGAACTGCAGAAAGCCTATGCACTGCAAATATTTTTTTAGCATACGCTTTTATATCCATTGCCTGTATCCATATTGGTGCTGCAAACAATATTACGGAACCGGCTAGAACGCACGCAGCTTCTATTCGCCATCATTCTCCATAGAGCATTATATAAATTTTGTTTGCTTTACCGGAAGTATACGCCAGCTGTTCTTTAAATTTTAAATTGGAATCCAATATTACTCCCAGAAACTTCAGCTGCGGCTCTAAAGTAATATTGCACTCCCGTATGGTGAGCTTTATTCCTTCCTCCACTGCTATCACCATGAGATCGCCGGATGAGCAATTAGTTTCACGTCTGTGGGCTGCTGTCTTCTTAGCATCCCGTCATACATGAGGTTCCATAATAGTGAGCCTAATACTGGGCCTTGGGATACTCCACTAGCGATAGAGTAGCTCTTGCTGCCTTCGTCAGTATCTAAAAGTCAACCTTCTGTTTTTAAGATAATTCTTTATAATGTTTATGAGGTATTCAGGAGCACGTATTTCATCCAGAGCTTCGATTATGTATGCCCATTTGTTGAACGCATTCTTGACATCCGTGGTATTCAGCGCGCAGTACTTTTTTGGGCCACCTTTCCATCTTTTGCCACTTATTGCACATTTCTTTAGATCTCTAGTAGATCGTTGAAGGTTCTTCAGGTGATTTCTTTGGTTTTGGAAGGAGAACCAAATGCTGTATTTTCCAAGAGTCGGGGAACACCCCTTCCGTTATACTAGCGTTGTACATTTTAGCAAACAGTTAGGGTTTTGAGCTTATAGCTGCCTTCAGGGCTCTGTTGAGTATGCCATCCAATCCAGGCGCTTTGGTGTTTTTGATTTTCTTTGTTATTGCCAATAACTATTTTTTCGTGACTAACACGGGTGACTCTACAGCTTTGTTTCGTCGCTTGGCATAGAAAATCCTTTCGTGTTTCGAGAATAATGTTTCGACGACTTTTCCCATAAAGTATGAATCTTTAGGTTGCTGCTGCTTATTTTTAAATCTCGACATACAAATTCTGTAAGCATTTCACCAAGGGTCAATGTTTGCTTCTTCACAGAGCTTCTCAAAACGTGATTTTTTTCTAATTGCCAACTTCAAGAGCTTCTTGTGACTTTTGAATTCTTTCCTAAGGCGATATTTGTTCGTTACACCCTGGTTTTGCTCCTAAATATAGGCAATGATTTCATTGTTATTACTATGAAAGTAACAGTTTTATTACTCTTGTGTACTAAGAAAATTAAAAAAAAATTAAGAATTATAGAAAATAATTTAGTTAAGATAAGGATCGCATTACTGTTTGGAAGTTCCAAGTATTCTTATGAAATATATCGTAACAATAACAAGAAAAAGTAACGAAAACTATAGGATTACTTAAGCTGTAATAAAACACTAATTATGATGCATTGTAGCAAAATAAAATGCTTCCATTTTCAACAAAAAATAAAAGAGAACAAAACAGAATACCACAAAAGAGAAGACATAACTATAACCAAAAAATAAAGATAAATGGAGTTAGAAGAACAAACAAGAAGAAGTTAAAACCAAAACTTTACAAAACGAAAAATGAAGATTATGAAAACTTACTTAACAAAAGCATGAAAGACCCAAAACAAAAACATATAAAATACTAAGAAATTATGAGGAGAAATAACAAAAACAAAAAAAAAAACAAAAGGGGAGCAAAAATCTACATATATGAAATAGTGAAAGCTTTAAGTGTGTATTTGTGTAATGCCGCAAAAACAAAAACAAATCTAATACATATGAATATGTGAAATTTTAAGTAAAAGAAACTATTACAGAAATTAAAGAAATATAAATTTAAGAAATTATATTTAGTAAGTAAAAAGATAGGCGATAATTGAAACAATTAATAAGAGTTATTGCGAAAGGAAAACAATAACACTATATAAATTCATATTAGACAAATTTACTCACATTTTGAAAAAAAAAGTTATTTGAAAAAAATTACTCATATTTTGAAAAAAAACGTTATTTGAAAAAAAAATAATTTTTAAAATTTAATAAAAAAAAATTAAAATTAAAAATTTTTATTTTCAATTCATATTTTCAAAAAAAAAAGTTGTTGAAAAAAAATTAATTTTTAAAATTTAATAAAAAAAAAATTAAAATTAAAAATTAAAAATTTTTTTTTTAATTTTAAAAAATTTAAATTTTTATTCATTTTAAAAAATTAAAATTAAAATTTTTTTTTAATGAAAATTAAAAATTAAATTTTTTTTCAAATATTTTTTTTTTCAAAATATGAGTAAATTTTTTTAATTTTAATTTTTTTTTTTAATTTTAATTTTGTTTTTAATTTTATATTTTTGTTTGTCCAATACTCACACACATCAATTAAAAGCTTACAACAACAAAGCATACAATAAAAATAAACGAAGCACACACATTTAAAAGCAAAATCATTGATTAATCCTCAGATATCTTTAAGCAATTACAGCAACAATTATCCTGCGAAAATAAAAATTAAAAAAATATTTATTCACATTTGATTGTGGCCGCACAATAAATACCAAAAGTGGAAGAACGAATTTATTTGGTTTCAGAATTCATTTCTGCCGTCCCCCGACACACCAAGTACATACACAGATGTACAATTACAGCACAAACTGCACACACACACACGCATACAAACATATAGAAAGGCTAAGCACATAGTGGATGAAGTGGTGAAGTTAAAAATTGATAAAATAAGTAAAAATAAATTTCAAAAATAAATTTATAAAGAAATTCAAAAAAATATTTGCCATGCAATGCTTTTAGCTACACTATGTGCCTACGCGCCCAAGCCTTGTAACACCAATTTCATTTCAAATCCGCCAAAAGTGATTTTTTTCAATATTTACGCTTAAAAGGAAATATTTGAAATTAAGTTGTTCCAAATAACTTACACACATACATAAGTGTGAAAAATGTGAAATTACATATATAACTGTTTAGTCGTATACATATTAGTTGCTAAATGTATGCGTGTATATCACATAATCGAATGAAGTTGTAAAACTAAGCGTAATGCTAATGTTAAAATAAGCCGTTAATTTTAAGAGACAAACAAACTGTAAAAGGCGAATAACATCACCAAACAGACAACGCATTAAAACAATAATAAAAACTAAAGAAAAATGGAAAATAAAAATAAAATGTTGAAAACAAAAGTTGCGGCTTTCATTTCTATCGAAGCAGAAAACGGATTTTTACTTAAATTTTTTTCTTATTTTCACTCAAGAATTATTATCGAGCCTAACTGTAGGCAACATTTTACTAATGTGTTTTCAAACCACAACATTGCCTACAACCAGGCGTATGCTGTTCTAGTAAGATAATCGGGACTTAAGGCAAGGACTTATTAAACATTTTCTTTTAAGAAATTTGAACAGAAGAAAGGTAGGATGAAAAGGAATATAGGACAGATATAACGTAATCGTCATATTCCTCATAACCGGTGATCCAAGTAAAGATACTTTTTTCCAATACCCTTTTTTGAAGGATCACGCGTGAGTCGTGTAAAGTTGTCATGTTATTTTTGTTCAGTAATGTTTGGCATTTCATCAAGCAAAGATCTACGCCTAAACAACTTTTACAAATCCTTCAACTTTATTATAAACGCACGTTCTGTAAAGAATATGTTTTGCGCGCTTCGCTTAACTTATGGTCAACATAATCATCGAACCATACTTTCGCAAAAATGATCTTGAAACGTCGTCAATGATAATTTTCCTCCGTTATCGCAGTACCATGAACCGAAAATTTGATGCCTGAAACAGTGTGATCGATTCGGGGACATCTTCGCAGTTTCAGACAAGACTTGGCGCCATTTTACTTCATCTTAAATTCGTACAAAATTCAATTGTACAAAAAGAACGCTTCGACCTTCCCATGCGACATTTTCGCTTTGGTCTTGAAAAGTTTCAAGATGATAAATCAAGATTTTGTTTAGCGATGACGCCCATTTCTGGCTCAACGCGTAAGTAAACAAATAAAATTGCCGCATTTGGAAGGAAGAGAAAGCTGAAGAGATTCAAAGCCTGCCATTTTATTCAGAAAAAACATTGGTTTGGGTTCGTGGACCGGTGGAAATATCGGACCATATTTCTTCAAAAATGATGCTAATGAGAACGTAACCGTCAATGGCAACCGTTATCACGCCATGATAACCGACTATTTGATGCCTGAAATAGAAGCTCGTGATCTCGGGCACATTTTGTTTCAACAAGTCGGCGCCACTTTCCACACGTCGCATCAGTCAATTGAAAGAACGCTTCGGTAAGCCCTTGGCATCGCACTACTACCAGCCTAATAAAGAAGTGAATTGATGGCATTGATAGCAAGGCTGAGCTTTCCTAAAATATAATTGAACACAGGGTTAGTGAGCCTTAGGATTGTATAAATGCGCTTCTATCACAACTCTGAAGGAGACTGCACTCCAGAGAAGTAGATCTACTGCTTTCGTAATGGCAGTGACCTTGGTTTGAAAACCCCGCAGTAGTCAGAAATCCTGTAATCAATGTTGAGAGATAGTTCTAGACAACATACTCGTCCACCAACCTTCTTCTCCAACTTTGACTTTAAAGAAGCTCTCTATCATTCTCCTACAGCGTTTTCACCTACCCATTTCTTCTCGCAGATATGTGAGCTGAGCAAATACTGAAACATTTTTGTTAAGCAAATGCTTAAAACGATCGGGTGTGAAAACAAAGCGTGTCAGAGTTGAGTATTCAGGCATATGTTCTTTAAAGACACAGCGCTTCTGAGTCCGATTTTCGAATTTTCGCGGCCATCGATTTTTCGGCTATGTCCCTGGGTGCTACATGCAAAATGGTGATGAGCACCGACAATAAAATTTGGTACACTTAGAAATTTTTACCTAGCCTTAAATAGGCTTCACGAGATATCCAATGATACAGAGAGTTTTTCAACCATATTTAGAATCAAATCAGCATTTTTACTGGATATCTTGGAAAACGGAAATAAGTAACTTACAAAGCCATCAAGCTTTATTACATTTATATTGTATTATGAAAATTGCTTTCGCGAATATGTTTTGATTATGTTTTTTTATTTTACGGCAAGAAATCTCATTTTAATTTCAAATATTACACGCATTCAGTATTCAGACTTCTTTTATAATGAGCTACCAATTATCCTTATCTTCTTTGAAGCATCCTTTGTGTAACTTTAGCGACTTAATTAAACTGCATTTCACAAATTTAATTGCAAACACACACTGCAGTGCGATAAAATTGAAGCGAAATTCAATTAAGAGTAAATAACGAGAGTTGCGCTGCAAGGACACCAACACTTAGCCGCACTAAATTCCACTAATGGAGAAGCTTTTGTGAAAGCGCCAGCGATTGTTATGTGAAATGAAATGGAATGGAATGAGTGTTGACCGGCGAGTTAACTAAAACAACGGAATAACACATGTCGCGTTATTTCGTGGTTGAGGACAAAGTGCCGTCGCATGTGGAGAATTCCACGATTTGTTGTGGTATGAATAAGCGACGAAAGTCGACAATTGCAGAGAGTGGTATGCTTTTAGTTACTTTACAGCGTTAAAAGAATCCCAAAAAAGAGTCGTGTATGTGAATGTAGCAGTTTTCCATTAGAAAGTTCTTGTTAGATTTTGTACGAATATTCCGTGGTAATACAAGAGCTTGAGAAATTTTTCAGATTTATTCAAAGATGTATGGGAACTTTAAAGAGCAACATTTCTTTTTGATTATACTTAGTTCTTTAGTAGTGAGGCTTTTGGTTTATAATAATACTTAGGTTTTTGATGTTTTGAAGAAGTGATACGGTTTTTGGCTGGTTCGTGTCTTGTCTTTATCAAGTATGATTAATATAGTAGCTTTAGTCCAAGTGTGATTCCCACGCCATGCTGAAGGATCAGCTATCTCACCTAACCGAACATAGTCGCAAAGTGTAAGTAGAGATATTAATAGACCAGGTCGTTCCGTCAGTTAACGTTAATATGTACGCGAAGTTCAATTCCTAAACTTGCTTTGACTTTCAATGCTTTACAACTTGTCAAAACAGTAAACAGTAGACTGTCAAAGCTTTACAACTCGTCAAAACAGCAAACTATGAACTGTCAAAGCTTTTTCAAAGCTTTCATCATTGCTTTACAACTCGTCAAAACAGCAAACTATGAACTGTCAGAGCTTTTTCGAAGCTTTCATCATTGCTTTACAACTCGTCAAAACTTTAAACGGCAGACTGTCAAATCTTTTTCGAAGCTTTCATCATAACTTTAAACGCGTAAAAATCGTAAACAATAGACTGTCAAAGCTTTGTAGAAGCTTTCATCGTTGCTTTACAACTCATCAAAACAGTAAGCATTAGTCTCTCAAAGCTTTTTCGAAGCTTTCATCATAGCTTTAAACGCGTAAAAACCGTAAACAATAGACGGTCAAAGCTTACAATAGACTCAGAACTTAACGTAGTAAATTTATAAAAGTTTTAGAAAACAAAATATCGAAAAACTTTTTTTCACTTCTAAAAATTTAGATAAAGCCTTCAGATTTAGAATATATATGTATATTTTGGTTTTTAAGTACTTCCTATTACTAGATTAATTTTTTATTAAAAGCCAACGTCTACACAAACATTGTCTCCCTTTTTTCGGGAACGTAAGTCCTCTCAAGTGCATACCTATTTACAAAACTGTATATGTAAGAGCTCAGCCCGCACGTGGAGTACTTTTTCCCAGCACTTTGCAGTTCATGTTTGCACGACGCCAAATTTGTGTATTTATTCAGGAATTAAGTGTGCTCAAATTCCTTTATTATTGCTTTTAGGGGCAAGCACTCATGTGCACATGTGAATGAGCGCATTAGGGTGAACATTTTTAGTGTTACAGAAAACTTATTGCAAAGTCAACAAAAAAGCTTAATTTTTACTTAAGCAAATAGCAAAAGAACGTTCATTTATATTGTGAACCAATCTGCCTAGATTGTATTAGGAACGAATATTAAAAGAGAGTTTCGAATTAATAAAAAATATAATTTCATTTAATATTGTATTATTTAAATTTAAAGCCTTACTTATTTCAAATTCATCACTTTAAAAAATTAATTTTTTGCTTTATCTGCACACGTTAAAGGACCACCTCAATATGCCTCCTAACAAACCCCCATTAATATTTCTATCTGTGTCAGCGTATCACATGTCACACTCTCATGTACTCGGCACTCTGTTGGCGCAGCGTAAATAAACTTTTAATTCTATTCAATTTACAAAACGTTTTAAGTTAATTTGTTTACATTTTTGCGTTTCACTTCATTTTATTTCGCGTGTTGGATACCGTTGTTTTTATGCGTCGATGTTTTTCTTTTGGAATTAAATTCGTTTGTTGACATCAAATATTCTCTCTTTTTATGAGTCAAGAGGTTTTAAGCGAAATTTTTTTAGTTATATCAGACACATTAAATTAACAGTTGGAAAAAAATTAATTTTTTGTGATTTTTTTGATTTGTGATTTTTCAGGTTAGGTACTATATAACTAAGGATACATAATAATATTGGAAAGCGATCCAAAACTTTAATTTAGACATTTTTATATTTTGAAGAGAGTATATTAATTTTTTAACGTAAGTTTAAATGTTCAGAAGAAATCGTCGGAGACCTTATAAAGGTTGATCCATATCAAGATTCCCCTGAAAAAACACAGAAACGTAAATTTAATGAGAAATGTTTATTATCATTCGAAAGAGCATTCCTTAGCATATATTTTTTGAAGATAGTCTGTTTCAAATGTTGGCTGCGGCCACTTCTCAGATGGTCCATCCGTTGAGCTCAATTTTCGATGACTCGTTCGAGCATTTCGAGTGATAATCGAAGCGGGATTGTCCGCTTAGACTTTGGACTTTAGATATCTCCACAGATCTGGGTGGCCAATCGACAGGAGCAAAATTTTTGGACGGCAATTTGCTTGTTTACATACCCATTGAAGTAGAAATGGCGCTCAACGCTGAACGAAGTTTGGCTCGAAAACTTCGGATGTTCTTGAAACTTTTCAAGAGCCAATAGAGCGAAACTATGTCGTTAGGGAAGGTCGAGAGGTTTCAGTTCTTGCACAAGCTGTATTTTGTATGCTTTCAATTTAAGATCTCGGCGTAAAATGCGCCAATTCGTTCCATATATCAGTTCGAGTTGCTGCGAACGGCGCCGAATCGACTCTGCGATCTCCGTGTACACTCTCAGCAACATCTAGTATGGTTTTTTCACTGCGTGCTGGAGGTCTATTCGGTTGAATATTATACAATAATAATAAGTCTCAAGATGGTTGATGGTGTTGCGAGTAGTACGCTCAGTAAGTGGATTCTGTCGACCATAAGTTAAGCGAAGTGAACGAAACACATTCTTTACAAAACGTGAAATTTTGTAATAAAGTTGAACGATTTGTAAACGTTGTTCAGGCGTAAGTCTTCCCATGATGAAATGCCAAACAGATACTGAATAAAAATAACATTACAGCTTGACACGACTCACGCATGATCAGATAATATATATAGGTTCGAGTGCTTCTCTCGAGATCTGTAAAGAAAAACGTTAGAAGATAAATACTACTGCTCCCACAACAATAGGGTCTAAGTAACTGAAACCAGATTTCTATCCGGCTGAGGACTATCAATTCGGCACCATTCCTCGAAATTACTTGTAACTGCTTGGTTATAGATTGGATCAGAGGGAAATTAAATATTTCGAAACCTTTCCAGCGAAATCAAGATTTAACCCATTTATTTTTTATAAATATTTTTTTTTTTTGTAGTTATTAAATTTATCATCTCAACACCACAATTAAATTGCAATTTCTTTTCCATTATTATCACACTTTCTAAATTAGTAGATTTACGTTTATGTTGGTTGACAGTCACACGTGCGGAGATTCATTCAATGACAACAACGTGACCTTTTATTTGTTAGAGTTTGTCGGGAGACTGACAACGATATTTAATTATGTTGACAAGGGTAAACATCGCAGTCTTTGTGGGCTGATATGAATATATTTGTATACAAATACAACAAAAATTATATAAATGTTAGTCGAAATATATGTTTGCATGTTGTAAGTGCCCTGTAGGAAAAAAGTTTCAGCATGAAATGAAATTTTGACACACACGGCGTCGTATTTTGAAATCTAATGAAATAACTAACTAGATCGGCCTAATAGTTCTTATATCCTCTTAGATAGTATTAGATAATTTTTAGTTTAGGACACTTTTTTGACAGCTGTCAAATTGTATTCTTATTAAAAATGGGTGAGTATCAATGGTTTTGAGAATTCTTACTTCCATCTTGATGAAACTATCCAAACGAACGAGTTTCCATTGGCTCAAAGGCTCCGGAAAAATGCTAATAAGAAAATCAGGTCAGAGGCTCTACAGTGTGAACTGGTTAACTTTCCTAGTGGGTGTACTTTAATACGGAAATTCGATGTAAAAAACATCCACATACACATATGTACATATATGTAAATATCGGGTGATTTTTTTGAGGTTAGGATTTTCATGCATTAGTATTTGACAGATCACGTGGGATTTCAGACATGGTGTCAAAGAGAAAGATGCTCAGTATGCTTTGACATTTCATCATGAATAGACTTACTAACGAGCAACGCTTGCAAATCATTATTTTATTACCAAAATCAGTGTTCGGTTCGAAATGTGTCTTATACGTATTTATGGTCTACATAATCGACCAAGTGATGCGATTTGACCAAATTGAGTAAACCAACCACACGAATGCGTCAAGTGCGTACAGAAGAGAATATTGCGTCTGTTTCTGTGGCTGAAGACCGTGAAATGTCGATTCGTCGCCGTTCGCAGCAATTGGGTTTGTGTTATTCGACCACATGGAAGATTTTACGCAAAGATCTTGGCTCGTGCAAGAACTGAAGCCGAACGATCTGCCACAACGTCGAATGAATTGATGAAAAGTTGGCAGAAAATCCGCTTTTTTATCGACAAATTTTGTTCAGCGATGCTTCAATGGTTGAATGGCTACGTAAATAAGCAAAATTGCCGCATTTGGGGTGACCAGAAGCCGTTCAAGAACTGCCCATGCATCCCGAAAAATGCACTGTTTGGTGTGGTTTGTACGCTGGTGGAATCATTGGACCGTATTTTTTCAAAGATGCTGTTGGACGCAACGTTACGGTGAATGGCGATCGCTATCGTTCGATGCTAACAAACTTTTTGTTGCCAAAAATGGAAGAACTGAACTTGGTTGACATGTGGTTTCAACAAGATGGCGCTACATGCCACACAGCTCGCGATTCTATGGCCATTTTGAGGGAAAACTAAGTTGGCCACCAAGATGATGCGATTTAACGCCTTTAGACTATTTTTTGTGGGGCTACGTCAAGTCTAAAGTCTACAGAAATAAGCCAGCAACTATTCCAGCTTTGGAAGACAACATTTCCGAAGAAATTCGGGCTATTCCGGCCGAAATGCTCGAAAGTTGCCCAAAATTGGACTTTCCGAATGGACCACCTAAGACGCAGCCGCGGTCAACATTTAAATGAAATTATCTTCAAAAAGTAAATGTCATGAACCAATCTAACGTTTCAAATAAAGAACCGATGAGATTTCGCAAATTTTATGCGTTTTTTTTTAAAAAAAGTTATCAAGCTCTTAAAAAATCACCCGATATTTAATGAAACCCATAACTCTGTCTCATCTACTGTTGTGTTAATAATAATTTTATTAATTGATTGATTGCATTCCATTTTGCGGCTTTATGTGTGAATGTTTTAGTCCTGTCAAAGCGTCTGTGGTGACATGCATGATGGTAATATTAGTTTTTGGTAAATATTTACCATAAGTGAGTATGACAGTGCGGGTAGTCGGTTGTTGGCAGACACAATGCCGATACCCAGCAGTGAGGCAATTTAAAGTTCTGCATTTTTTTGAGATGAAGAAGCGTGTGCAATGTTGAAAGCTGTTTGTTGGATGCCTCGAGAAATTTATGGAATTTTTACAAATTTGCAAGGTATCTCTTTTAATTTTATAAAAATCATTACTTATCAGAAGCTCAATTTCTTTCGACAGCTTCAAAAAGAATCGAATTTCAAACCAAAGGTTTTGAGCTGCAATAATGTAGCCAATCATTTAACCCCATCACACGAATTATAGTCAAGTTTCACACCTTATTCCTAAAGAGCGCATATAGGAAACTGATTTAAGATAAAAAAATAAAAAGATGATGTTACTTATAGTAGAATTTTATTACATTATCTGTTTAAAACTGTATGAACAGTTGATGAATAACTGAAGTAGCTTAAGAACTACGCTGCTGAAGAATATTGAATCTGAATCTATAAGTATGGTACAATAATTGGAGAAACTCAATATGAGTCTATGAATATCGATAGTGCTCCGCACTTAAGTCTAAACATTTCGTGGAACATGTTTTTGATTAGAGCTTCGAAACAGGAATCGAATGAATATGGTCCCCATGTTTTACTCATAAATAAAAAAATCACAACTAACTAAATTATATTTACTTGTAGAAGGTATGAAAATGGTAACAGGGATACAAGGCGCCCAGGCATCCAATAGAAGGAGCCAGTTCATAGCGATCTATCTACACTTGGGATGTACAACTAATGTGAACTCGCGAAGGATAGAAGCAACTATCGAAGTTTCGTGTTCTCGGCCCAGACAGACCCTCGGTTGTAGAAGAAGAAAAAGAAAGACAGCTTGAACCAAGAAGAACTTTAAAGCACAAACTTCGAAGGGAAGAGCTGAGAACACCCTATACTACGCCAATAGTTTATAAAAACAAATAATACAGAATCTCTGGACATTTGTCAAAACCTAGTAAAAATTCGCCATTGACGCAGAGAAATGAAATCGTCAGCATTATCAATGGAAATGTATAAAGAAGATATGGTAGTACTAAGTTTCAAAGTATGTATTCGAGACTTTATGTCAATGCGGTAGATAACTGATGATGTTTAATTTTCTTATTATTATTTTTTTTTTAAACACACAATTTCCTTGTTATTTTTCAGTTCTAGTTATAATCTTTCAAAAAGTACTTCGGATCGATTTTGTGGATTTTTCTAATATTGAAACATTGAAGTTGAAGTGAGTAGAAACTATCAGAGATGTCCACAGCAGCAAAAGAGACGATATAACCAAAAGAATTACAATGTGACAGCAACGGTGGCAAACTTCAAACAAATGACGATGAACCCACAGATAGATCCGGTATCAAGACAACATGCGAACGTGGTTTTCCACCTGACCCAAATACTACCGGTCCAGAGCAGTATGAAAGCTCAACTGGTAGTAGTTTCGGCTACAAGGTCCGACCGGAGACTTAATTCTGGTATCACGGGGAGCAGGAGCACTTGGGGTTCGCTTCAACTTCCTCATGCCGACTGGTCCCTCGGGGAGTATCGTGGGATTTGTGGTTAAAACCCGAATGATGGAAGAGCTGACACTTTGTCAGTTGCAACCGGGTGCTACCAAAGTATTTCGTGTAGCCATTCCACACTGCCAATTTTTACTCAAAATGCCAGGCATTTTCAGGGCGCTAATCAACGCATTGAATTGATCCGCCGTGGAGTTAGGATGTCGTCAGCAGGTACCAACGTTAAACACACTGAACGTCAATTCAAATACTTAGTGTCCATGGGTGCTTTGAAAGTTACCTTTACAAATTTCGTCATGACTTTAATCCGTACTTTCCGACGTGGATAGACAGTACGGAAGACTTTGAACTTTGTCCTCGGTACAAGGTAAGTAAGTACAATGGCAAAGCTAAAAATCCACACTTTGAGGTAAGGAGAGATATGAGTTGGAAGTTTGTTAAGTTTAACGGATTAAAGTACTTCGCACTCCGGCTTTCAATGCTACCTCCTACTAAAGAAAAAATCCCCACGGAGTAAACAATTTACATAATTCGATGAGTATACATTTTCTTATGCTTTAACCCTTGTAAACTGCTTTGGAGATATTAATTCTCATGATTTTATCCTTTTCATTACAAACGTCAAAATTTGTCATCAGAAGAAAATCTTTGCATAAATTTGCTTAAATTTAAGCTCATATTTTATTTGAAACACCGCTTGTTATTGTTGTTGGCTTTTTGTTGCATCTTTCATCGCGTATTCTTTCTTAATACGCCTTTAACCTCTAAAACTTGATTCTCTTGCAGCTGCATTGTATTTATATTCCCACATGTGAAGAAGGCTGTGAGCGTGTTCACCCTGCGTCCTCCGTAATCTTGACATTTATAGAGGCTTTGGGCGCCTACTCGCATTTACAAACACAAAAAAGCATTTAACAGCGTAAATAAAGAGCAAAAACGCACACAAGTACGCATTTTGAATGAGCAGAGGCCTAAAGGTAGGCGCTCAAGTGAATAAAGCTGGCCTCTAAGTAGGCAACTTAAAGTGCATACAAAACAAGCATGCATATATGTATGTGTGGGTGTGTGTTTGTATATATATACGAGTACATATATATAGTTGCATTTGTGTGTATTTGTGCACACGCAAACATGTTGGAGGCAAGCAATGCCAATGCGTGCCACAGTGACACATATTTAACTACATATATTGTATCTACAATATGTGTGTGTCGGTGTGTGTTAGTGGTGAAATGCAGGCGAATAAAAGCTTGTAAAACTGTAATTAAGTGCACATTGAAATGCTAAGGAGCGCACCGGGTGCAAACAAGGAATGTCGGAAAAGAGAATAACATGAGCGGTGTTGTTGTTGTGCGTGGCGTGTTGATAGCATTTTATGAATTAAGTTGCAAACTTGGTGCGGCGGCAGAAGACAAGTGTCACTGGTTATTTAAGGGGTTATATAATTATATGAAAAATGTTGGGCTTATTGTATTTTTATACTTTAACCAACAAGTGGCAAGGCTACCAAAATATATATTCGACACCCATTATACGTCTCAGATACCCATTAGTTCAATTTTCGATGACTCGTTCGAGCATTTCGACTGATACTGACAAATGACACGTGCGATGAAATGTCGCCGAGATCACGAGCTTCAATTTCAAGTATCAAATAGTCGGTCATTATGGCGCGATAACGGTCGTCATTGACGGTAACGTTCTCACCGGCATCGTTTTTGAAGAAATATTAACCGATGATTCCACCGGCTCACAAACCACACTAAACCCTTTTTTTCTGGATGAAATGGCAGCCCTTAAATCTTTTCAGGTTGCTCTTGGTCCCAAATTTTTTTCTTTTCCATTAGCGCCAGACATGGGCCTCATCGCTTAAAGTTTCGACTCGAAACCGTCGGATCTTCTTGCAACTTTTCAAGAAGCCATAGAGCGAAACAATGTCGCTTCGGGAGGTCGAGCGGTTTCAGTTCTATTATAAGCTACATTTTGTACGCTTTCAATTTAAGATCTCGACATAAAATGATCCAAGTCTTTCCATACATCAGAGCGAGTTGCTGCGAACGGCGCTGAAATAACTTTTTACGGTCTTCGTGTACACTCTCAGCTACGGCTGCTATATTTCCTTCACTGCATGCTTCACAATGCGCCAAATCTTGGAAAAGACCCGTGAAAGAAGAATCGACACACACCACCTCTTCGTCGATTTCAAAGCTGCTTTCGACAGCACGAAAAGGAGCTGCCTTTATACCGCGATGTCTGAATTTGGTATCCCCGCAAAACTAATACGGCTGTGTAAACTGACGTTAAGTAACACCAAAAGCTCCGTGAGGATCGGGAAGGATATTGATATCATCGGCCTCAACACCCGCTTCGTTAGTTCTGCTTTCTCCAGGCTGGACAAGGAAGCACAGAAAATGGGTCTGGCAGTGAACGAGGGCAAGACGAAATATCTCCTGTCATCAAACAAACAGTCGTCGAACTCGCGACTTGGAACTCACGTCACTGTTGACAGTTATAACTTCGCAGTCGTAGATAATTTCGTCTATCTTGGAACCAGCGTAAACACCAATAACAATGTCAGCCTCGAAATCCAACGCAGAATAACTCTTGCCAACAGGTGCTACTTTGGACTGAGTAGGCAATTGAAAAGTAAAGTCCTCTCTCGACGAACAAAAGCTAAACTCATAATTCCCGTCCTGCTGTATGGTGCAGAGGCTTGGGCGATAACAGCAACCGATGAGTCGACGTTACGAGTTTTCGAGAGAAAAAGTCTGCGAAAGATTTATTGTCCTTTGCGCATTGGCCACGGCGAATATCGCATTCGATGGAACGATGAGCTGTACGAGATATACGACGACATTGACATAGTTCAGCGAATTAAAAGACAGCGGCTACGCTGGCTAGGTCATGTTGTCCGGATGGACGAAAACACTCCAGCTCTGAAAGTATTCGACGCAGTACCCGCCGGGGGCAGCAGAGGAAGAGGAGGACCTCCACTCCGTTGGAAGGACCAAGTGGAGAAGGACCTGGCTTCGCTTGGAATATCCAATTGGCGCCACGTAGCGAAAAGAAGAAACGACTGGCGCTGTTGTTAACTCAGCTATAATCGCGTAAGCGGTGTCTACGCCAATTAAGAAGAAGAAGCATACGTGGTCTATTCGGTCGAATATTATCTAACAATGAATGCAGGGTCTCAAGATGAATTATGGTGTTGCGAGTAATGCTCTGACTAGCCAATTGTTTTGAGCATAAGTTGAGCGAAGCACGCGAAACACATTCTTTACAGAAAGTGAATTTTTGTTGATGTTTCATGATGAAATGCCAAACACTACTGAAGAAGAATAGCATGACAGCTTGACACGACACACGAGTGATCTCTCAAGAAAAAGCTGTTGAAAGAACTACATCTACTTAAGTTCCCCCTATAAATTTTAAATTATATCGTAACACTTTGTCAAAAAAACACTTTCTATAATGTTCCTATATCATCCTGCTTCAAATCTCTAAACTTTTATTTAAGTGAGTAGACTAACTTATGAAATACCGTACGAAAATTAATATTCTAGAGCTTTTTCAAAATTGTTGTACATAGGGAGATCTGGCGCTTCTTAGAATAAAAGTCTAACTGGTTTTATTTCAAAATCTTAAAAAGAAAACTAGTATCTCCTTTTTTCACTATTTCTAGTTTCATTTCGTTAAAACAGAGAATCAAGGAATGTTGGTAACCTCCAATGCGTTTCTGGTTCTGATTAAGCTCAACACTTCGGTTCTCTATATCTCCGAATGAATTACGATGTTTATTATCGTCTATGGAAAAGTTTTAGAAATTAGTTTCCTAGAACTGTTTGTGAAGTATTTTAATCTGCAACAGTGACAATATTTATACGACGGGTTCCCACAGTAGCGAAAACGAAAATAGAAAGCCGGAAAATGTTGGAATTTCGTACCAAAAATGTCACTCAACACATTGTTCATTCGAAAATGAGCGCATTGAGCCGAAGGTCACCAAAAATTACAAATGCAAATATATATTTACATGAAGTGACAAAATATTGTCAAATACATATACATATGTATAAGTGCCTGTGTATGTACACGTCGAAATAACTAATGTTATTGTGCTCGTTGATGTTATCACTGAAAAGTGCCACCGGCATGTGCATGGGTTGCCAACGGAAATTATTTAAAGCGCACTTCTGGCAGTCCGGCAACCTTGTAATGGCAACTCTTTCACTGTTCAGCTAGCTTTTAGCACTTTAGCAGACAATTTTGGACTTTTTGCTCGCCGCAATGTGAATGAGTGCTCATGTGCATAGCCAGCGGGCGCCAAACTTTATGCATATACACAAGCAAGCAGACATGTGCATGTGTTTTGCTATGTGGGCGCTAGTATTGGAACGTACATTGGCTCAAGTGCGCACCGATGCTTATATGAGTAATATTTACATACATATATGTATGTACATATATCCATACATACAGTTTTGATTTTTGTTGCGTTGCAATCTACACTCACACATATATACGTATGTACATATGTAGCTGAATGCATTTATGCTTGTAAGCGCATGCTTGCACGAGTATGTGATTTTATTGCCATTGGCAAAAAGTCGTGCTGAAAAGATTTTTTAATTACACGCTCAGTTGGGAAATAAAAATCGCTGAATGAACAGTTTAAATGTACGTATTGGCGTACATATGTTTGTGGTTGTGTAATGTGAGCTCCCAAATGAAACGGATTTTTGAATGAATAATAACCGCTAAATGACGGAATATATTTTTCATTGCAATTTAAGTGGAGTTATGAATAAAAATTTGTCGTTTAAAAATAAATTATTTGCGAGTTTTAATGATCCTCCTCAATAATTCATATCACAAATATTGTTTTGAAATGATATTTCATTCGAGTCGGGGCGAACATACAGACAATATTCTAACACTTAACAATTTTTTTTTTATTTTTTTCTTTTTTATCTGTTTTAAGACACATTAGCAACTGTATCCAAGAAAAATCGATTTTCAAAATAGTACACTTTCTTCAATTGGCAACCCTGTACGTAACTTTTCCAATTATTATTTTATGAAATTTTAAAAATAAATTACGCAGTTATAGCCGAGTTTAGAACAACGAGCTAGTCGTTCTTCATTTTCGCTACGTGGCGCCAGTTGGAGATTCCCAGCGAAGCCAGGTCCTTCTCCACATGTTCCTTCCAACGGAGTGGAGGACTTCCTCTTCCTCTGCTTCCACCGGCGAGTACTGCATCGAATACTTTCAGAGCTGAAGTGTTTTTATCAATTTGGACAACATGACCTAGCCAGCATAGCCGTTGTCTCTTAATTCGCTGAGCTATGTCAATGTCGTCGTATATCTCATACAGCTCATTGTTCCATCGACTGCGGTATTCGCCGTTGCCAATGCGCAAAGGACCATAAATCTTCCACAGAACCATTTTTATCGAAAACTTGTAATGCCGACTCATCAGATGATGTTATTGTCCATGAATCCAAAGTAGCACCTGTTGGCAAGAGTGATTCTGAGTTAGATTTCAGGACTGATATTGTCGTTGGTTTTGATGCTGGTTTCTAGATAGACGAAATTATCTACGACTTCAAATGTCAACAGTGACATGCGAGCGAAGTCGTGAATGCGGCGACTGTTTGTTTGATGATAAGAGATATTTCGTCTTATCTTCGTTCACAACCACACCCATACGCTTCGCTTTCTTATAGAGTCTGGAGAAAACACAACTAAAGGTGCGGCTGTTGAGGCCAATCATATCAATATCATCCGAGTATGCCAGCAGTTGTACACTCTTGTAGAAGATTGTACCTTCTCTATTCAGCTCTGCAGCGCGAATTACATATTTTTTCCAGTAATAGATTGAATAAGTCGCACAATAAGGAGACGCCTTGTCTGAGATAAGTCCTCCGACGGACTCCTTTTCGTACTGTCAAAAGCGGAATGAGTGTCTATCCTCTTTTCTAAGGTCTTTTCCAAGATTTGGCGCACTGATGAGGTTCGTCCTAAGAAGTATGGAGCCTTGGAGCCACAAATTTATTAAAGCAACAACTTCACTATATTCCCCAAAGGTGTGTCTACTAAGTTATTTCAATCTCAGTCTGCCAAAAGCCGGGCATAGAGGAGGAAGTGATCAGATGATTCCACCTCGCCTTTCCTAATACAGCTTTGGCAAAGAGCGTCTGACACCGCGTGGGAACCTATTGGACTGTGTCCAGTCAGAACACCTTCAATACTGTCTACATTTACTATGCTAAGAGCCAGTAGTTCGGAGGAACTCTTACATATGGAAGGCTTCCGAGAGTAAACTCCACCACCAATGAGAGTATTCTGAACTTTGTTCCTCCTTGAAAAAACTTACTGCACCCCTTCTGCAATGGCTTCGCGGTGTCGACAAATTCCTCGCAGATGTGTGAGCTGAGAAGGAACCGCCAGGGAAAGGTTTTGCGATGCAGTTGATATAAATTGAGAGGAAAACAATCGAAGCAGTGTGTGTTCCTGCCCAGGCCCCCTCATAAACCCAGCTTCCGCAAGTCAATTAGCCATCTCTCAGATACATCAATGAAGTAGAATTAGTTTAAAAAGTTAAAGAGACCTAATGACCTGGAGACTAGACCTTTATGCTTTAATCTTACATAAAATATACTTAGTTACAGGTCTTTGTATCTTTGTATTTATCTATTAACTAGCAATAGACCTCCAAAGTATGTTCCTCCCCTAAATTACGAATATTGCTTTACCCATTGAACAATTTGGTAAAATGAATAAAATGCCCATTTTCCTATAAAAATTTACGCCTTTCATTTCCTGAATACGAAAACTGAAAAAATTGTAATTTATTTGCAACTTTGCTCGAAATTTTGTAAACTCATTTGACTTTACTTTGGTTTACCAAAGCTAAACGCCCTCTTTCATAGCCTAGTACATATATATTTGCATACGCACAAGAATATTTATCCTCACCTATTTAGCCTTAGCACCTCAGCTTAGTTAACAGTGTCGGATCACCGCATTGGTGCACATTTTTCGACAGCAAAGTCAGACCTGGAGGGGCACAAGGGGCGACTGCTGTTGGCAATGAATGCCAAAGGCAGCCTTGAACCCTGCAACTTTCCAATGTTGCAACAAACGCATCACCACTTACAAGCACAAAGGTGCAGCCAAGTGGATATACACACCACTCAGTATATACAAGTATATAAATATGTATGTATATATGTATATATATCTGCACAGGCACACTCACACAAAGGTGTGAGCACAAATTTTCGACTTCAAACTGCAGAACTTCGCCTTTGTTGGCTCGCCAACCGGTGTTTTTGGGTCGTCAGGTTGGACTAATG
Organism: Bactrocera neohumeralis; assembly: GCF_024586455.1. Lineage (NCBI taxonomy): Eukaryota > Metazoa > Arthropoda > Insecta > Diptera > Tephritidae > Bactrocera > Bactrocera neohumeralis. The sequence goes on along the minus strand of NC_065922.1, from coordinate 9,968,626 downwards.
AATTTATGCAGCAGTTGCTGTGAAATTTTGGACACTTTGGCAGTAGCTGCAGTGATCCGTAGACGAGTTAGGACAAGTTATGGGAGCCATGAATATATTCTGTGCAATGTCCCAGTAGCATCGTGTGTATGTGTGTGTGATGTTGTCATAGCTAAACTTGTGGTCTTTGCGGTCGGAAATACTCTTCATTTTATTTTATAAAAGTGTTATTTGTCCCAGTGGCTGAAAGTCGTATAATTTGTTCTAATTGCGGCATTGGCGTAAAAATTTTAGTTAAGACAAAGATTTGTCAAAGTTGCAAGGAGGAAGATGAGGTGGAAATATCTGGACGTTTTTTCCTTTAGAGTCCAGCTTTCGCCGGACTAAAGTTGTAACATTTCGGTTGCCATAATTACTACGAACCCGACGAATTGGCTGGAATTGATATTAGATATTCATAACTAGGAATTCTGGACATCACAACGGACTAAGTGCGATTATTTGTGGCCTAACGAAAAATCTACAGATTTTCTTAACCTAACCTAACCCTAACCACTATAGCAAAATCGAAGAAACTTTTTGAGAACAAGTCTTTCCAGCATCTCGTGAAACTTTGTGAAAATTGTAGAAATCTGTTTATATGTAGTCACGCTTACTATCATATAACGGATATGTTGAGAACTACGTAAAGTGGCATAACTCATTGGGAAAACACGCCACAATATATTTTACAGTTAATATGGTAAAGGGACATCCATTTCGAGGCTCCCTACTTTTTTAAAGAAAATACACAGAAACATCAAATTTAATGGGGAAGGTTTATTATCTCTCTCAAATATTGGCCGCGCGGCTACGTCTCATATAGTTCGTTCGTTGAATCCAATTTTCGATGACTCGTTCGAGCATTTCGACTGGTAACTGGCGAATGATACGCGTGATGTTTTGCTCCAATGCCGGAATCGAAGCTGGATTGTCGGCATGGACTTAAACTTCACATATCCTCACAGGAATAAGTTTATTGGTATGATATCACACGATCTTGGTGGCCAGTCGACTGGCTCAAAACGTGAAATTATCCCCTCACGGAAATGTTCTCTCAATAAATCCAATGATTGATGAGATGTGTGGGAAGCGTCGCCGTCTTGTTGAAACCAAATGTCGCCGAGATCACGAGCTTCAATTTCAGGCATCAAAAATAAATTATCTACAACTTCAAAGTTATGACTGTCAACACTGACGTGGGAGGCCAAGTCGCGAGTGCGACGACTGTTTGTTTGATGGCAGGAGATATTTCGTCTTGCTCTCGTTCACTGCCAGACCCATTTGCTTTGCTTCCTTGTCCAATCTGGAGAAAGCAGAACTAACGGCGCGGTTGTTGAGGCCAATGATATCAATATAATCGGCATACGCCAGCAGCTGTACACTCTTATAAAAGATTATACCTGCTCTATTAAGTTATGCCACTCGAATTATTTTCTCCAGTAGCAGATCGAAGAAGTCGCACAATAGGGAGTCCCTTGTCTGAAACCTCGTTTGGTATCGAACGGCTCGAAGAGGTCCTACCGGATTCTGACGGCTTTTGGTAGTTGCTCAACGTCGGTTTACACAGCCGTATTAGTTTTGCAGGGATACCAAATTCAGACATCGCGGCATAAAGGCAGGTCCTTTTCGTGCTGTCGAAAGCAGCTTTGAAATCGACGAAGAGGTGGTGTGTGTCGATTCTCAAGTCACGATTTACGGGTTTTTTCCAAAATTTGGCGCACGGTGAATATCTGGTCGGTTGTTGATTTGCCAGGTCTAAAGCCACACTGATAAGGTCCAATCAGTTTGTTGACGGTTTGCTTTAATCTTTCACACAATACGCTCGCTAGAACCTTATACGCGATGATTAAGTGTGCTCTGCCAAATCCACAAAAAGGGAGAGTGGAGTGGAGAGAGCAAGAGTTCAAGAGTGCGAATCTTGGCTGCAACAAGATAGTGGTCCGAGTCGATGTTAGGACCTCGGAGCGCACGCACATCTAAAACACTGGAGACGTGTCTTCCGTCTATGACAACATGATCGATCTGGTTGTTTGTCGATCCGGACACAGCCTGGTGGCTTGATAAATTTTCTTATGCTGCAATCTAGTACTACAAATAATCATTTTTCGGGCCTCGGCGAAGTCGATCAGCCTCAACACATTTGAGGATGTTTCGTTGTGGAGGCTGAATTTACCGACCGTAGTGCCAAAGATACCTTCTTTGCCCACCCTGGCGTTAAAGTCGCCAAGCACGATTTTGACATCGTGGCGGGGGCAGCTCTCATAAGCGCGCTCCAAGCGCTCATAGAAGGCATCTTTGGTCACATCGCTCTTCTCTTCCATCGGGGTGTGAGCGCAAATCAGCGATATGTTGAAGAACCTCGCTTTGATGCGGACTGTTGCTAGATGTCCATCCACCGCAGTGAATAATAATGAAATAGTCTCTCTTCCACCACGAATCCCACACCAAACTTGCGCTCCTTTATATGACCACTGTAGTAAATGCCACAAGGACCTACTCGTTTCAGTCCTTGTCCCGTCCATCGCATTTCTTGGACGGCGGTGATGTCAGCCTTTATTTTCACCAGGACATCAACCAGCTGGGCAGCGGCACCTTCCCAATTAAGGGACCGGACATTCCAGGTGCATGCCCTTAAATCGTAGTCCTTATTTCGTTTGCCATGGTCGTCATCAAAAGGGGCGTCTCTCACCCGAGGCAGTTGGTATCTTTTCATTGGTGGCGTTTTTTTACGTGGCGGGTCCCAAACCCAGCGCACAACCCTGCAGAGGGGATGTTTCGCCTTCTCACTTTAGCTCGCCTTCAAACGGATGTTCTTAGGCTACCCAGAGGATACTTGGTCAAAGACCGGAAGTTGTGAGCTGCTTGAGCCATGTGTAAAAGAATCGTTTCTGGCCACTCCCAAGTGAATGGTGATCAGAGAACTTTCCTCACTTGCGTGAACTTCTACACATGGCTCCATCCTCCATATATATCAGTCATATATAAGATATGTTATCAAATTTATACGAAAAGCTTATACGAATATTGTCTTGATATACTGCATTTTGGCGCCAAAAATGGGTGAGATCATTACATGACTTTTCACTGCCTCCATATGCTTTGAGCCTGCTTCCGAATTCAGTTCTTCCTTACTTATTTTTATAATAAAATCCTCACTTTGTATTTTTTCCTACCAACGGTAAATAGAAATACCACTGAAGTTTTCTTCGTTCTTCGTCTTCAAAATATAACTTCCACTCGTTCTTTCTAACACTTACCTTTTCCGTATTAATCTTCTTTCCCCTTAAGCGAGTACTTTGAAAGCCTCACAAATAATATTTCACATTCACTAATTTCATTTTAATTGTTCGCAAGACGAATGTGCTTCCCACTTTTGTGTGTTGGTATGGTGTATAAATTGAAGGAAAAACAGCAAATGCCAAACATTACTCATACGCACCGTCGCACATTTCATAAAAATCATAAAAACTGCATTTGCTTCCATGCCAAGGCAGGGGATGAACAGGAAAACGCACAAATACACAGGCATACACACACTCATATACATACACATACATATAAACACATAGTACACTTATGTGGTGTGTGTCATGAGTTTGGCAAAACCAAAAATTGCAACGCTCTGCAGCCGCCGGGAGCGATGCCTAAAACCGCCGACGCGAAGCAGCGAGAAAGAGAGAATATATGGTCACGTCGGCAGTCGCCCGCAACACAGAGCCAAGTTGGCGTGCCATAGCAGTGGTGTTTGCCGACACGCGTTGATATCATCTAAACTCACACACACACATATCTACACCGACGGGAAACCAACTGCCAACTTAATGTTGTGATTGTGGTGTAATTGTAACTGAAGTGATGTTGTTGTTGGCGGTGGCGGTTTGAGCAAGAATTGGGCGCATTGTTGTTGTGGGCGTTCGGACACGTAATTCACACGGCGATGAATGCTGCCATAATTGCATGAAAACACTTCATAAAATAAGCAGAGGCAGGGAAGTGCGGCAAATGAAGGTAAACAAGACGAAGTGCGGGGGAAAGCAACCGCAGCACAGTAATTGCGGGCTTTAGCTAACGCTATAATGGTGCACACACAAGCTCTTGGCGGTTGGATTGTTTTAGTTGCGGTTTCTACGGTGTTTGCGGTTGATGCGGTGAGGTGTGGTGAGGTGATTTAAGGGGTGCCGGTAGGACTTGCAAATTTCTCTTCAAGTGTGCGGCACTTACTGCAGAATGACAGCATATTTTTTATTTCATTACGCTTCAAAAGCTGTGCATTACTTCCGCACGACGCCTAAATGTAGGCAACATTTAAAAAGAGCTGTGTTTTTACAGTTACCACTAACTAACAGCGCTCGAACGCAAGGTAGTTAAGTTGTGTAATGCAGTATAATGAAAAACTTTTGCACAAAAAGCAATAAAAAGTCGAAAGCAAAGGAAGAGCAGGCAGTTATGGAAAGCAGTGGATTGTGGGAGGTGTGAGGTGCGGCGAAATGGTAAAAGTGCGCAAAAGAAATCTTTTGAAGTATAAAGAAAACGCTGAAATAACTCTTTCGAACTTTCGCAGCGTTTTATTTTATTTTTATTTATTTATTTTTTAATTTTTTGTTTTGTTTTTGTTTAACATCTGTCAACGGAGAAATTGGAACTTGCAAGTGATAACAAGATAGAAAATATGCGCAAAAACTTACAACAATTGTACATCGATAAATATATACGGAGGTTATTATTGTGTGGAAGAAAAAGTTGGGCGTAAAGAAATACAAACATTATTCTTGGTTATACAAACGCAGTCAATATTGAAAATGAAGTTCCATAGAAAATAATGTTTGAACGCGACGAGGATGCGGATTGATACTTCTAGGCTAAGTTAAGTTAGTTTAAAAGGTCGATCTTTACAGGGAGCTCAGTACGCCGGTGCGTTGTGTTATCGAAAACTTCTTTATAAAAGATCACAAGACTCTTACAAACCGACTAAGCAGTGCGCACATCAAAAATTTGTTGAGACGGCTAATGTCGGTTTCGGCTTTGTTTGCTGGTTCGCCGATAGTAAGATTACGGAGATGTTTCATCCTCAACGCTGCGCCCAAAATCCCCCTCCGGTGGTAGCGGGTTAGCACAAATACTCGAAGGCCTGAAAAGGTAAAGGCGGAGGTCTTGGCGTCTGAAGAGCTACAAGAGTGCATCATGGATGAGATTTTAAGGGGTGTGGACTCTGCGGCTCATTCATGGAGTATATTTCAGTTCAGGTCTGCCCCTAATCGACTGGCTAGCGGAGATCGCTCCGAAGCTGCAGGGTTGGCAAGACCCAATCCTATGCACGAAGAGGGGTGAAGAAATACCGCCCTTGCATAGCATGACGATAGGTGAGGACCAATTTCGTGACCTCTAGCGCCTATATAGAAGTTGCCCAGGAGAACCAGGAGGACTACCTTCCAGGGGAGACGTGACCGTCTTCATTTAAAAGGAATAGAAAAGGTTGTGGACAACCAAATAAGATCGAGGGCGCTGAAAATAGTACCCCTACGCGCTAGTCAGCACTTGTACAGAGCAAACAGTTCCGCTAACACTGCTCTGTACCAACTTACAGCTGAACTCCAGTTTCATCTTGCCACTATTAGGGACTGGCTAGTAGCGGATGAGCTCCTTAAGGTGTGCACTAACAATGGGATTCGATGCCAGGGGTCCACCGAAGACATTGTCATAATGGCGCGAGGCAAATTTGAGAACATTCTCTGCGACATAGTTCAAAGGGGCTAAGTCTAGCAAAGGGATGGTGCAACACGGTAGGGTTAAATATCAACCGTTGTCCCTTTTACTAAGCGAAGATCTCTTCCGGCCTGGTGAAATTCGGCAAAAAAAGATAATATCGTCTCAACAAAGACACACCACTGGCTCTTCTTCCAAGGGACGCCGTTACAAAGAGCACTAACTTTACAAAGAATGTTAGAGTTACTCTCGGCAGTAGGGCGGAGTGAATTGACTCCACGCTCGACATACTGCTGAGGGGCAACACCATCCAATGGCACACTGACGGCTCGAAAATACCGGAAGGCATTGGATCAGGCATTGCGAGACCGCATACCAAACTATCCATACCAATGGGACGGTTTCCGAGTATCGTTCAAGCAGAAGTTTTTGTTAAAAATTAGTGTGCGGAACTCAAACTCCACCGCAACTATGGGAAGAGAACAGCATTGGCAGCAGGCACCAGGAATGTGATATGCCAAGCTGCGTTTGGATATACATATGTGATATAGGAGAGGGTACAATAGACCGTAGTTCGCAGTGCAAAACCTCAATTTTTACTATCTACATATCTACCTAGGCTTTCTGTAATAGAGTGGTGGTTTCCTCCATATACAAAGTGCATAAAAGCTAATGTGCCGAACTTTGCTAGATTTTCGTTATCTAATAAACGAATAATTTGTTGTTGTTGTTGTAGGCTTGAGTTTTTTTTTTTTCAAAATATGACCCTTCATATCGTGATAGCCATAAATTTTGGACAGCGCATTTCATAGTTGTTCGCCTAATTGCAATTATCTATGCCACCCAAATCATGGCTTCCGGCCAATTACCACAATCAAAGCAAACTTTGACACTAAACAGAGGCAATAATTAGAACGGCAAAGTTTTGACCGAAACACAAATTGTAAATTAATACAAATTCGACAATAATGTGTTTGGTATTGTTGTTAGTAAGTGTGGCTAGGGAATGTGAAAAGTGGGGAGAGGGGTAATTGTAAAGGTTGCCCACTTTTTGAGTGGAATTATTAAAATTTGGGGGGTATGAAGGTTCAAAAGAAGGATGCGCTGACTACGTCAATAAAGAAAAATACCTGAATATTGCCTCAAATTGTAAAAATTCGAACACCAAAGTTGCTTCAACCTCATTTTGATTGAGCACAGCTTTCCGGTAGTGTACAAATCTTACTTCTTGAGTGCAGAACTAGAAGAATTCACTGCATTTTTTGATAAAAAAATAAGCAAGAAATAATTATTTCTCACCATATTAGCCCCTTTTGTTATTTTTTCTATGTTATTTGCGCCTAAAACTGGATTAAAATTATCGACAAGCATACTTTAAGGCGCTGGCATTGAATGGCGATCTGATTGTCACTATCTATTTGTGATTTATTGGCATTTTATACACCTACTTGCCGTAAAGCTGTGAAATCTAAGAGAATTTGTACACACATACACATAAATGTATATGTATGTGTGTGTGTGCCCATGTAAGTGTGTTTGCTAAGGTCTGCAACAACTTGAAATATAAATGCCTAACAGCTGTTGAGCCATATATACAACTGTACATTTATATGTATGCCGTTATAATTTGTTCCTTGCCAACTTTACACCTCTCTGTCAAGCCACTTGCTTCGTGTAACTGTTTCCTATTGCATATTTGTGCCTCGACACTTTTAAGGTTGAATCGGCTCACACTTTCTAAGCTGATTTTGGGTTTTCAGGCAGTCACTGCTGTCAATAAATTTCATACGAAAGCGACATGTTTTCTCAAGGACGCACAGTACTACAATTACACATACATATGTATGTACATACAGACAAACAACCGGTTTCGGTTGCACAAGTATTTCCGCTTCAACTTTTATTTGAAATTTTTTTTGTAGTACAACAATGGTTTTATATATGCATGTACAACATATAACTGTACACCGAATAATTTTACGGTTAATGTGTATTTTTCATGTATGTGTTTGTGTGTGCGCATTTGAACACGAATACAAATACAAAACAAACAACAATATCGAAATTTTCCACTCGACAGCACCTTTGGCAAGTGACTTCCTTTTCCGCTACAAACACACGGCTTAACTGTACATACATACACATAAATGCGCATAACTGCATAACTATGTGTTATACATAGTTAAATATGTATGTATGTATATGTTTAGCCAGGTATGTTTAATATTTGACTATGAGGGTTAGATTCGGAGGCTGTCGGAGGCATTGGTGCGATTATCTTCGAGTAAACTGACGAAAGCGTAGACTTTCAGGTGTGAACTTGTTTGTATTGTGTTTTTTAGGGCAAATATTTATGTACATTTTAATAATATTTATTTTGAAAAAAAATTTAAAACAGCTACCATAATTTCTCCTTTGGAATTTTTTTTATATTCCGTGTTTTTGTTTATGATTTATCACGCAATAAATTGAATTTTTAATGTTTGCTCAAGAAAATAATTTCTGGAAAAAATATTTGTCAAAAATCTCCCAATTCCGGTTTACCTATAAAGACCTTAGTGCTTTGAGGAGTAAAGAGGAAAGGAGGAGAAAGAGGGGGAATCGTGAACAATTCTTCCCGGGCTTCAAACTTAGCTGAATTATTGAAAGTTTCATATGCACAGGGTTGCAGTTGTTTTAAGGAGTTTTTTGTTGCGGTATATACATACAAAAAAAAGAAAATTCCTCCAATACAATAATAAATAATTGTCGAGAATTTTATTTAACTTACAATAATTAGTGTTTTGTAAATGTGAAATGCAACACTGCATATAATAATAATAATACGCATATAAATTGAGCAAAATATTCAACTATGTACGTAAGGCACTAATTTCAATGAAATTGTTCTATGCATATGCACGTATGTACACGATAACTATGTCCATAGCAATATGGTACGTTATCCATTGAGAAAATCTTCGAGAGCATCTTTGGTGGTGGTGTCTTCCAAAACAACTTCCTCGAGTGCAACTGGCAGTGACGGTTCTTCCTTTTGGATTTCTTTAAAAAGCAGAATTTATATTTTCATTGTCTATCTCTCTATCGAAATATACTTACTGGTTAGCGCACCCTTCGACTTGAACTCAGCCAAATCGCCACGGAATGCATCATCAAATACTGCTTGCCTTTCGCGTTGTATGCGCCGTAAGTTTTGTTCATGTTGTCTGATCTTTTCTTGATGCTTTGCAGCAACACTCTGTCGATATGATTCTAATTCAACTGTAAGCAAATAAATTGTAGAAGGGTATAACAGCAGAAACCAACTTATTTAAAGTATGCGCACCCATTTTCTTTTGTTGAAATTGTGATAATTCACACTGCTTATTTAGCATAAACTCTTGCAATTCACACTCCTCACATAAGTCCTCCAAACGATCTAACTCTGTTTCCACCGTCGCGCTTAATTTATTAACATTTTGTAATGTTTCTAAGCTTTCGTGTAATTTCGCCACCAACGCAGGTATGCCGGCTAAGCAAGTTGCCAAATCAGTCATATCGGTATGTAGCACATTTGTGCTTTGTCCAATTCGTTCAATTTGTTTGGCAACCTGCGCCGCTTTCGACGCATTATTCTCATTCGCGTCATGCATAAATTTCCACGCATCTTCGTATTTCGCAAGTAAATTACAACCAGCCGCCATATTGACATCTCCGGGCAATATCAGATCACTTCCGGGCAGTTGCCCACCAAAAGAGCTGGAACTGCGATTGCTGTGTATACTTTCATCTAAAGTGGGCGTAGTAGCATTACTGCTGGCGGAGGACGTTTGGCTTTGTCGATACTGTTGCTGTAAGTTTTCTGTGATCATAAATCCCTCCTGGATAACGCTATTCAGTTTCTTGCGTAGGCTACCAAACATTGTGTTGGTGTTATTTTGGCACAATTCTTACAAATACAAATTACTTGTAATAAAATTAAGTGAAATTATTGGTAAACAGAATCAGCTGACAGAGCAACGTCAACAAGTCACAGTCGAGTTGCCAACCGTCAGAAATTAATGTAAAATGAGTTCCAATTTTTATTAAGTATAAAGTTCTAATAATAATAATAAATAATTCGAAGTTTTAATTGAAATATTGAAAAAAAATATATAATTACAAATAGAGAGTACTGTACCATTGGCAAAGCATAAGCCCTTTGTTAAGTTTCATAAACATTTCTGACTTACTAACCTAAGCTAACCAAATGAAATAAATTATTAGAAGAGCTGTGTTTTCATAGAAATATATTCTTTAAATTCATATTTACATAATTGTACTATAATTATATTAATATATGCAAATACATACATACATGAAACTTAATAATTACTACCTAGGAAGCAATTAACTACAATGACATTGTGCTGCTCGGACATTTCACTTAACCGTAAACTCGCAGTAACTTGAACAACCGTTTTATTGAAAATAAAAATAATAATAAAATGAAAATCAGATCCGTTCTGATAATTAATAGATATGTATATGTTCAAATTCACAAGAAAACTTGTTAAAAATCATTTGAGACACAAAAGGAAATTGATTATTTTCTGTTTTACATATGTATGTTGTTCAAAACTGGGGAGCCTAAAAGTACTATGAAGACATTTGCTCATCTACTGACTCGGACTCAGTCATTTCCGACTGATTTTGAATTAAAACTAACTTCCACTACTCTCCACTTCTGTATTATCTATTGTACTTTGAGGTATTAGCGCTGATAATGTAGGCGTTGGACTTACTGACGGATCAGTTGGTGATGAGGCTGATGCATTTGTTGATATTTCGTCAACTGACTCCTTTAATAGCACATTAACAACCTTATTGCTCAATTCAGTTTCCGATAAAGCTTCTAATGCCTCAACGTTTGTACATTCAGTAGACATACCACTTGAATTCGTTTCACACCGTACTTCCATAATTGGATATGTAGGTACTACAAATGTGGGTGGTGTACTGTTGCTAGCTTTCAGTGAATCTATATTCAATTTCAATGCCATTGGTCCAACATCTGTATCAGCAGTTGTCATGTCACTTGAATTAGATATACACTGTGCGTCGGTAATAGGGTGTTTGGATGCTGTTAATGTTAGTGATTTACTCTCGCCGGCCCCCAGTGAATCAATTTTCAATTTCAATACCGCTGTCTCAACATCTGTACTAGTAGTTGTCACGTCGCTTGAATTTCTTTCACCTAGTGCTTCAGTAATAGCGCTTCCGGGTGCTATAAAAGTGAGTGATGTACCGTTATTGGCTTCGAGTTTATCAGTTTCCTTAATTGAAGCTTGTTGTTCTTGTACTGGACATATTGGCATTTCACGTCCCGCTTCATCAAATTTTATTGGCGGAAATGAACATTCAGTAGCAGATAGCAATGAGTCTACTTCAACTGACAAGTTTGAAGTCTTATCAGGCACTGTAACAACCAAATCGTCTATAACTGTTGAAAGACTGTCCTTTGGCAATGAAATTGAATTAGTCTCAGTTACAGGTAACACTAAATCCATTTGTTGCACTGATGCGAGCGTTGAATCTGTCGGCTGAGGTGTTGTTACTGCCATAACTGAGTCGGTTAATTGTTGTGCAGACTCATCATCGCCATTCATATTTATAATTTCGACCTCACTATCAGACGAGCTAAGTAGTGTAACAGTTTCCGCTTCAGCGTGACAAACATTGTTAGGTGCTTTTGTAACATTTGCACTTGCGGAATCTTCTTCGTTAGTTGAACTTTCCGACTCACTGTCATCATCTGTGCTTGTCTCAGATTCGGATATTATACAAATACAATCGTCATTTTCTGTTCGCTTTTCTGAGCCTCCTTTTATATCTGACATTTTATTACAAATTGAACTATCCGAGTCTAATTCCCATATAACTGCATCCGAACTATCACTAGGTACTCGCTCCTCCGGATCTTTTCTTTTCACTTTCTTGTTTTTTATACTTTTGTCACCTTTAGTTTCACTGCCACTGGATGTGGCGGATGATAAGCTAATCTGCAGCAATTCACTACCGTCGGAATCACTTTCATTAAGGTTTAATGATGACACCGCACTACAAATAGACGCCTTTTCTTTTTGGGTTTCAGTTACTTCGGTGTCACTTATATGCAATTCCTCTTTTAAGGCCTCGATTTCGGTGGTTTCATGACCAGCCATCAAAGCGTTATAATATAACATTTGTTGCATTTGATGATGCCGGTAATTATTGGCCATTATGGCAGCATCAAGTTCCATGGCAGCACCAAATTCCATAGCAGCATTTATATCTGGTTCATAGTAGACCTCTTCTGTAACAAATTCATTTGTATTCATTTCTGGTTGCAGAATCTTGCGCTTTTTAGATTTAGATTTCTTCCGTAATTTACTTTTCTTACTTCGGCAGCTGCTGCTGCTTGTAGTAGAGCTGCTTTCGCTACTACTCTCTTCACTGCTGCTACTACTGCTGCTTCTGGCTCGTCTTTTTTTCTTACTTTTATGTTTCCTCTTTTTAACTTTTTTGTGCTTATTGTTTCTAAGTCTCCTCTCGTGTTGTTTTCGTTTCCTTACTTCCTTGGAATCGTGTTCGTCTGAGGAGCTACTCAATACAAGCTCCCAACTGCCAGATCGACTTCTAGAATTCAATCTGTTAATTTTTTCTCGCCTCTCATCGAGTTCTTTTAACTTTCTTCTGCAATTCTCCTGAGTTCTGTCATTTTTACGTTTGTTATGTGACAACACTGAATTCAGCGTACGTCCAAGGAATCGCTTGTTTGGCTTTGCTATCGGATTTATCTTACGCTCCTGTACAGCGGGCTCTTTTATTTCACCCATTTCGCGCACTATTTCAGCTATCGCTAACCTGAATATATCGAAAATTTTACATATATTTTCTTGCAAATATTATACTCGGTATTACCTTGTAAGTTCCGCATCATCCATGACAAATCCTTTATTTCTAAACCTGATGCGCTAAATAGTACAAAAGTAAAAGTTGCTACAAATTCGAAAGAATAATAACAAAACCAGCTGAGAATCCGAATGTAGCCAGACTTTACGAATAATCGGATTTGCAAATAAACGCAACTGTCAAATTAAGTTCTGCAATTGAGTAACTTCGACGTACACCACAACGCCAAAACTAAAACTTTTTTATAAATAGTACATACTAAATTTCTTATTAATTTATAATAAATTATTATTTAATTTAATTATTTACATTTGTTTGCAATTAAAATTGGTTTGGTATTATTATTACATAATTATTACACATTATTTTCTATAATAACATAATCATAAGCAATCAAGATTTGTTTTAATTTTAGTAATAAGGCAACTAATTCAGATCATTTTTCGAAATGTAAATGATTATAACGTTCACATTAAACTTCTTTTTATTCGCTTCGAGTTACAATTTATACTTTAACAACGAATCAAAGAAAGCCAAGGGTATGACATAATAAACGCTTTGATTTCGGCAATTCTCTCTCATAAAAATGATGAGAATTGCTTAGCAAAACGTTAGAATGTTTAATGACAACGTACTCATACAAACGCGTGCATCGAAATTTTCTGTTAAAACATACATATGTCCGACGCAAAGCGAAGCAAAAGTAATATCTGAGGTAGCCATAATTGGTAGTTTTTTGCGTCAGTGTGAACGTCAAGTAAGAAAATTTTGAGAAGAGATATTTAACTGACCTAAGCGACATCTGCCGCTTGAATGTACTCCAATTAGGTTCCACTTTGAACAAAATTTCACGCAATTTGATTATTTCAAAGTGTAAAAATACAATTTGCACAGTTTTCGTGCAGGTCTTATAAGAAGCTCTACTTGTTGATTTCATTTGTGAGTATGTGTATTAAACTTTAGTGACTTTGTTTAAATTTGGAATTAAATTCTCACTGATTTTTCAATATATTTGAGCTGGCATCACTGGTACTTTTCAATCCGCTTTGTGGACTGTAGAACTACGGAAAAAATCATTCGAAGCGTGGTTGAAAATTTGTCGACTCGTACTCGTTCTTGCGGATTTTTTCACGGCGAATAATCTAGTGCAATAGTGCTAAAAATTCGTTTTGTTCATTATAAAAGTGAAGTGAAATAATGGCTATATATTGTTTTATAAAGAAAAAGTGTGTAAAATAAGTGCGAAGTGAGAAAGCCGAAAAATTCTCGAACGCCTTCGAGATATCTGATTGTGAGTGGCAATCGCTGTGGAGAAGAACGAGAAGAGGAAAAAAGTTGGAAAAGGGCGCTCCGCTGGCAATTTACAGTAATAAAAAAGCAACTTCACCTCAAATCAGATAAACTCAACACTCCCGCTCACTTCACGTTCCACTCGGCGTTCCAATAACTACGAACATATACACACACAGACATTTTGCTAGCAATACGTTCATTATAGGCGGTGCGTATTTACGGGCGCGAATTCAGTCGCAACGAGTGAAATATTTTCTAAATTATCGCTATTAGCGCTGAATTAAGTAAAGTTAAAAAAAAAACCAATAAATACTTTGTGTGCAATTATAAAGACAAAGTTTACGATTAATATTAACTCTTTGATATTTACAATTGTATTGCCGATGAAAGTCTACAAAAGAAAAATGTGAGTGGTATAAAACAAAAAAATTGATTTCAATTAGTTTACAAAATCAAATCACATTTAAAATATGTACAAATATATATATATATATATATTTGCGTTAAGAAGAGAGTGTAAATCACAAAACGATGCGGTTATATGGGTGAATTAGTAGACAAGTGAATTTGACTGCTTATTTGCCATATAAAGTCTTATTTTAAGTCCTCGATCTGACGACGCACGACATCGGTCGTTGCTGTCCGGTGCTGTGGATGCTAGGTGTCGCCATGTTGCGTTTAATTGTCATTGCGTTTTATCAGTTCTCTTTCCTATGATATTCGCTGATTTTTTTTCATTTAATTTTCTACGTAAGAGAATGTAAAGAAAAAGTGCTAAAAGTGGGTGAGAAGATAATTTATTAAATCATAGGAGAAGTTTTCATACGTATTAATATTTTCAAAGTAATTGTTGTGTGCAATTGGAAATACGTTAACTGTATTAGCGGTAATAGGCAGTCATATAAAGCAGCTAATATATGGTGTCCAATTACAAGGACGTTATACGTTTTTTATAAACGGCATGAAAATAGACAAGCAGGCTTTCATCCCCTACAAATTATGTGTGTATCAAAGTTGGTGGAGAATAATAAATATTTTAGAAAATGTCTTTTCTAAAAAGTTATCATGTAATGTTATGAAATCTAGTGGACAGTTAGATATCTTACATATATGTGCTCATTTCGAAAGCAAAAAAGAACGCAGCCCGTTAAACCGCACAATAATTTTTTGAGGTTATGATCACTATACGGCCACCACTTGTTTGTCATCACTTATTTGTCTTGCGATTAGTATATGCCAGTTATTATAATCGTATACTGATAACTTTAACTTAGAAACATTGGTGCACACTTCTTCTTAGTTCATGTAATTTTGGTTACAATTTTATGAATTAAAATTTCCCAATTTCATGTAAAGATTTTGAATTTTCCAATAAATATAAATTTTAGTGTTTTTTTAGGTTTACATACACCATACGAACGCATCTCCACCCGCTAGCATCAACCTCGTTATAGTTGTGAAGTCTCGTGAGTTGATCATGGTGTCTGAGCTTAAACAATTTTTATTACTTAGTAACGCATTTTCGTCTTGATGTGTTAATTGATTTACACTTCTGCATTCATTTACTTTTTAATTTCTCAGCAAATATGTAAAATTTCATATATATTAGGTGTGGGTCAAAATCGCAAATAGAAAATGAAAGTATTTAAGTATGTTTGGTTCTCAGTTTAAAACTTACAAGCCGTACATCTATTTAAAATTGTCCGCATTTAGTTATGTGAATTAAATTTATAATCTTATCTAACCGTTTTATATTTATTTACTTAATTATCATATTTTGCAGCTAGCATCTTATAAAGCGGTCTTAAGTACGTTGATTTCAACTCTGCCAATGCAAATGCTGGCATTTTCAGTGTAATTACCACACTGCCAAACGAGTTTGCAAGAAAACTTCTTATTCGTTTCGTTTATGTTCGTCGATGGTGCAATTTGATCTATATAAAAGACAATAGTTAATTATTTAGCGCAACGCTTCGTAACGGACGACGCGAAACTCCAAGCGGATTGCGCATACAATTCCCGTTCCGTGAGAAGAAGACTGTTTTGAATGGATCCTTTTGTCGGCTGGTTTCAAGAGGAACAGGAGGGTCCAGCATTACGCACATGGTGTAAAATTTGGGAGACCAATGCGCATGATATGAGCCAATTGTTGGAACAACAGAGCCAACAATTACAACAACTGCAAAGCGTTGGCAACGGCAAATTGAACGGCACGTTAAGTGCACGCGATCGTGATTCATTACAATTGCTGCTACAGCAAGTTGGCAACGGCGGCCTGCGCAATTCCATATATAATAATAATAACAACAACGGTAGTAGCGGCACAAATAGTGGCAATACATCCAGCAACAATTCTATTGACTCGACGAGTAACAACGACTGTATCACACCGGCCACTACACCAGTCGTAGGAGGCGGGGATAATAATAGCACGAAAATGCCGTCACATGATCGTCCAAGCTATTACAATCCATCGCGCAGGAAAATTGGTCGTATAGTAGACAATAAAGCGAGCACATTCAACGTCAACAAATATATGGGTAAATTGGTAATTAAGTACAAAGGCTGTCCTTGGCGTGTGCCGGGCTTCGAGTATGGACGCGGAGTTATCGGTTTACATCAGGAAATCGAACAGTTTTACAATTACGTATTACCTACGCCCACCGAACATGCTATACGCAACGAAGTCGTACAGCGCATCGAGGCGGTGGTGCACTCAATATGGCCAAAAGCAATTGTAGAGATATTCGGTTCCTTCCGGACGGGTCTGTTTCTGCCCACATCGGATATTGATTTGGTTGTTTTAGGTGAGTGTAGCAAAACGTTAAGAAAACTTTAATTCACTTACAAAGAAGCCAATTTTTTATTGTTATTACTAAAATATACTAATATTTATAATTTAAGAAATGTAAATATCAGTAAGTACATATGCATATTTCTTCCCGCGTACAGGGTTATGGGAAAAAGCGCCATTGCGCACGCTCGAAACAGAACTGATTGCCCGCGGCATTGCTGAGCCACATTCGGTGCGTGTACTCGACAAAGCCTCGGTACCCATCATCAAGCTCACAGACCGCGAAACACAAGTGAAAGTCGATATTTCATTTAATATGCAGTCCGGTGTGCAATCGGCCGAATTAATTAAGAAATACAAACAGGAATTTCCACTGTTAGCGAAACTGGTGCTTGTACTGAAGCAATTTCTGCTTCAACGTGATCTCAATGAAGTTTTTACCGGTGGCATTTCCTCCTATTCGCTGATATTGATGTGTATTAGCTTCCTACAATTACACCCGCTACAAATCGATCATGACAAAGCAAACTTGGGTGTGCTGTTGCTGGAATTTTTCGAACTTTACGGACGTAAGTTCAATTACATGAAGATCGGTATATCGATCAAAAATGGCGGCCGCTATATACCTAAGGAGGATCTGCAGCGCGAAATGATCGACGGCCATCGCCCGTCGTTGTTGTGCATTGAGGATCCGCTAACGCCAGGCAACGATATCGGCCGCAGTTCTTATGGTGCATTGCAGGTGAAACAAGCCTTCGAGTATGCGTACATGCTGTTGGCCAATGCTGTGAGTCCACTCAACGAATTCGGTAGTAATTGCGCTGAACGCACCATACTAGGTAACTTCCATTGTACTAACGGCAACTACGTGAAGTCGCTATTTACTTGTTTCAATAATTTTTACATTTTTCTCATGCAGGGCGTATAATACGTGTTACCGATGATGTTATCGATTATCGTGAGTGGATACGTGAACATTTTGAGCATCTTGTGATCCCCCATACGCCCAACAGTGGCAGTGCCGTTAAGTTCATTCCGTCGATGCTACCGCCTGGCGTTCTGACACCACCACTGCAGCATCAGCACATGCATCCACTGGCGCAGCAGCAATTGTACCATCAACAACAGGCCGTGATGGCGCAACGGTTAAGACGGAGTAGTGTCTCCTCTGGCGAGGACTCGGAAGATAGCAAAGAATGTGATGTAGACTCAACGTCATCTCCACCGGTAAGCAATCCACTTATTATAGCGCCGGCAACGTCTGCGGCGCCAACCGCCATGACCTCTTCCGCGAATATTCATACAATGTCTCGTATGGATACATGATGAATAGTTGCTGGTCTGGTGCAGCAGCAGCAGTTACAACAACAACAGCAGCAGCAAGAAATCCAAGAGCAACAGCAGCCGTATCAACAAGCGTCATTGGTTAGCAATCACACTGTCGCCAGTGTAACCACAAACATCGCTGTCAACTCTCTAATCAACACCAGTACCAACGTTCAAGACAGTGGCAGTGTTGGTGGTGCTGGTGGTGTAAATGTGAGCGGCCATATCGCTGCTGTTGCTAGTCCACATAGTATTGGTGGTAATGGTGGTGGCGCTAGTAGTCAAATAACTGTTCGTCAAAAATTGTTAATTAAGCCACCGCCAACAACGCTGCTGCCACTGCCGCTGCACCAGATCAATCAGCAACAACTTAGTCCACAACAACATCATCAACAACCACAATATGCACAGATTACGCAGCAGATACAACATCAGCAGCAGCAGCAACATCAACAACAACTACAAGCGAGTATACATATGCAGCAGCTGTCCCAACAACAACAACAGCAACAATCGTCAGCCTCCTCCCAATTGCAAGCACAGCCGCAGCTAACGCAACTGCCGACCCAGCAACAGCAACAGTTTGTACTTCAGCAGCAGCAACAGCAACAGCAGCAACAACAACAAATGCACACACAATGTCCGCCTCCGCAAAAGCAGCAATCGCCGCCGCGGCAACAAAAGCAACCCTCACCGCCGCAGCAACAAAAGCAATTATCCCCGCCCCGACAACAAACACAACAACAACAACAGCAACAGCAGTTGCACGCACAGCAGCAGCAACAGCAAGCGCAGCAAAGATTTTCCGGCCCTACAAATCGCCGTCAATTCTATGTGCCACCGCCAATGCAGCAGCAATATCAACAACAACAAATATCCAAATCGTCTTCTACCGAGTCGTATACGAATGCGACAAGTACGAGTGCTACTTCCAGCTATGTTGGCAACAGCAATAACAATGGCAACAATAGCAGCAACAACAACAATAATAATCGTACACGTTACACCCAACGTCCGTCACAACAGCAGCAACAACAACAGCAAGTGCGTCAACAACGTGTGCAACAACCGGCGATGCGTCAACAACGTTACAACGCCAGAACTTCATCGCCCGCGTCAACAACATCATCCCGCCCATCAACAAATCCAATGCAACGTGCGACACTCACCTCTGCTTCGTCGACCATATCGATAATTTCCATATCGTCGGAGTCTTCAGTGGGTTCGACATCATCGACGAACAGTTCGGGGTCGGCGTCAGCGTCTGCGTCAACAAATACTAGATTAGGTGAGTATTGAAGGAATTAAAAGTGTTTTTGTGTCATGTGTTATACAATTTAAAGGTTAGGAATTTTTGTGTTTTTGCTGTGAAATATTTTTTTCGGTGCATTTGAGATATTTACTTAATGTTGTTTTTGTGACAAGAATTTTGACGAATTGAAAGTGCCTACACTTTGTTTTGGTGTCCGTGTTTTCCGTTGTTAGCGAATCTATAAAGTTATATTTTGTTTGTTAATTTAATTTGGTTTATCATAAATGACCTTGATTTGCCCTCTACCATATTATCCGTTGCAAATGTAATAAATTGTTTTTTACGTGCGTGTTGTTCGTGAAATATTGTGATTAAAGTTTAAAAAAATTGCGATTCAATTTTTCCAATGCACTTTTATACTTTTGTGTTTCGTTTGTTTTGTTTTGTGTACAGTAACTTTCTGTCTCAAAGCTAACGTATAAAATGCAATATTTTCTTCTATTTACTCTCTCTAATTTCGATCAAAATAAAAAAGGCCAACAACGCAACCGCGATGGTAACGACAGAAGGACGAAGAAGCACCAGTCGGGTAGCAGTAGATCTAGCACTAGTAAATAGACGTATCAACAGCAAGCAGACTGTATCGGTTATGTGCAAATTACCGTTGGAGTTGCCGAAGCCATTAAAAGCAGCATCCAAATCTCCCAAACGACTGCCTACGATCAAGTGACATGGGAAGCATTTCGAAAGCACAACGAAGAGTTTGCGCGCGCGCTCAGTTTATAACACATACACACACACACATTCACACACCCACTTATTAAAACGCATACACCATATTCTCTAGCACACTATTAGGTAACTAAGAAAAATTTAGTATGTACGAGTTTAGGTAGTTTTAAGTAGTCCTACAACGGGGCCATACATACACTGTGGGGCATTTGGCCAATAGTATGTAGACATGCAATATTATAATAACTGTAGCGGCGCTTGGTTGAAAGGTACGGTTGTGTAAGGGACGGGGGGGTAACAAGAAACGATTTGTGCTTGCATTATTCTATATCTATAATTACTGGGCTGATATTAGTAGAAATAGTTGATAACCTGTGCCTATTTTAACGTAATAATTTAACAAGTAAGCAAAAAATGCTAAATCATTCAACCATAACCTTAAATAATGTTTGTTGTGCGACACAACATGCACATACACACATACACACACACAGTTCCGAACGTTGATGGATGATGACGCCACTGATTGAATAATATTGTTATGTAATATGTTCTGGGGTTGTAGTGTTGCTACACTATGCAAAGGATCTTGGAGTAGCGATAAATAAGACCGGACGAACGGACGATCATGTTGGACGTTGCTTCGAAAATGCCGCAGAGTCCACAGCAGCTATGTAGAGAAAATATGTAGGAGACGCAGCGTGCTTAAGCCGAGTAGAAAAGTTGAAGTAGATTTTAAGAAAAGCTAACGGAGTTGTAAGCGAAATACCAACAAAAACACACACACACACACACAAAGCGAGGGAAAGGGCGTGAGTGGGCATGAGAGAGATCAAATCCTTAAAAGTCAAACTTTTACCACATAGAATACACGCGGTAAAAATCGAAAAGGAAAATGTTTATAAGAGAGTTTTAAGTAGAAGAGGCAAGAATTGCAGAAGCAGCGTATGGAAAGGAATACTATATGCTTGCTAGGAGAAAGTAATGCACACATGGATTATGAACAAAAATTAAAATGAGAAAGTAGCTACAAAAAATCAAAAAAAAAAAAAAATTATAGTAATAATATTAAATAATGCAAAGCCTGTACCGTTATTAGTATTTAATTGCGTTGCTATACAATTGGAAAACGAATGCAGTTTTAAATAATACATACATACATGCAACGCCAATCAAATGCTTTCAGAAATTAGTGTGCAAGTTAAATTTTCCCCCGAAAATCTTTGTGTATGTGAATTGCAGTAGCAGCAACCGGTAGAATGCCGGTATAGATCTAGCAGCAACAAAAAAAGTTGCATGTGATATTAAACGAACAAAAAGTAATGGTTACCACACACACACACACCCACGGGAAGAAAATAGAAATGTAAAGAAATTTAGTGTAAAGAATGCTCAAACTTCAACTTTTCTTCAGTATGCTAGATGAGCTTAGAAAGAAAGATAATTCGAGTGAAAAGTAGCAATTATGTACATACGTATGTACGAGTAGGTTAGTAGTATGTGTGGCAAGCTTTAGCAAGAATTTAAATTTTAAGTCGTAGACAATACAGTTGTAAAATCGCGTGGGAAGCGTTTTTTAATTGAAATTATCACTTTTTTAATGCGAAATAGCGGCGTTCTTTGCAATAGCCACGAATTGAAGAGTTTCATGCACTAATACAATTTTTATGGCCAAGAATTGAATAGTTTTTGTCATGCACTAATACATTTTTTAAAATAAATTATTGCTTTATTATTTTGAAAATGGAAAACTGCGCAGAAAATTTGTTTTGTGCAAAAAAAATCTTAAAAAGCGCAAATGTAATGCGATCTATAGCAAGAAATTAGGTAAGGTCTGAGAAAAAATAAGAAAAGAGGTGTAAGGAAGTTTGTAGAGCATGGTCAATATTTTTTTTTGTAATTCTCCGTAGTTTTTTTTTTCTTTTTTAAAAGTGCTCGTAGTTTGAGTTTCGGCGCGATTTCCAAAAAAAAAATATTTGGACAGCGATTTCTAATTTGTATAACTAAAAAATAAAAAAAATTAAAAATATAAAATCTTAACTTGAAAGTTGCAACGAGTGTGTTAACTTATGAATTTTTGCGCAAAAATTATGCAGCTTCAAATATTATAAATAGAAAGGAATCTCAATTATCAAATATTTACCTAGAAAATCAGAAAAGCAAAAAAAAACCAAAGTGAAAATGCAAAAAAAAAAATTGAATTCTATCTAATTAAAAAAAAAATGCAATTATTATTTAATTTAAAAAATTTAAATATTTAATAATATTATAATTTAAAAAATTTAAATATTAATTAATTAAAATATTTTTGTATAGTCTAGTTTTGAATAGTTATTTTTTAATAAAATTTTGGGTTTAAGTATTAAAATTTAAATAAATTCGCAAATATTCTAATTTTCAAGTATTAATTTTTTTATTTTAAATAGGTTTTGAAATGTTAGATTTCTTTATTTGAAACATATTTTCGATTATTAAATTTTTTTTCATTTTAAATTTTCAAGTATTTAATTTTAAATAGATTTTCAAATGTTAAAATTTTGAACAATTTTTTTAATAATTTTTTTTAAATATTTTTTTTTTATTAATTAATTTTCAAGTTTTAATTTTAAATAGATTTTCAAATATTAAGTTTTTTAAACTATTTTTTAATTAATTTGTTTTTAATATGTTTTTTTTAGAATTTTTTTTTTAATATTTTTTTAAATAATTGTTTTAATAATATTTTTTTCAATTAAATTTTAATTTTTTTAATTTTATTTGTACACAAAAAGTGCTTAAATTTAAAAAATAATAATAATATCGGTCTTTCTTTTATTATCCTATTCGAGATGCGCGCCCCTTTCTATTTATAATGTATGAAGGTCTTGCCTTCGCTTCCAAGCTTTCTGCAACTGTTGGCCATACCCACAAGCTTTCTTCGCGCAAAAAAATATTTACAAAACCAGTTTTCGTAAGCCAGTTGAGTTTCGAGTATTCCATGTAATGTTTCAATAGTTTCTTTTAGGGTTTATTTGCACTGTAAGTGCGTTCGTTAAAGCTTTTGTTTTCGCTTCGGTTTTCTTTTTCGTTGGGGGGCGTTGAGCTTCAGGCGTAGCAACAAATGATTTTTTGTTTTTTACTTTTGGGCGGGTAACAACACTCACAAACGAACGTAATTAGAAACGACAAACACAACAACAACAAAAACTCTACTTAGTTACTTACTTAGATACGGTCGTTAATTTTTACACATTTCGTTACTAGCTAAGTTTCACAATCAACACATAAATCAATTAAAGATTTTTTACTTAACATAAGCAAGCCATTAGCTAATTAAGTGCAAGAATTGTTTGTAATATTATTACTATCATCACTATTATTATTAATATTATAACTATATAAATTTCCATTTTAAACAAAACCGAAAATTATGTTCAAACGTATGTTTATATATGTATAAATGAAATTTACCGCTATACGCGGAAATGTCATGCCGTCAACGCCCTTATCACTTAACGCCCTGTCACTGCCGGCAGCGCGCCGTCGCAGTTTTCGTTTACCGCGCACCCTAATGTCATGCAGCACTTTCGCTGCATTCGCTATTTATACATATATATGCATATAAACAACCACAACAACAATAACAATTTAATATAAAATGCTGTTATAATTAATGATTACTATTACGTTATTACATAACTAATTACATTTTCTAATTATAAATGGAATTAATTTTTTAAGGTGTCACCCTAGCGAAAGTGTCGCTTTGTGCTGCACGGTACAAAGCAATAAAATAGCAAATAACAACAAAAACGCAAAAAAAAATCAAGCAGAAAAAGAAATAATGTGTAAAAATTATTTGCGAAACGCACGCGCCACCCTAATGTGTGCGCGTAGTTTGTCGACAGTTTTCTTACGCTATAAAGACTTATGCAAAAACAACAACCACAACAGCAAATGTAGTTTTACGCCAATTCATAGACTTATTTGTTCTAATATCATAACCATTTAAGACTTTGTAAGAGCTAAAACACATACCAACACAATTAAATATATGCTTAGTATGTATGTGTGTAAGTGTATATACAAGATAGTATTTAAAATGTAAGTCACAACAACTACATAACAAGCCCAACTAACTAGTGGTGTGAACTTTTGAAATTGAAAATTAACTCGCTACCGAAGCGCAGCCGATTGAAATACGAACTAGTTGTGCAGCAACGAAGTGCGCCGAAGTGCATGTGTGTGTTGTTTAAAAATGAAATAATGATTTTGTGTAAGCAAATGCGCTTGGCTTCGCAAAATGTTGCGTAGGCGACACGAAATGCAACCCTGTGCGCTGTTTTGTCGTTAAAATATCACTTGACTTGCGTTGTTCGATTTGAAAAATATTTTACGGCGCTTAAAATGGGTTTTTCGCTGTGCAATCTAATGAAAGCCAAGTAATTAACTACTTTTTTTTTGATTATTCCTACAATTTCTATGTATACTGCGCCCACAAATTTGATTAGTGCATTTTGCACACACTGTATATTATTATTATTATATCGCTATTTTATTTAACTAGTATCTAAGTTAAGCTGTGAAATTCCGTATAATTTTATTTAAGCGTAAATTACATACACGAAGCGATGTCGCTAGTCAAAAGTTTAAAAGAAGAACATGAAGAAGAAAAACAAGCTGAAAATATGTTGAATGCGAAAAATTGGAATTTTAATGGCGCAAAGTGTGTGAGAAAAAAAGTTAATGCAATTTTTTTGTTCTCTAGTGGCATGCATTATGTAAGCTAAAGCACCGGCGCTGCCATCAGTTTTGGTTAAATTGTTATTAGCAGTAATTTTGAAGTCTACTTTATTTAGTATGCGTCCATACATAATGCGTTTTTTAGTTTTAATTAGTTACTTTAATACGTTTTTGTTTCCCTAAATAGACATTAGTTGTGTAAAATATTATATATTTCGATTTCTACATAGAATATCTCTCGTTGGTCTATGCATGCGTGCGCGCTGTAGACGTTCTTACTTACTTTTACTAACCTAACCTTAAGCGTATAAGATTAGTGTGTATGTATTATATATATAGAAAGTATATATAAGTTTGTCGACTTTTTGAACGCTCATTTGCAATTATCGCTCTGTGGCACATAACGCTTTGCGCGCTTAGCACTTAACGCTCGGTTTTATGCCATTCTGGCGTTACAAGTTTGAATTTGCATACATTATATAATGACATAAGAGAATTATGCGCCATTTTGTCCATTGCAGTGATTTGCTGTTTCGTTTTTTTTAGAAAATTTAAATAATAAAAAAAGTTAATAAGAAAAAACAATTAAATAATAAAAAATTTTTAAATAAAAAAAATATAATAAAAAAAACAATTAAATAATAAAAAAATTAAATAATAAAAAAATTTAAATAACAAAAATAAAAACAATAATGCAATTGCAGTCATTATTTTCGAGCTTCAAAAAAAAAAAAATAAAAATTATGCATACATTTTATCACCACTTTAGATAAATTTTAAATATTTTTTAACGGTAAATTTTATATGCTTTTTGTGCTTTAAATAGTTTCTGATTGAATATTCAAACTGAATTATTATTATTTTTCAATTGCACTAAATACTACAAATTTTCAAAAATTTAAAATAATATTAATAGTATTTTGTTTTATTAAAAATTATTTTTTTTTAGTTTGAAAACAAAAAAAAATTATTTTTTTTTTCTATTTAAAATAAAAAATATTTTACACTCAAAAATTACAAAAACAATTTAATTTAAAAATATTAAAAGTATTTTGTTTATTAAATATTTTTTTTTTTCAGTTTGAAAATAAATAAAAATTTTTTTGTTTTGAAAATTTAAAAAATATTTCGAACTGAATTATTATTAGTTTTTTCAATTGCACTAAAACAATAACAACAATTTTCAGCAATTTAATAATGCTCTACTTTTAAAAATATTAGAATTATTTTGTTTTATTAAAAATTATTTTTATTTTTTTTAGTTTGAAAATAAACAAAAAAGTATACCATTTTTCATTTGAAATAAAACATAACAAATATTGATTCTTTTTATTTTTCTAGTAATTTTTTTTTACCTGATATTATTTTTCTAATTTTTTTTTCAAAAATGATTTTTTCATTTTTCTTCGGTTTTTTTTAATAATTTTTTTTTGTTTTCGTAAATCAATTTTTTCTGAAAATAAACCAAAAAATATTTGGTTTAAATTAAAATAATTATACATTTTTTCATTTGAAATCAAAAATAAAAAATATTTTTTTCTTTTGAAAATAAAAAAAATCGTCGAAAATTTAAATAAATTTCTTTTTTATTTGAAAATTTAAAATTTTTTACAATTTAGGGAAAAATGAAACAGTTTATTTCGCAGAATAATAAAAAAACAATCATTCTTTCGTTTTTTTTTTTCAAAAAAAATAGGAGGTTTCGCATTTAAATTTTTTTTCTAAAGTTTGTTTTGTTTAGAAAATATTAAAAATATTTTTTTTCCAAAAATTATTTTATTTTATTTCAAAAAAAAAAAAAAAAATTTCAAAAAAAAAAATATTTTTCAACATTTTTTTAGATTTATTTTTTCAAAATTTATTTTTCAATAATATTTTTTTTTTCATAGATTAAAAAACGAAATCCGCAATTTTTTCTGTCAAATCGTAACTTCAGTTGTTTTTTGTGCGTATACAGCCACCAAACACGCAATCAGTGCCACTTAATGTGTAAACGCTGCATTATATAACAATTTATTGTAAGCACTAAAAATTAAATTTGTAGTTCTTGACAAAACATATTTTTTTTTTACAAAAAATCAAAAGATTTTGTAATAAAAATATACTTTTAGTGCAGTAAATTTTTATACATAAATTTTAAATATTTTTCAAAAGTATACAACAAAAATTATGAAAAAAACCAAATAATTGAAAATCAAAGCAAAAATGTATATCGAAAGCATTTCCTATAAAATCATACAAAATACGGATTTAATAATGAATTAAAAAAATAATAATTTTTAATACAAAAAAACACAAGCGCGGCTTAGTAAATAGTAGTATGCACCGTTAGCTCGTTGGACATGGCATAATTCTCACCAGTCAAATACAAATTTAGGGAAACGACAACAATGCAAATTAGCTGAATTATGTAATATCAAAGCAACTGTGCTGTCTTAGCTCGAACTTAACGCAACGTAACGTAGCATCTCATTCGTCAAGTGTGTGTGTACAGACAGACAAGACATTGTGCATTCGAAAGCAAAAACAATAACAAACATAAAAAAGGGGAATTTAAATTAAATGAAAACCGCGAACGTTTAGGCCACCCACACACACACACTCAAACACACACACACCTTTACATGCATGATGATAATTACCTACATTTAAGTAAAGTAAATTAATTCGCAACTAATGTTACTTAGCAACTATGTACATACAAAGTAAACAAAAAAACAACAAAAACAAAAGCAAACCTGCTACAACAAAGTATACAAACATCAAATAGAAATTTTAGATGTAAAAGAGTAAATATTTTTTTCTCGCTCTCGATTAGCAATAATGATGATGTGTATGTATGTGTGATGCAATTAGAGGATAGCCAACATATAAAACTAATTAATTATTAATAAAAATATATTTCCACAAATGGAGATAGTTTTCTTTTGAAATACAAATGTGCGCCAAATCCTCTTTAAAACATTTGAATTCTTTCACACACAAAACTCCCACAAACACACACACACATACACATACAAAACTATACAAGTCTACAAGCGAACATTTACATATATTATATACGTATATATATACATATGTATATATAGTCTAGTTAAATAGTGCGAAAGTCGAAGTATGATATTTGCAGATGAATACAAAAACAAAAACAAACAAAAAAGATCGTTGAAGAATATGTGAAATTTGTAATTTTACTTATATATAATTATAAAAATATATATATATATACATACATATACATATAAAAAGCATTACATATTAATATAAATATTAGTTCGTGTAATTTAAAATTTTTATTTAACGTAACTTAAAAAGAAACACAAAAAAAACATTGTATAAAAATGTAAAATTAATATGAATGAAAATACGCTAGAAAATATTCAAAGAAGAAAACTACCAAGTAAAGCGTAACAAAAAAAAAAACAATAAAAGTTTTGAAAAATCGCCTAATTATTTTAGGTATACGTAAAAACTAAAAGCTCTCTTTCATTTTTCATCTTTTTATTGTCTAATAAATGGTTTTGTCCAGTTGTCACCGACAAATTTGACTTCGGAGGTACAGGACGGCGGCATCAATAATAATAATTATACAGTAGAGGCCCGCTAATCAGGACATGGCCTAATCCGGACTCCACTGTAATCCGGACAGGGTTAAAAAACTCAAAATTTCTATTATGTCCCTTGTAATCCGGACCGACATTCTCTATCCGTATTCTCTAATCCGGATCACATGTTTATTATTCACTACATTCGCTTTTATGCTGTATTGGTTTAAGTTTTCTTTGTTTTTTTGGAGCATGTGTATTATTTGTTATAATAAACAAACAGAAATTTATAAATATTTTTTCATAATACATAGTTCTGATATGTCTTTGGTAATCCGGATTTCCTTATATTCCGGATAGGGGCCGGTTTTAATTGATCCGGATTAGCGGGCTTCTACTGTAACAACTTTGCAGTATTTACCTGAACCGTCGATGATTTTAAGAACCCGCCAACAAAGGGTAGTCCTATCTTCCGATAACTCTCCTCGCCCCAGTAGTGAAGACACTGCAACTCCCGACCTTCACGCACCACCTGAGTCTAGCAAACCACCAGCATGGCTTCCGAAAAGAGCACAGCACCACCACAGCACTTAGCGTCATAAACGCCCAGATAGTTCATGGCCTCAACCAAAAACCACTCTGCGAGTGGACGATCCTCTCTCGACGAACAAAAGCAAAACTCTATAAGTCGCTCATAATTCCCGTCCTGCTATATGGTGCAGAGGCTTGGGCGATGACAGCAACCGACGAGTCGACGTTACGAGTTTTCGAGAGAAAAATTCTGCGAAAGATTTATGGTCCTTTGCGCATTGGCCACGGCGAATATCGCATTCGATGGAACGATGAGCTGTACGAGATATACGACGACATTGACATAGTAGTTCAGCGAATTAAAAGACAGCGGCTACGCTGGTTAGGTCATGTTGTCCGAATGGATGAAAACACTCCAGCTCTGAAAGTATTCGACGCAGTACCCGCCGGGGGAAGCAGAGGAAGAGGAAGACCTCCCCTCCGTTGGAAGGACCAAGTGGAGAAGGACCTGGCTTCGCTTGGAATATCCAATTGGCGCCACGTAGCGAAAATAAGAAACGACTGGCGCGCTGTTGTTAACTCGGCTATAATCGCGTAAGCGGTGTCTACGCCAATTAAGAAGAAGAGTGGACGATCCTCGTATCGTTGGACTTGTCAAAAGCCTTTGACATAATCAATCACCCAACGCTACTTGAGGATATCGAAAAATCTACGCTCTGTGCAGGACTGAAGAAGTAGACCATGAACTACCTGAGCGGTCGACAATCATCCGTACTGTTTCCATGCTAAAAGAAGAATTAAACAAGGGGGTTCCGCAAGGTGGTGTTCTGTTTAACTTCCATATCTCGAAACTTCCGCAACCACCAGAGGGAATTTCTATCACCTCGCACGCTAATGATTGTATGATAATGACGTCGGGCAATGGAATCGATGGCATGTGCTCAAACGTAAACGGCTATATCTCCGACCTTTCTCGATTCCCCGCTGCACGGAACCTAAAGCTCTCCCCCACTAAATCCACAGCGACCATATTCACTAACAGGACGAATGAGTATAGAATTGACCTTAATATTGTAGTCGATGGCGTTAAAATTCCGACTGTCAATAACCCTAAGATATTAGGTGTGACATTTGACAGCCTGTGCTCCTTCACTTATCACACGAACGCGATTGTTGCCAAAGTACAGAGACGCAATAAAATCCTCAAGTCGCTAGCCGGCAATACATGGCGAAAAGACAAAGAAGCGTTGTTGGCAACATACAACGCAATCGGTCGGCCGGTCCTTAACTACGCCGCACCAATATGGTCGCCTGGATGCAGTGAAATGCAGACGAGTAAGCTATAGACATGTCAGAACACTGCACACCGATCTACAACGGGATACCTCTTGATATCTCCCATCAAACAACTGCACAGTGGAGGCCTTATGCTCCCAGTTAAAGAGCATAATGATCTTCTCTCCAAGCAGTTTCTGCCAGGGTGCGTTCGCAGAAATCATCCCTGCCATCGCCTGCTTGTAGCGGAACCGCATCAAGAGGCCCCTCCTCAGCTACGTAGACGACATATAATAATACGCCGACCAGACTTGGGATGCAATAAACTTCAGACGTTCACCGACCACTATTCACTATACAGAAATTAACACTTCACCGACACCCTTTCTGTGAATGGCGTACTTGTAGTAAAACCACCACCCACTGCAGACGACAAGCTCGAGTTGCCGCGAAAATCGAGAGTGACCTTTGCACAGCTTCGTTCTGGGTACTGTAACAGATTAAACTACTACTTATCCAGAATCGACTCTGACATATCAAACACATGTCCAGCTTGCAACAAGTCCCCGCATGACATTAACCGTCTCTTTGCATGCCCTGCTAAACCTACAGATATGACTCCTTATTGGCAACTTATCTAATCCTTACCATCCTAACGGAAACTAGGTAACCGTTACAACAACAATAGCCACAACATGATTATACATTCGTTACATTCGAAGCTAAGTATATCGACGAATTTCGCTGAAAATACCTGACTGCTAGAAAAATAATAAAAATTGTTTCGAAATTCATGAGGCTTCGGATCTTTGCAAAATACAAATAAGCTTGATCGAAAAATGTTATATACGATTAGAATGAGAAATGATGTGGGCTCGTAGAAGACTCTCTCCCTTAAGATCAATTGTGTCTCGTCCAGTCCTGTAATTCTAACAAATTGAAGAGTTGTGCTTGAGGCCAGATAGACGGTGTGATCCCTGTTCGGCTTTGCCAACCCGAGAATTTCACGCTCTCTACTGAGTGCAATGGAATCAAGTGACCATTATTCAGGAGTTTCGGCATTCATATTCCTAGCTCATATACATATTTTCATTAGCAATAAACGGCGTTTTCATTGAATTTTGGCAAACGCTGGTTCATTAAAGACGGAAGCTACCGACAACAACGCGCCAAATTAAAGCAAGCAATTGCCGGAAATTTGGGACTAGTCACAAGGTATGAATACAAAATCAACGCATGGTCTTATTTTAAAAGACCAGTTAAAATGTATTAAGAGAACAGTGGCTGGAAGTTTTGCCTCACCCATCTTATAGCCCAGACCTTGTCCCTTCTGACTACTATTTCTTAAGGTCGCTGCAGAATTGGAATATGGCTCACATCAAAGCAGGTATTAAAAATTCTTCACATCCAAGCTAGCGCAGTTCTTTTGGGTTGAGATCCTCAAATTGCCAGAAAGATTAGAAAATGTTATTGCTCTTGGTGAGCAATACAAATTTCAATAGTACTATTCTACATGTTATTCTTAAAAGAACGTTAAAGTTTAGAAAAAAAAAATGCAGTAATATAAAGTGTGATCCATTCCGAGGTTCCCAACTTTTTTATTATCATTCGAGAGATCATTCTTTGGCATTTACTTTTTGAAGATTATCTCCTTCAAATGTCGGCCACAGCTACGTCTTAGTTAAGTGCAATTTTCGATGACTCGTTCGAGCATTTCGAATGATTATGACTTGCTCCAAGGCCTGAATCGAAGCGGGAAGGTTGAGCGGCTTCAATTCTTGCACAAGCTGTATTTTTTATGCGCCAAGTCGTTCCATATGTCAGTACGAGTTGCTGCGGATGGCGTCGAACCGACTCTATAATATTACCCAATAATGAATGCTGGGGTTCAAGTTGGTTGACAGTGTTGCATATCTTCTTCTTCTTCTTAATTGGCGTAGACACCGCTTACGCGATTATAGCCTAGTTAACAACAGCGCGCCAGTCGTTTCTTCTTTTCGCTGCGTGGCGCCAGATTGGATATTCCAAGCGAAGTCCTTCTCCAGGTCCAACGGAGTGGAGGTCTTCCTCTTCCTCTGCTTCCCCCGGCGGGTACTGCGTCGAATACTTTCATAACTGGAGTGTTTTCATCCATCCGGACAACATGACCTGCATATATGAACACCTAATAAACACATTTTTAAAAGAATGTGAATTTTCGTAATAAAGTTGAACGATTTGTAAACGTTGTTCAGGCGTAGGTCTTTCCATGATGAAATGCCAAACAATACTGAAGAAAAACAACATGACAGCTTGATACGACTCACGCGTGATCTGTCAAAAAAAGGCTATTGAAAAAAGTACCTCTACTTGGATGACCGGTTATAAGTAGATGTATGTCTTATATTATGATCGCAGCAAGACTAATCTCAGCTGACATATGTATGTAACGTGAATTTATTAATGAGGACGCACAATTCAAGGGTAATGAGGACGTAAATTTTATTTTCAGACAGTTTCAATTTAAGATCAATAGTCACGTGCAATTGGACAGATACTTATTTTCAATATACATAAGTGTAGAATAAAACTAAATACTAAAATTAATATATGTTAAATAATTCCTCGCAATTTTTAATTGCTGCACTTAAATGATGTCATCAACCGTTAACTCCGAAACCACTCAACTGTGCTATCGGCCAAACGATGTCCTCTATCCAGTCAATGTACGCCGAAACACGCGAATAAATACTCGGCGGTGCACCGCCACAAGCTTGACCAAACGACGTTATTCCCACGACATACGAATATGTAATGTCGCGATCGACCTTCAAGATCAGCGGACCACCGGAGTCACCCTGCGGCAATCATTACGTCAAGTTTGAAATGTTTAAGGTACGAAGTAGGAATATTCGCTCACCTGACACGTATCGCGGCGATTTTCCTGATCACCAGCGCAGATCTGCGTGTTCGCCAAGCCCTGCTGTAATATATTCTCATCGGGCATATAGTAGCGTTGACAGACATCGCTGGGTACCAGGAATAAGACGGCCTTCTGTAAGACATTCGAGTTCGCGCCAGCTGAAAGTTTTAAGGGTGGAACATTTATATTAACAGAATCAGTTATCGAGGTCTCATATACCGAATTGTGTATGCCCATAGCCAAGCGCTGTCACATTGTTATGAGGTACATCATACCGGGTCCACAGGCAGGCAGGTTTCTGTCTGCGAACAAACCAAAAACCAAACAGAAATGGTTAGGTCTTTGTATACTGAGGCTAGACACACAGCGGAGCGAGGCGTACATAATATAGGAAACAACAAGACACCGCAACATGTCGGCAATTTTCTCACTATCTAGCTTAGCTGCCTTCAATGCAATATGAAGCTATCTTTCGCTATGTGTCTAGACTTTAGCTTCAAATGTTCACATATTTGTATTTTATACCTTGTTCCCTGCTGCAATTCCAACAGCGCAATGTCATTATATGAAGAGCCACTGCGATAACCTGGATGCACTATGATCCGCTTAATCGGTATGTTGGGTGTTTGCGGATCGGTTAGATTAGTGCCACCGATGCGAACAACTGTCGGAGATTGTCTGGAAAATTTAGAGATTTATTTCGGTGCTGAAGCATCTAAATGAGACTTCGCGAGCTTACCCTCCCAAACCGGCACAATGTGCTGCCGTTAAGACGAAGTTCGGTGATATCAACACGCCAGCACAGTAGAAGAAAGCGCTGCTTCTATCCGTATTCGACACCCAGCCCACTGCGGCCTATCAAAATAAAATATTAAATATTTACACAAAGATTTTTAGAACTCTTACCATATATGGGAATTCATTGGCCGCTGCTGCCTGGCCCCTCACAATGGTTATGTAAAATTTGTTGCCTTGGTGCGATTCACATTCTGTGGAAGAATATGAGTTCAATATACATTTGAAACTAAAATTATTAGAGTTTTGTTGTCGTTGATTTTAATGGTATTCCCAAACCTATCAAGTCCTATGAAACCGTCATATTTTTTGGAAGGAATCACCTCATCCTCAGTAACCTGAGACATATTTTCTTTTTAGCCCTGGCAACAACTCAAGTGAAAACAGTTTATTGTTGAGTTTATCGACAAGCTGAAGTACGGGTGTTTGTTTACGTCAAGAAGATTTAGCTTTGTGTTTGACGGAATTGCCACGGAATCATCTATGTACTTGCTTCTCTACTGCCAAGCTGTTTATTAGGACCTTAATTCCTTACAACAGAAACGGTTTGGGATATCGATGAAATTCTTTATTCCTGTGAACGTTCATTCGATGCCATTATGCATGGAACTCGATTTCTTTTGCATTGACACCAAGGGCACGCTTGCAAAAGTCCAGACGCGGCGGCATATACTGCTGCAATTTCACGTTTGATATTCTTACGAAGTTCATCAATCGTCGGTGGATTGTTGGCAAAGACCATAGACTTGATGCAGCCCCAGGAAATAGTCTAAATTGCACGAGCGAGGCGGCAACTCACTTTGTCATTTCGTGTTATATTCGTATTACACGTTCACCGAACTTGGTTTTCAATAAATCGATTGTGAGATTCGCTGTGTGGCTTGTGCCGCCGCCTTGTTGGAACCACATATTGTCCAAATCCATATCATCCAATTCGAGTCAAAAATATTCGGTTATTATTGAGCGGTAGCGATTCCCATTCACAGTAACGCTATAAACTGTCCATAAACGGCAACAAACAGTAATTTTTTCGGGTTGCAATGGTGACTCATGGAGTATGTGTGATTTGCTGCCTGAGCAGTAACGCATATTTTACTTATTGATGAAGCCATTCAGCCAAAAATAAGCCTCATCGCTGAAGATGATTTTTTGATGAAAATCCGGATCATTTTCAAGTTGTTGCTCAGCCCAATTCACGAACATACACGATTCTGGTGGTCAAGCGGCTTCAGTTCTTGCGTCAATTTGATCTTATAAGGATGTAGACCAAGATCTTTTCGCAAAATTCGCCACAACGACGTCACAGAGATGCCCAACGCTTGAGAACGACGTGTGAGAGACTGATTTCGGGTCTTCCTCAATTGATGCGCTGGCGGCAGCAATATTCTCGACACTACGAGCACTTCTTTGTCTCACTGGCACGGAAACATTTTCTACTGTGCCTGTGGATTCAAATTTTTCCACCAGACGCTCAATTGTTGATCTGACAGGACGATTATGACGGCCACTGACTCCGAATTTCGGTAGTAAACTCTTAACAATTTGGACTCGTTGTTGGATCACGTATCTTTGCATGATGAAATGGCAAACCTTACTGAAGAGAAATGTCAAAAGAGCGGGAAAAATATAAAGTCATGTGCTGTCCCTATCAGTCAATTTTTGTAGCGTCCCTTTCAAAAACCCGTTATTAAGTACTGCTGTTTTCTGATAGAAATAAAAGTTTTTTGTGGAATCGAACTAAATTCGAACTTGATGATGGCTTAAGTTTGGTCTCTTGTGGACAGGTCCACTCCTGCTCAACAACCAACAAAATGTTTACAATTCTTCCGACCCCTTTCGGGTTGAGGCATGAATCGGTAGGAGAATCTAAAATTTGTAACTTTGAATTTGTCATTATCAGAGAAGATGATACGTCTTATGAATTAAATATTATTTTTATGGACACAATAATATTATAATGGTCATCCATGATTTTTAAGTGGTATTCTAACCTCCCATTCTGTCTGAAAAAGATTTGTGTTCTCGGTGCGCCAGAGATAACCTTTTTACAACGGTCCAATTGCTTCACTCAGACTTTTTGTTGGTCAAAAAGTTTTATTTGTCGCTTCTTTGCGATCGTAGCCCATCAGCTGTACAAAGATAATTTCCTGAAACTTTCAGGATCTATCTTTTTCTGAAGAAATCAAAAACAAGTAGGAACAGAATATCGACAAAATATTTCGCAGGACTGTTAACCACAAAGAACTATTTGGAATCCACATATTCCATGTACCGATTTAAACGCCTTAAACTAGCCTAGCCGCCTAAGACAGAGCCATCGTATCTTCGCAGACAACGACGTTATTAAGAGCATGTTGCATGTTACACTCGTTAAGAAAGTATGTAGTTCATGGGGCAACACTTGTCAGCACACAACCAATTGAATCTAATTATGCGCATTTAAACAAGACAATTATTTTATTGCACGCTGTGATAGGGATCAGCGTAATTAAAGAGGAAAATACGGAGAAATGGGAATGCATTTCGAAATTGCACTCAAGTTGGCCGTAGACCGAGTATGATAAGATATGTTAGTTAATTTAATTATTTTGTTTATTTCGCTTGTTTTGGAAATATACATTTGTGAACCAGTTGAGATCACAGGTTGCCATAATATTTTGATGGTTTTTAAGTGTCCTCAAAAAAGCATATAGGTTCAGTCAAAGTAGTACATGGAATATAGCTCAGTCTGTTGTCTGAAGGCTTCGACAGTTTCACCAATTATTGAGTCTTCTAGCACGGTCAATGGTTCTTATGATGATTATAGTCAAGATTGAGGCCTTTAGCTTAGCACTTTTACTATGTCAACCAGTTTCTGAACTTAAAATTTGTTTCCATCTATCTAGATATCGGAGCATAATCTTTAAAGAGTAGAGTAATAATAAGGGAAGCTAAAACATGTGACAGATGCTTGAATCTCGTTAATTTATCGTCAAAACTGTTAGAAAGATCTCTTAGAATGTGTTAATCTCACAGGTATGAGATAATTCATGAGCTCAAAGGGGTTTTGTTGACTTGAGAGAGGTAAGAGGATAGTGTTTTTAAAGAAATTGTTTTATTTTTGTTAAAATATCAAAACATTCGAAAAGAGTTTTAGATACTTTTATATAACTTTGAGCAGTGTTAGCCTCGTTCTCTTAACTTTGACTCAATTGTTTTAAGGAATAGTTCGTTTGTTGCATGAAGGTTTCGAAGATCTGCCTCATTCTGATTATCTAAACTTGGGTATCTAGAAAATAGTTCATTTATCAGAACAAGTTTTCTGGGAAATTTACTTTCTTAACCAGCTCCATCCGTGTTTAAGTTTTTGATGGCAGCAGGTTTGCGGAGAAGTCGAATTTCGGTAGAAATTTCTTGATAAGGTTTTAAGAGTTCTTTAGTCCACCGAGGTATATATATATATTCATTGCCAAAACTGCTAACATATGTAACTATATGTTAATAGAATTGGTCATACACTGTGCAAAGCTCGGATCCATTTGCTTTTCTGTACATTTCAATTAATTACTCCAAAATTCTTTCAGAAATTAGATTTCGTAGATTACACATATACTCTTAAACTTCGGAACTCACCCACTTCACTGCGCCGCTTCACCTGCATGGGCTTCATATATAGTATCGGCTCCAATATGGGACTTCTCTCGATCTCACAACAAACAATGTGTTCGAATTTATTAAAGTAACAGGTTTGTGGGCGTATATTTTGATTCTTCCAACGTCTCAGCGCTGAGCCGCATTCAGCCAAATTTTTGCAAATGCCACGCACTTTCTTTGCGGCATCCACAAAGCAGGAGCCATCATGGCTCTCCACGGGGAAATGAATACTGCGCAAAGCATCCTGAGCGAGAGCTAATGGAAACAGTTTAAAAACATTTTTTTTTTTCAATATTTTTCACACACATACACATGTAATTATATATAAATATACATATATGCATTATAAGTGCATAACTTCACTTGTAACTCACAATTCTCGCAAATGCAACTGACGAGCAAGGCGACGGCAAAAAGTGTGCGCCACATTCTTTCTTTCACTGACTTCTTCTAATTTCACTTGATTAATTAGTGCAATTTATATGCGTTTATGCGCGCGTGTGTGTGCTTGTATGTAAATTACACTGTTCACCGTTTGCGCAGGCCCAGAACATCCACGCGTCCACTCGAAAATTCTTGGTTGCGACTTGATGCGCGTCTCGGCAGCAACTAAAACGGCTTTTGCCTCACCAACGGTATTTTACTAAGCGCAAATCTTCCTGCTACACACACACGCTTGCATACATAGGCATTAGCTCATCAAGAACTGTAGAATTTGCAGCGATTCTCCGCCGAACTGAAGCGAAGGCAGTAAACTGGATTTGTCGCGTTTGTTTGTTTGTTTTCAATGTCAAGAGCCTTCTGCAGGTCGCGCGCTAGCCGGGAAGTCCCATGTCGCTGTTGTTGGTCTCTCCCAAAGTTGTCTTATAATATTCCATAGAGAATCATATGAACATTTGGTGCTCGCGTACTGAGCGATTTCTGGTTATCTGTCTGCTGGCGCGTCGCAAGCGTTGGCTGCTTGAAATCTGCTTTTGTTTACACTTTGCTGCAATCAAGTTGGACGGCGGAAAATTTGCGCTGTCAAGAGTCAAAAACTGGTTGTGTATATTATATATGTATGTGTGTATGTGTGTGACTGCGTAAAAGGTGGCACGCGATCACTCAGACAACTAAAACAACAATCAAGACCGCTGTCATCCGCTACTCGTTGATTCATTGACCGGTGGAGGCTTGTAGGCGACGACTTTCATGCATAAATACATACAAATGCACACAATCATATTCATGTGGACGCACATTTATGCTTGGTTAGTTTACCAGACGAGTAGGCGCACTGCTTTGGGCGGCGGATGTGCATAATTTTACAACAACATCTTTGTGCTATCATCGTTGCATATATTTTGCGCAGTTCTGAGTGGGAAGCGTTCCAAGGAAAACGGTTGTTTTTTAAGATTCTTTAGTTACCAGATAAGTATTTAAGGGATTAGGCCAGTCTAGCGCTTTTAGGAGTGACCCAAACTTTTAAAACGGCATCGATGATATGTGTTCGAAAGGGAACGCCTGTCTGGTTGACCTTTCTCGCTTCTTCACTATCTCTAATTGCACAGCTTCAACAGCTGAAGAAGCTACAGACAATTTAAAATACCGCATTCCGAACTATCACAGGATGGCTCTTGATATTTTCTGTCGAACGCCTCCATAGTAAGGTTCTCATGTTTCCAGCTTAGGAACATAATACACTCCTTTACAAGCAGTGGGTGCTGGCATGCTTTTCCAGCAATCACTCTTGCATTGATCTGTTTGAAGCGAAACCGTCTTCCAGGGAACATTCATAGAATACCTTGACGAACTTCAACTATATATGTATCTATAGAATTTCGGATGTGTCCAACTTTTGACCTGTACTAAACGCGATTTGCAGCAGAGCTATTAACATTATCATAGGCTCCCGCCCAGTGATTACGTTCTTGGAGTTGAAACACCAGCCATCACCGTGAGCTCTAGTTGCCGAGTTAAACGGGGGTGACCCTAGTGCTACTTCGTTCTGGATACTGTAGCTGGTTAAGCTACTGTCTAGGCAGAATAGGTCCTGACATACTAAACATGTCCTAAAATGCCCTGCATGCAAAGAGACTCCGCAATACGCAAACCACCTCTTTACATACCCCACTAAACCCACTCATCTTTTGTTTCGATCCTGTCGAATAAGCCAGTTGGATATTCCAAGTGAAGCCAGATTCTTCTCCACCTGGTCCCTCCAACGGAGTGGAGGTCTTCCTCTGGAGCTGTAGTGTCTTCGTATATGACCTAGCCAGCATAGCCGCTGTCTCTTAATTCGCTGAACGACTTATGTCAATGTCGTCGTATATCTCATACAGCTTATCGTTCCATCGACTGCGATATTCGCCGTGGCCAATGCGCAAAGCACTATCAATCCTTCGCAGAACCTTTGTCTCGAAAACTCGTAACGTCGACTCATCAGTTGTTGTCATCATCCATTCCTCTACACCATGTAGCAGGACGAGAAAGGACTTTACTTCTCAATTGCCTATTCAGTCCGAAGAAAATCTCACTATTTCATCTTCAATACGCCATTACAACCTCAGTTGGTGAATTTTTTCTGCAGGCCATGGCTATAGTACTAAATACTAAATTACAGAAATTGTTTTCTTTTTTTTTCTGTCATACACAAAGTAGACCCACCCTAATGTGCACAAAATGCATCACTTTTCTTTATGCTAATGCGTGCAACATACGATTCGTATGCAACATATTTGTCTGTAATTTTCTTGTGTTGCATATGATAACACACTTATTCGTGCAAAAATCAGAGTAAGTGGGTGTTTGAAGACAAAGTCTTAAGTTTTCCGTTTTAAAAATATGCACACCAAATGAGATGCCGAGAAGTTGTTGCAAGAATGCGTGGCAACAAATGGAAAGTTGCAATTTATCTCAAAACAATGGATAATGTGCATAAGTTGAGGTGGAAAAGCAATTTCATTGTGCGGTGTTTAAAAGCTGTTAATGTGAGATAAAGACACATTGTTGTTGGACACAACTACATACTTATATAACTGAAATTGGGTATATATGGTATTTGTATATGCAATGTGATGTAAATATGTGCAAATATGCGGTATAGCTTTCCGGCGTTACGATAATTACATGTTTTGTGATAGCGAGCAAAATAGATACCGTAATTATCATACATGATGAGGCTCAAATGTGAAAATGTTGAGTGGTCGCGATCATAACTTATATACTCGATAAAAAAAAAAAATATTTGGTCACATCACATCATTAGATCATATGACGTCATGATCACATCACGTCAATCAATCACTTGACTTGTGTAAATTTGTGATTAGTCGCGATCATAACTTATATACTCTCCATTATCAGATCGTATGATGTATAAATCACATCACGTCAATAAATCACATAACGTCACGTCAAATGTTATTTTAACCTAGTATTATAAAAGCTTGATAGTAAAACAAATTACTCAAATAAATTTAATTTATTTCAGCAATTTGTTTGAATCAAGATATGTCTAAAAGGTTGCCACCCCTCCAATATTCTAAAAAAATTTTATATACAAACTGTTTATTCACATGCTCATATTTAAGTTTAAAATTAAGTATGTTATTAGCTTATTTTTTAAAAAATATTGAAGTATTGAAATAGGTGGCAACCCTTTTTAAATAGACTTTTAACTGAAAGTCTTATGAAAGCGCTTTAGCTTAATATTTATATTAAAAAAATCGTGTAACGTATTTAGTTTATTGAATTAATATGTTAAAACAAGTGGCAACATTCTGCAATATACTTTTTAAACTTTAAACTCATAGTCTTATCGCTCCCATTGTAGTATGACCTTATCTTGTTTCATTAGCAATTTTTGCTTAATTAAAAAATTGTAAATAGGTGGCAATACCGTATTTGATTTTTGTACTACTTAAAAATATTTTTGAAATTATGTTTATAAATTTATGAAACAAAACTTAAAATCATATTGAGTAATTTTTTAATTACACTGTGCTCTGCCTTCCTCATAGAATTCAACAATTATATGATTCGTGTTTAAAGCAGTTGTCATCACAGCAACCCCGTGGGAATTGACACTTCGTGTTCGGAGCTTTGGTGATTGACTTTTTAAGCGCACAGTGTTGAAAAACTGGTCATTATGTATAAATCAATATACTAGTATTAAGTCAAAGTACATTTAAAAATAAAAAGTTAGTGCCTCTCTCTTTTTTGCAATTTTTCGCGCAGCCTAACCCACAGTGCACAGCCGTAGGCAGCCCAACAAGTAGCTGAGGCTTTCAGTTTTCCGCATTGTGAAAAGCATCAACATAGATTTCATCGAGCTAACGCCGATGCTGGCGGCAACGTGGATGACACTGGTGGCTGACGGTAGCGTTGACGCGATGACGAATTGTAACGCTTGGTCTGGTGAGTGAGGTGCTCAACCGGCCAGCGGCTGGCAAACAAACGAGCGATACTCACGGCAAAATAACCAAACATTTTCAGTTGTTTCTCAAACACCAGACATGTTGGTTGGTGTAAACGCGAGTTTAAATGAGAAAATTGTTAATTTTCGACAAAAAAATTAATGTTTTGCTATGAGAAAGCGAAGATAATAGCAAGTGTATTAGCGAATAGAAATTCCAGTGCGTATTTCAGTGACCACAACTGTCGGAAGTATGTTAAATAGTCCTTGTATGTATGTACATTTGTATAAATGTGGACTAACATGAACTGATCTAAATATAAATCTTCTATTTCTGAATATAAAAATTACAAATATGCGGCACGTTGTTGTTGGCCACTGCGATTTCAAAATTTAATGAGCCAGCTGTGAAATTTAGGAATTTAATAAGAGAATATGTCAGTACAAAAGAAAACATTAGAATGTGGGGTAAAACTTGGAATAAGTAGTTGTAATAATGGGGGATGGGTTCATGTGTAGAAGTTCACGCAAGTGAGGAAAGTTCTCTGATCGCTATTCACTTGGGAGTGGCCAGAAACGATTCTTTTACATATGGCTCAAGTAGCTCACGACTTCCGGTCTTTGAACAAGTATCTCTGGGTAGCCTAAGAACATCCGTTTGAAGGCGAGCTAAAGTGAGAAGGCGAAACATCCCCTACATAGGGTTGTGCACTGGATTTGTGACCCGCCACGTAAAAAAACACCCCCAATGAAAAGGAAAAACAAGCCTCGGATGAATGACTGCGCCACGTAGCGAAAAGAAGAAACGACTGGCGCGATGTTGTTAACTCGGCTATAATCGCGTAAGCGGTGTCTACTCCAATTAAGAAGAAGAAGAATAACGATTAATTATAAACAAAAATAATAAAACATTAAGTTTAAAAAAATTAAAGAACTAACTCTAACTATACTTAAATCCTATAATATGACAGAAAGAATGCCGGAGGCAAGCCTGCATTCGGATGTTCCTCTCTCTCACACAGGCTCACATAGGCAGAGCATTCCAATATATTCCAGAATCCTGTTGGATATGTATTCTCTATTCGGATATTTAGAACCAAGGCCCTTCATGACTCCCAAGGCTACGTTCCGCTGCTTCATAACAAAAATAAGAGTCAAAC
The DNA here is from genome assembly GCF_024586455.1 of Bactrocera neohumeralis. Taxonomy (NCBI): domain Eukaryota; kingdom Metazoa; phylum Arthropoda; class Insecta; order Diptera; family Tephritidae; genus Bactrocera; species Bactrocera neohumeralis. The sequence continues at coordinate 9,925,634 of NC_065922.1, read as the reverse complement.
TTTCACTGACTTCATTTCGAACATAACGCCATGAACCAACAAAATTATTCTGCCAAAATCACTCCAAAAAGTAGCAGCACAAAACTGTTCGAATATCAAATTCTATTATTCTAGACATGAAATAAAGGCTAGTATTTTCCTAAACTTTTTTATGTCTTGGAAACTCTTAAGGTGTTACAAAGATTTCGTTGAGCAAAAAACGGCATATTTTAAACATTTTTTTTCACATGAAAAATTAAATATTTTATTCAAGCTTTTTATTATTCCAAGAGACATACATATTTTAAAAAGATTTTGTGAAATTTACAAAGGAAAATATTCAAAACTCGGGCATTTCGACGTCATTTTCGACAGCCCCTCCGGAAAAAGGTGACTCCGCCTTAGCAGCAGAACTTCTTACAGGACCATCAAAAGTAAAACGACGGAAAAATTAGGACTTTAAGACCAGGCTAGGCAAACTGAGATTTTAGGGCAATATTCTAGAGATGTTATAGAATTAAATGAGACAATCAATTGTTTCTTGAAACCGTGATGGTATTAAGCGGTTACTTAGGTATCCTCAGGTAAAAAACTGCCTATTTTCAACAATTGTTTTCTCATATAAAAATGAAGTATGTATTAGAATTTTTTATTGTTACAAACATACACTATTAATAAAGAAATCCTGAAATTTTTGTAAAAAAAATATTTTAAACACGGCCACTGATAACCACTCGGAAAAAAAGATGCGCCCGCGTTGGCAAGACCTGTTTTAGTTAAAACCTTAACTTAGAACTTGGACGAAGAAAAAAAAACTCAAAATTGGATTTTTATCTGATATATTTACAAAAAAATTAAAATTTCGCGACATTTTTTTTCAAATAGTTGTAATCGAAAAACAAAAAATCCTTCATCCAGGTCTTTAAGATTTGTATCTCAAAGACCTGTGTAAAATTTCATGAAGATCGGTTGAGTAGTTCGCTAGAAATCTTGCCAACTGACTTCAAAAACACAGTTTTGAGAAAAATGCGTTTAAAGGCGGCGCACTTAGCCTATCTAGTCTCGAGATACAAGCTCTCAAGGCTGTATCTCCGAAACTATTACTCGGATCAACTTGAAAATTTCGGATAATATTCTAGAGGTATTGCAAAATTTAATAATTAAGATACGATACGGTTCGATTTTTACAATGAATAAAAATATCGAACATAGAATTTGTCTCAAATTTTGTATTTTTAACCTAATATTGGAAAAGGCTTACGGCGATTCAGTTTTCTCAAATACGATCGAGAGGTCGTTGAAGACAATCCTCGTTCTGGACGATCTTCGACCTCTTCAACTGATGAAACTATTGAAAAAGTAAAAGATATGGTGATCGAAAATCGTCAGGCAAGTGTTAGAGAGATGACAAGAGAGCTCGACATCTCTCGCGAATCTATTCGAATGATTTTGGTGGACATTTTGTGTATGAAACGTGTGCTCATGCCGATAAAGCTGAATTTTTTTTAAAGAGTACCGTAAACAGGCTTGATCATGCGAAGTCTAATCCCACTTTCATGAATAGCATTATAACTGAAATAGTATTGATCCGCATTCAAAATAGTTTCGAGAAAAACGTGCTTGCATTCTTAGATTAGAAATTTTATCAAATAAAAAAGTCAACTGAAAAAACAAAAGATATTCTATTGGAACATAATATAAAACCACCACTTTTTCTATTGACAATAAGATTTTTTATTGTCCAACGGCTAGAGCTTTTACATATGTAAATAAGCCGGTGCATTAGTTAAAAGACAGATGTGAAATTTCCATTTAAGCTTCATTAAATATGCGTAAAAGAATTAAAGGCACACTAAGGGTGGCCTGGTATTCTAACGTATGGGCGTCAAATGCTTACAAATATGACTTTCGCGCTAATTTTCATTTGACGGTGAAGGCATTTCGAAAGTTACACCATAGAAAACCAAAAATCAACCCTTATGGAGACATGTGCTATAGTACCATGCCTTCACTCACGAGGTTAAGAGAGTTTATAGTAAACCGTTATAAAAAAAGAACATAACATTCGGTTATTTCCTCATTAAAACTAGTCGCCAGCTTCGTGATTAACGGTAATTTGGAGTATGTAAGAGTTCGTAAAACTTTCGAAAATTAGCAGGTGTGTTAGTTAGATGTGTGAAGTAATTAAAAATGTTGCCTACATTTAGGGTGCTGTGTGAAAACTACTAACAGCAGTGACAAAAGTCAAAAATAAGGTTACAAAGCGACACAATTTGAATTTGGAATAATTAAGTATTTAATTTTTATTTTCTACATTTTTTTATTCTAAAAGTATATATCGTCACTTGAAATGTAAAATAATGTAACATCACTTTCCATAAGTTTGCAGACAAAGAAAAGCTATATAATAGAAACCACTCATATTGAAAAAAAAATTAAGTTTTGGTTATAAAATGGTTATATATTGGTTATAACTGACAGTGGGAGATTAAAATTTCGATTTTTTTTTATGATACGTATTTTTTCATTATCAGATGACTATATTTATATAATATTAAAATTTAAAAAAAATGTCAATTCAAATAAACCACGCCATTTGAGTCTCATCATAAGTCACTTGCACATCACATGATGCAGCTGCTTTATTCTGCAACGTTTCACCCACCTCATGCAAATTTTGTTTATTTATTTTTCATATCTAAAAAAAAAAAACAAAAACAAAACAAAAATCAAAGAAAATGAATGGTAGCAAAAACATGCAACAGACTTATTCAAATGGAAATCCAATTCAAATATAAGTCAAGTGATGCCGCCGACCTGATGCAATGCATCATTCATCAGCTTCTATGAAGTATTCGTGCACTCAAACGTTCAACAGCGAAGCAACAATGTTGCAATGTGATGCGCACACCGCCACACATACATACATATATATGTATGTACAAATGTGTGTGTTTGGGTAAATAAAACGCCATCGTGTGCTGCAACAGCAGCAATTGAAGCGAACGCCGGGAATTGCAACCGAAAACAAAGCAACAGATTTTATGGCAGACAGGCGGGCTTGTGTTGCCGCTAAACTGATGTCGCCAACACGTTGTAATTATATACATATACACACACATTTGTAGATATTTACAAAGCGCCGTTGTGCAGAAAACGTTACGTTAAAAAATGCTCTCAAACCTCACTTAGGCAGTGTCAAATGATGAAAGGTATAGTGGCACAGTGGTGTAGGTTGGAGCGAAAAGTGGCAAAAGTATATGAAAGTATAAATTTTTCCTTCACATAATGATATTATGTCTACATATATAAAGAAAAATTAAGGATATGGTGCTTGAAAATCGTCGGACAAGTGTTAGAGAGATGGCAGGAGTGCTCGACATCTCTCACAATTCCAAATGAAAAAATAGTTCAAATGATTTTGATGGATATTTTGGGTATGTAACGCGCTCTTGCTCGACACGTCTCGATAAAGCTGAATTTTTTCAAAAAGAGAACCTTAAACAGGTCTTGAGGTTCGCTTGATCGTTTGAGTTCCGAACAATAAGGAGTTCTATTTGGCCGTATTCAGAAATTTGCGTGAGAACATCCATCGAAAACGAACGAAATTGTGGAAGCACTTCGAGCCAGCATTGTGACCGAATTTAAAGCCAACAATGCAATGATTACCATCGATGAAACACCGTATTTACCAGGTTTGGCTCCATATAATTATTTCTTGTTATCGAACTAAAATTGCCGCTCCGTGGAACCCGTTTTTAATAAAATTCGCTGAAGGAGCTGAAGGCCATCCTAAATAGTGCTTATGAAAAGTGTTTCGAGAACTGAAAATATCGTTGGCATAAGTGTTGGTTGTATTACTTCTGTTGAAGATTTCTTTGGAGGCAATAAAATAAATATTGATGAATGTTTTTGCGTTTTTTTACAATTTCCGGATACTTTTTTGTCACAAGTTATGCTATAGTGATGTGAAGTAAGCAATTTCTTAGAGGATGGTGGCATTCTATAAGGGTCTGATATCGGTGACTACGACAAATAAACAACTTTTTGAGTAAAGAACTCGTGCAAAGCTCGACACCTTAAAAAAAATAAGACAACCAGACAGACGAGCATGACTAAATTGGCTCAGCTTGCCAAGCTAAATATTTATATATAGACTTTATAGGGCCTCCGACCTTTTTATCTGGGAGTTACAAACTTCGCCGCTCACTTATCACCTGTTCAGTATTAAAATGACTTAATACAATTAGTGCAATATTTTGAGAGGCACTCTATTTTATCACAGGTGGATGGACAACATAGTTGCGGAGAGCATATTTTCTACTATCTCAAAACCCTCACTTGCACTTTTTCTCGTTTTTTTCTCTGGGTAGTAGCGAATTTTTCATTTAAACATATTTTTCGGTCCTGCTCTTTTGATCGAAAATAATCACATAGTAACCTACATATTTGTCAGCCTAACGTGGGCACGTAGCCCTCGTCTCCGCAAGCCATATGCTGTTTAAAGATGCTGATAGCTCGAATATTATATATTATATTGTATTTATTTCGTATTCATCACCCTTAAGCTTGATTTTTTAGAGTCTCTTTATTTCCATAATACTACAATTTCTCACCTTTATTAACGCATTTCACCACTGTGCGCTGCCGCCAGCAGAACGAAAATGTATCTGAAGTTGATATTTTCGCAATTGACTGAGCAGCAACCCCGAACGCGTCGACGCTCACACACAGCCCGTAGCTGTTTGCCGGCAAAGTGAGCGTCAGTGGTGTATGACGGTGTTAGCAGTGGAGGAAACGATGACGGTGACGGTGACTGATTGTGGAACTCACGCTGCCACCGGTAAACGCTGTTGTCGTTGGTGCGCTGCCTCTGCGCCGCTGCTCCAGGCGCTCACGGCATACAGGCCAAAGAAAATAAAAACAATGCTTTAAGTTCTCTGTCTGTACAGGCAGCCAACAAGAAAACAAACGAGCAATTCGCACGACCAAACAACAATCGTCCGCGCGTCCGTTGGGTTCTGTTTTCAGTTGTTTTTCAAACGCTAAACGTGTTGGTCGTATCGAATACGTGTGCGGAATAAAGTGCGCAAAAATATTTACTTTACTGAAGAAAGTTAATAAAAATAATTGAATGGAATATTCGTTAATAAAGTTGAAGTGCAAATAAAAAAGGTATTTGCGATAAATAATTCGTTTAATTTTAGTAATTTGTTTTATTTTTTTTTTTTGTGTAAGAAATAAGCAAGCAACACACACATACAAGCTTAAAAGGCTATCAACACACATGTACGTGGTTATATAAATATGTAGTGTAGGTATACATACATGTGTATGTGTTAACATATTACTTAAGTGCATGCAAAATACGGCGGGGTTAAGTGACGTTGATTGTGCAAAAAAGATAATAATAAAAAATTAAAAGTTGTTAGTGAAGGTAAACCGGTGAACAAGTTGCTGGTGACCGCGCTGTGTCGTGTTTTGAGTTTTTTTCGCTTTTCGCGCGCGCTTGCGAACGCTCAGCTGTGCAACAACCTCGACTTTGTTGCCGAAATTGCCCAAAAATTATCAAAACGAGTTGCTAAATGTTATTGTCAAAATTGAAATGAAAATTAAATGTGATAATAAAGTGGTATTAATAAAAAGTGTAAATAACAAATATTAGTACTGAGTAGCAATTGTCAAAATTGGCGTAATTGAATTGAAGAATAATTAGCAAAAATTGTGTGTAAAGGGTTTTGTTGACTATGTATTTTTAAAATTGGCTTGAAATTTTATTTATTTAATGGCCAATAATAAGAATAAAAGTAATTAATATATTAGATAAATACTAATAAAAGTGTTCTATAACTAGAAATAATATTTGAAATAAATAAATGCTGGGTTTATTTATAGTACTGTATGTATAATAGAAATAGTAAGAAGTTAATAATATTTATTAAAATACAGTATGAACAAAAATGATTAACTTTGACCACACAGAAGCTGTAATACACTTCACAGGTGCATTTCTTATAGCATATAAGAGTACAATAGATCTTTACCTTGATTTTGATGGGTCAGTTTATATGACAGCTACATGATGTAGTGTTCCGATTTGAATTAATTCTTCGTAGATTGTACCGCTAACTTAAAAAAAATAATCTATACAAAATTTTGAAAAGATATCTTGTCAAATGAATAAGTTTTCCACACAACAACTTGATTTTAATCGCTCAGTTTGTATGGCATCTATATGATATCTATACTGTTCCGATCTGAAAAAAATTGTACGAGATTTTACACATTGCCTTGTGCAATAATATACATATATGGAAGTTTGCGAAGACATCTTGTCAATTGAAAAAGTTTTCCACAAAAGGACTTAATTTTGATGGACCAGTTTGTATGACAGCTATACGATATAGTGATCTGATCAGCACAAATTCTCCAAAGATTGTACCGTTGGCTTGAGCTGTAATCTATGTCAAATTTCGTAAAGACATATTCTCAAATAAAAAAGTTATCCAAAGAAATACTTAATTTTGATAGGTCCGCTTGTATGGCAGCTATATGCCATAGTGTTCCGATCTGAAAAAAAATTTCCAGAGATTTTACCATTGACTTGAATAATAATCCATGCGAAATTTCGTGAAAATATTTTCTCAAGTGAAAAAGTTCCATAGAAGAACTTGATTTTGACTAGTCAGCTTGTATGGCAGCTATATGATATAGTGGTCCAATAGCGAGGAATCAGTTATGTGAGCAATTTTCTAGAGAGAAAAGACTGTGTGCATAATTTCAGACCGATATCTCAAAAAATGAGAGACTAGTTCACATGTATATACAGGCGGACAGGCAGACGCACATGGTTAAATTGATTCAACTAGCTACGCTAATCATTTATATATATGTACATACATATGTATGTATACATTATAAAAAAATATAAAAAATTGCTTTTTCGCTGAAAAGTAATAGCGAAACAATAAATTAAATATAAATTATTTTTATACCACACTTGTTGTTTTAGTTTAGCTATAATGACAAATTAAAGTTTAAAAAATATTTTTTTAATTTTTTTAAGATTGTTTATATAATTATTTATTCATGTGATATCGTTAAAATAATAATAATATGAATAATAAAGCAAAAAAATATTATAATACAATATAGTATAAAATATAAATAATAAGTATATGACATATAAAACGTATTGTCGATTTTCAATGAAAATAAAAACTTAAATTATAAATGAAAAAAACAAAAATAAAAAAATAAAAATGACCACAAAAAATATTCCATGCTACCAATAATCAACACTAACCACAACAAAAAAAAATTTATCAAGTAAATATGTCAAATGAATTAAGGAAAATAAAAATAAAAAATAAATGAAAAAATTTCAAAATTAATGCAAGAAATATTCCAAGCTCGCAATACTCAACATTAACCACAGCAAAAAAATATTTTTTATAAAGTAAAAAAAATATTTTTTTTATAAAGTATAAATATATACATATGTCAAATGAATTAAGTAATGTGTGGCAGCTTAAAAGATAAGCCACCAGAAATAAAAAAATAACCATCAATAAATAATTGAAAGGGTGTATTGTTGAAATTTGAGTCACCAGCGAAAGCGGTTGAACTTTTGGAAACACTTGTGTTTGACTACTTATACATATGTACATACATATGTATGTATGTTATATACAAATAAATATGTACACTGTATTTTTTATACACAAAATTAAAAATGCTCGCCCAGAATTCGCAATTAAAAATACAAATGAACACACTAGAAGCAGTTTTATGGCATTTTAATGCATATAAAAATGTATATGTGTCTATATGTATGTATATGTTCACGTCTGCTTTCCGTTATAAAACTCATAAAACAATAAATAACAAAATTGCCGTTCGTGCTGCCAATGGAAACTAAGCAAAAGCGCTGATAAAAACGTGCAAGTGTGAAGGCAAATAAGAAAAAAAACATATTTAGGAAATTAGTGTGATATTGTCATATATACTACATACATACTTATGTACTTTAGAAATTTTTAATTTGTAAGTGTTCTGTGGTACAATAAATTGTATTTCTGCATACTTATAGAGAAGCATATACATGTGTATGTACATATTTATGTATAAATGTCTGTGTTTATGGCTATCTGCTAACACTCCATTTCAATATCAACGCTTCTCCAAACCGATCCAATCGACATTATGATTACGATCACAGCACCCACCCGCGATACAACGCCGCGATCTCTGCAATCAACCCAATCAGTGGCGTTGATGATGTCATTAAGGCAAAAAACAAAATATTTGCGTGCCTCACGATCACATGAAGTCATAAGCAGCGAAAGGGAATGAGCAAATTCGCAGCATATATAACACACTCAGCTGCTCTCATAGATACGCACACACACATACTTACCTGCAGCAGCTTCAAACGCCAGCGATGATCAAAACGAGCGAGTAGAACTTGTTTACTTTATTCAAAGGCGGCTGCGCTATTTTTGTTTTTATTGTTTTTTTTAATGCTCAGCTTTAAAAAAGTGGATCAAGTAGAAAAAAAATTCAACCAAATACAGAAGTCAGCAGAATAACAAACCAATTTAGAAATTAAAGAAAGCCGGAGCACGAATAAAAGCCAGTCTAAATGCACACACATACCTACATATTTATATTTATGTGCATATTTATTTGCTTGTATGTGTGCGTGAACTTCACGAGTCACAGTAACTTAATCTGTCAATGACGTCACACGTTTCACGCACAACTAAGTGATCATGCCTATACTTAACATGCTTACAATATGAATATATGAACATATATACATACATATGTATGTATGTATGCTTGTGTGTCTGCATGTCAGCTCAACTTGTTATGAAATGCTTAGAACAATTATTGTGGACCGCAAGCGGCGGGTAATTGCCATTGGCATTGGAAAGGTGCTTGTTGTGACTCAACCATTTGAATGCGATCGCTTGTTGAATGGCGGCAATACACACAAACACACATAGAAAATACACAACCGCAGATACATATGTATGTGTATTTGTATATATGTGTTCTTGCGCTTTGTTATTATTGTTTCGCTTTGTGGCGGCAATTTTCCTGAGAAAAACTTTCAGCCACTTCGAATTTTCTCTAAAAATAGCGCGCCACTCATAAAAATGGCTTAAGTGAACTGGAAGTGTGCTAGCATGCCCTGGGATTAGTGTGGTTGAATTATTTTGGAAATCTCTCGCTCAGTTAGCGTGTTAATTTATGCAAAACTGATCTCTCAGCAGCTTTTGAATTATTTATGGCTTTTTTGCGCATACTTTGATTGTGGGTAGTTGTTGTTGTTCTTTGTGAAAATGTCGATAATTTCAGCTGTCAAGTAGAAAATTACTATGCATCCGGATGCAACAATTTCTTTTGCTGCTTTTCAACATTAAAATTTTAATCGATTGAGTAAAACATTCCCAGCTGATCCCTGAAGTTTGAAGAGCTTCGTAATTTCTCTCTCAATAATCTTGATATTGCCCTGTCAATGACCTCACTAATCTCCTTAGTAATCCTTAAAGTTAGCAGAGTCAATAATTTAATGAGTTCTGTCATACCATCTCACCCGGAGCCCATTTGTCAACATCAAGGAACAAATAATCAATTGCAGTCCATGTCTTTCACTTCTGATACTTCTAAGGTTAACGTCGAAAGATATAAATTTAATGCAAATTTATATTCCAATATTCTCGAGTTTTTCGATTTTTGATGTCATTTATTATAAAATGGTTCTCGAGAAAGAGGTGCTTATTATTTTCATGTTCTCGTCAGTCAACGAGTTAAAGAGAACAGCAAAATCGTTGAAAAAGTCGATGAAATTATGGAAAATATTGACCAGGACCGTCACATAAGCAGCCATGACCTCGCTAAGGAACTTAACATTCGTCTTTAAACGGTTTTGAACCATTTAAAAAAAAGGCTGACCACAAAAAGAAGCTCGATGTTTGGGTACCTAAAAAAATTGTCTATAAAGAATTTAATGGATGGAATTAACGTCCGTGATTCTTTGCTGAAATGAAATGAAATTTCTAAAGCAAATAGTAATAGGAGACGAAAAGTGGATAAAATACGACAATAATGTGCGAAAAAGATTTTGGTTCAAGTGTGGTGAAGCTCAAGAAATTGTCGAAAAGCCAGTATTGACGCCTCGAAAGGTTATGCTGAGTGTTTGGTGGGATTGAAAAGGAATCATTCTCTATGAGCTGCTCCAGCCTGGCCGAATGATTGATTCTACATTTTACTGTCAAAAACTGATGAGATTGAAGCAAGCAATCGAAAAAATATGGCCAAAACTGATCAACAGAAAGAGCTTCGTCTTCCATCATCGCTAGACCACACACATCTTTGATGACTCGGCAAAAACTGGGAGAGCTTGGCTAGAAAGTTTTGATGCATCTACTATATAGCCCTCACTTTGCACCATCGGACTATCAATTGTTTTGGTCAATGCAGAACTCCCTTAATGGAGTCAAGTTGGCTCAAGTCTGTAAAAATTACTTGTCACAATTTTTCGCCGAGAAACCAGAAAAATTTTACACCGATAGAATAATGTCTCTAGCGGAAAAATGGTAAAAGGTGGCCGACCAAAATGGTACATAATTGGGTTATTATAAATATAAAAATAAATAAGTTGAAGTTTGATTAAAAATACGAAAAGACTTTTTCGACTACACAATATTTTGCAGGCAAACGTTAAGAGAGACTAGTTACAGCGCATAAGTTTAGTTTATAGAGGGAAATTCTCTTTTAGAATAATAACTGAGAGATGTCCATCTCAACTCCCTTCAAGAGGGTAAAACACTCCTTTAGAATTATTCAATTATTCAATTATTTTATCGATTTTATTTTTTTTTTCAAACAATCAATAGATCTTAAAAAGTTAAACCACCTAAATTGGTCATGAGTTCATATGAATATCCGAGCATTAGCAATGTTTTGAAAATATATTATAAGACTTTCTATTAACAATACTTAGTTTATAAGGGTTTAAACTTTAAGGTTATGGGTCATTTATAAAACCATGACAGAAAAGCCTATGTGACACTTACTTTTCAAATTATATGTGAGTTCTCATAACTCTATTTGGATCACCTGTTAGATTTAATGTGTTGACAATCAAACACGGTTTCCAAGTGGTCGGTGATTTTCTAAAACTATAACCTCAAAACTTTAACTACATAGGAATTTCTCTTTTATTGCCCACTAGATGCTTTAAAAATCAAATAAAATTGCCTATGCCCCCATAAGCCTACTTCGAACTATGCACATTATAGCCAATTAATTTCCAAATACATAGTAATTACTCAGTTTAACGAGAAAATTACCGCGTCAGCGACATTTTAGTCATAGGCCAGTAGCAAGAATGCAGACTGTCTGCCACATACTCGGACGCTTGCTTTTGCCATAAACCGGCCGACAGGCAGTATGTTGTAGCTCAAATTGTAGATACCAGCTGAATTAGTAATTTATGACACATTTCGCCTCATTGCGAAAGCAGAAGAGAAGAGAAAAAAGACAAGAAAGAAATGTGCAATTTCCCTGAACCCATTGACGCCTATTCGCCTGCTTCAAACAAGCCTCGGCACTCTTTCGATTTGGAAATGTGGAATTTTATCGCTTCGTGCGCGCTTGTGTTTGCATTGCGTATTGAAATGTATTGGTTTATTTGACACAGATAACGGTTATAGTAGTACACATTCATTGGAATCTTATCTAACGCGCTATCACCTGCTCGTGAGCTTACGAAAGTGTAGGGACTGATAAGGCGCATACGGGAGTACGTAGCCACCTGCCTAGGTGTAAGGGCATATTGAATGCTTTTGTGAGGTGTTTGTGGTTTTTAAAAATACAATATAATTATTTCATTGTTAGTGTAAAGTAATCGAAAAAAATAAATAAAATGAAATAGTGCTAAATGTAAGCCTGTCATGTAGCCTCGTATGCCTGGCACCTAACTTAAACTCTACGCTCTAATGTGAAAGCTTCCATTGTTTGCTGAAAGTTCAAACCTATTACTGAAATTGCACCTCGTGTACATTGTATTGCGCATTTGTGTTGTTTGTTTCGGGAAAAGTGCAGTTAAACGTGTCATTAAGCAGACAAAAGAAAGAACGTAAAAATCAAAGCAGTTAAATCTGTCGATGACTTCAATCGCTTTTCAAAACAAAACACAAAAAAACAGCAATAAGTAAAGATTATAAAAATAATAAAATCAAACAACAGAAACAACACCTTCATTTAGTGTCTTTCTTTCAGCTTTTTGCTCGCAAACAACAAATGTGTACGGTAAACAAAACATAAGTGCAGAAAATAAGAAATAAAACCATAAGCTTCAAAAACCAGTTAAGAACCAACAGGTGAATATAACTGTGAAATAATAAAAATAACTAAAACTAAAACTAACAATAATCACCAGAAAAAGAAAAAGAAGGCGTCGTTTAGAAAGGTAAGAGGATTTAGAAAAATATATACCTACATACATATATATATATATAAAACAAACAAAATTTATCGTCTCATAAGTTGATAAATAATATTATATGACCTATGTATGTATATATTTATGTAGATGAAGAAGATATATATATATATGTGGTTCAGGTTATATATAATATCAAAGAAGTTAATCATGAAAATTGAGTATTCGCCTTAGAACCGACCTCCTAACTTAACGAAACTCTCGAATTTAAATATCTCATCGAGTTGCTAAATAGAAAAAAATACCTTTAGAGTAATTGTTATACTCAAAACATATTAATCAGTATTTTGCAAGTAGTCATTGACACTACTGTCTAAAAGGTCACTAAATGTCTGCTTATTTGGCTTCAATAATGAAGACACGTTGTTCTATCGTGTAACCCTCCATTTTTACTAAGCCTAAACTGTCAGCTGTCGATTTTTTCGAGGGATGTCAACACTCATACATAGTACAAATGTATTTAATTCTAATCTTGCGATAATTTGGCACACCCTTTACAAATAGAGAATAATAATAATTTATAATTAATGGTGATTCCTCTCAAAAATCGGTCAATATATTCTCTGGACCTAATAATAATGGATGTAATGGGATCGGTTACATTTTCCATGTATCCTATATCGGTTAGTATGTGAATATGGACGAAATTTTGAAAACCGAATATGGTAAAATCCGTACCTACTATACGAGTAAAATGTGGAATTATTTATTAAAATTTAGTTAAAAAGTTTTTTTTACGATTCATCGAAATTATACAACAAAGAAGTTCCATTAAATTTTGTGTGCTGATTCACATTTCTGGTGCCATTCAGAGTGGTGCAAAAGACCCTCGGTAATAATTGTTTGTCACGAGCAAATGTTTTTGATTTGTAGAAATCATGCAAGGAGGGTCGAGAACGCGTTAATCCCGGTTATGAAAATCAACTGATGATGAAGGCGTCAAAAAAATAAAGGATTTGGTGATTGAAAATCGACGGATAACAGTCAAAAAAATAGATCTTACGTATATTGGCATCGTTGGAGCATCGGAAGGAGCAGTAAAAACCATTTTGAAAGATCATTTGTGCCTAAGAAAAGTGTAAGCACAATTGATTCCAAAATCACTCAGTTCTTTCGAAAAACAGCGTCACATTAACGTCTGTGAAACAATGTTTTCTGACTGCCATGGTGTTATGAAGTCGAGTGATGAGTCTTGGATCATTTCTTATGACCCGCAACAGACGATCAATTGGCCGAATATCGTGCCGAAGGTGAGGCGAAGGAGAAAAAAAACACGTCAAAAGCAGTTCAAAAATCTAGGTTACGTTGACAGTTTTCTTCGATTATCGAGGTGTGATGCACTTCGAATTGCTTCCGACCGGCCAAACTGTCAAGAAGGTATAATATTTGAGTGTTATGCTTCATTTGCGTGAAGCTATTTGTAAAAAGAGGTCGGAATTATGCGCCTGCAACTCTTTGTTTTTGCACCACTATAATGAACCGTTGCATACTGCGTTGATTCTTCGAGAGTTTTTTGCCACATTTTCAAACAATATCGTGCCGCAACCACCGTATTCGCCTAGTTTAGCTCGGTGTAACTTCTGGTTATTCAACAAAGTCAGACGCCCGCTCTGGGCAAATGTCTGAAGACATTAAATGTGAATTCAAAGTTATTCCGACAAATGACCTTTACAAGTGTTTCGAGTATTGGAGGATTAGAAAAAAACGTTGGCACAAGCGTATTGCGGCCAAGGGGGGTTACTTTGAGGTGGGCGGTATAGATTTTGAAGAACAAGTTAAAAATTTTAAAATTATGAACAAAGTCTTACTATTTTTTGCTCATACTTAGTATTATATTGTTTATGTGCTTACAAAATCTTCTTAGCTTTGTAAGGTAACCCTATGCAAGATATTAATTATCATCTGTGTGGCATCACCGGCACATCAAAAGCAACACTCGATTTTCAACCGCCAAAGTGAACGCAGCCTCCCGTGCTAATATTATCTCATTTTTAAATAAACTTTGTGAACTATAATTTAATTATTTAATATATAAATAAAGACCATCCTGTGAACATTAGAAAGTGTCCGAATATCTTAAAATACCCTTTCAGCTTTTTCTTCTTAAAAAGCGTGCCTCTATTTAAATAGGCTTTTCTATGTATTGATATGTAGAACAACAGCAAAGCATTAAAGGAAATAAAAACGAATGCAAACTTGAATACAATTTAGTGTGAAAACGATGATTAGCTAACCTTCAGTGGGGCTATCAAATTGAAAACTCGAATAAGTGTTTGCGGTTATGACATCACTAAAGTACGCTTAGAGAGCTTCCTTCGTCGATAGTATGAACAACTCGCTGGAAAGAAACGACCTTATGTTCTTTGTGCATATAATATACATATGTATGTATATGTTTGCATGTATATTTAATGACATATGTACATGCTCTTAAATGCAAATTACTTTAATTAAAAGTCACGAAATCTAGAAAAAGGCGTCTTCCAAACGCCGCTCGAACGCCAATGAATCACCTAAAAGCGTTTTATTTGCCTTTTGTACTCTAAATTCGCTTAGTAAATAAATAAATAAATAATGTGAGTAGGAAAATAAATAAAAATACGTAAATAGAATGAAGTAAATGAACACAAAACACTTTCGTTGCCTCTGTAATGGGCTTTTGTTGTCGTCCGAGGCGCAAAAAAATTATACGACAAAATGTGTCAGTGGCGATTTAGTGTTTTACAAACATACATACATATATTTAATTGATTTTCCTTTTATTTTCGCTTTGCTTTGTTAACTTTTACCGTTCATGGCTTTTTCGTGCCGCCAAAACGCACATTTGCATTGTGTGAACTTAATTTGCATTGCGATCACAATTTAAGCCAGCCTTCAAGCGAGCATTGTCAAATAGCGATCATGTGAATGGCTGAAATTTAATATTTACAGCTGTGGACATTGATATAAGGTCATCAGAAACATTTTTAAATTTTTATTAGTTTGAGGCCAATATTTGAAACTTTTAACTAAGCAATTTGGTGCTCTAGTATGAGAGAATTTCCAAAAATAGTTTCGAGAGCAACGTCCCCATTTAATCTAAGCAATAAATAGTTTTAGTAATTACGTGTACGAAATTTTCAATCTCTGCGCTAAGAAACCCAGCACATTTGGCAATATATTAATCTTCTTTGTGCTTAATTTAAAGCTTTTAAAAATAGCTAAACTCAAATGTAAGTGTTTTTGACATTAAACAGTGTTGCTTACGATTAAATCGTCCATCTTAAATAGCACATATTTGAAAAATTCCAAAACATATTCCAACTGATATGCTTAGAATCAATTTTGCGCCACTTTTTTCGGAATTTCTGTGTATATATGCATGATAGAAAAATGTTCTCCAAAGTAAAATTAATTTTCTATAAAAACATGTGCAGCAGACGGACATGCGCACACCCACACTCCTGTGCACAAGAATAATTTATTCACAAATTTTGTTTATTTATGGACCAGCGGGTGGTTTTTGGCAAACTCGTTAAAATTCAATTTTTTATTTTATGATTTTCTTAACACTTCATTATATTGAGCGAATTTTGACGTGTGCACTTGAAGATTTAGTGCAAAGAAAACGAAAACTTTTTTTAATAAATTTTTGGAAGAAAGAAAAAAGTTTTTTTTTCCTAGTGCTTGGCGCCAATTGGATATTCCAAGTGTCCTTCTCTACCTGGTCTTTCCAACGTAGTGGAGGTCTTCCTCTTCTTCTACTTCCCCCAGGAGTTTTCTCTCGAAAACTCGTACCGTCGACTCATCGGATGTTGTCATCGTCCATGCCTCTGCACCATACAGAAGGACGGGAATAACGAGTGACTTATAGTGACTTGTCTTGTTTGACAAGAGAGAACTTTACTTCTCAATTGTCTACTCAGTGCGGAGTAGCACCTGTTGGCAAGAGATATTCTGCGTTGGATTTTGAGTCTGATGTTGTTGTTGGTGTTGATATTGGTTCCAAGATCTACGACTTCGAAGTTATGACTGTTAATAGTGATGTGTGAGCTTATCGCGAGTGCGCCGACTGTTTGTGTGATGACAGGAGATATTTCGTCTTACCCTCGTTCACCACCAGCTTTGCTTTTTTATCCATTCTGGGGAAAGCAGAACTAACGGCGCGGTTGTTGAGGCCAATGATATCAATAGCAGCTGTATACTCTTCTCTATTTAGTTCAGCAGCTCGAATTATTTTCTTCAAGAGTAGATTGAAGAAGTCGCACGATAGCGAGTCGCCTTGTCTGAAACCTCGTTTGGTAGCGTATGACTCGGAGAGGTCCTTCCCGATCCAAACGCAGCTTTTCGTATTGCTCAACGTCAGTTCACACAGCCATATTAGTTTTGCGGAATACCAAGTTCAAACTTCGCGGCATAAAAGCAGCTAATTTTGGTACTATCAAAAGTAAATCGACAGATGTCATTACTTTTAGTTATTTTCTTATAATATCAACACGTAAATTTGCGACAATCTTTTAATTTTGTAGGTTACGTTTAGTTAAATGACTGATCCCTCAGCACTGCGGTGGGATCACATTTAGACTGTTATATACAGTTCTGTGCCAAACGAAAAACTCCTGTAGTTTCCTGAAGTTGGATATCAGCTATCGACAAAAACTCACTAAACCTATTAGAAAACTGCTTAGATATTTTATTTCTATTTCCGCTAGTTCACTTGAATGCCTAAACGTATGAGATCCGAGGTGTATTTGCCTTGATTTGGCAAAAGCTTCTCTTCTTCCAAATTGCTAATACAGCTGGCATCTTGTTAGATATTCAATCTTGCTGAATCCCGAACGGACTGCGTCTAGTTAGAACTAAAACCATTGAAAGGTGAACTCTTCTGAGAGCGAATAGTTTCCTGGACCTCTTACTGTTTATCCTGGACCAGTAGGACATTGCGACTGCACAGCTGCTGCTAGTCGACCAGCGCTTATTGATTTGGTCTGATGTTCAACAGTCCAGTAGTGAACTACAAGAAGCCAAAGGAGCTTCTTTGTGATGATTTGGTCGGTAGTCCAACAGTCCAGTAGTGGTCCTGTTACAATTTCAAAGTTATTAAAACCGAATTACCTGCCCTGCTAAGCTCATCAGTCTTCCTGTTTCCTGCAATACCGCTGTAGCTAGACAACCGAACCCGTTTAATTATAAAGCAGTTCGATACTAGTGATAAGGAATCTTGTCTTGAGCGCACAGTCCGCAAACTCACGGTTAATATCGCTACCTTACTACCGGAGTGTATAGGCACTACTCTGAAGGTAGCTGGGCTCCGGAGCAGTAGATCTATTGCTACCTTTTTGGCAGCCAAGTTCCCAACAGTATTCTCCTCCTCCCGCAAGCTTTGATTCAACCGTTAATATTGCACGAAAATATCCAATATTTTACTAATATCAAAATTTGAAAGTTTGGCAACTCTGTTAAAAAAATATTTTAAACTGTATGTCCTTTTAAAGCTCTTCAGTTTATAGAGATAATTTTTTTAACCTTTTTTTTTATTATTCCTCAAATATGTGGCAACCATTGAACTTTTTTGTTCCGACTTTTTGAAAAAAAAACTTTGAATGCACAAAAATTAGAAGAGAGGAAGATTAGAAAAATTGTTGTGGTAATTTTGTTGGTCCATAATTTTTGGTACGAATGCTCTCTGAAATAATACCGTTAATCGAATAACACCTGATAGTTAAATACTCGATAGAAATAATTTGCATATCTGTTACGAGAAAGCTTAATAAGTGTGAAATATGGAACGATTAATGAAGTAGTAAGAAAGTGGTCACTCTCTTGTAGGTTTTGAGGTTATATCTAACACCACAGACTCACAGAAATCATTAAAAGTTAATTAATCATTAAGTCCTTTGGTGATCTCTAACTCCTCTTAAATATATGTATGTATGAATGCAGTATAACACTCTTTCAAATCTTTTTATTACCAAACAAATTCGGTGAGCGGTATAATTGATGGAGATCTTCTTCAACATAAGAAATACCAAAAATAACATATTTCCTATTAAAAAATAAAACTCTGATATTTATGTATGCCAAATAAATATTTATGATACGTAAACTATATGCAAACATTTCAATAAACATAAACACATACATACATACAAACAACCGAAACTTGGCGCCCCAACGTTCTTGAGGCTCACTCCAGCAAGGCCACAGAATTTTGAACTTTTAACCCAATTGTGTGCGGTCTTTTGTGGCAAATATTGCATGAAAATTTACCCCGAAACTTGTAGCCAAAACAAACAAACAAACAACAAATGGCCATGGAGTGGATTTGTTTAATTTTGTTTCGATGTATTTGTATTTGTAACGGTGCTTGTGTGCTTGTGTATTTTGGTATATTTGTTGTGCCCTCGCGTGTGGCTTTCTTTGGCAATGGGCCAAGTGGTTACAGCGAAAACAGCAACAAAAACCGCAGCATTTCAAGCATTTTGCATGACATTTGTCACATTTTTTCAAGTGAACAACAACAGCAACAATTTGAAGAAAAACGAAAATGGCGCTTGTCCATAATTTTTGGACAATTTTCAGCAAATCATGCAAATTAAGTGCGTATGTATGTATTATATGTGCGTGCGTGTCTGCAATTTTCATTCAACAGCTTTATTATTAATGTTGTTGTCATTTATGCCATGTTGTTGTTGCACATAAAAATTGAAAAAAGTCGCACAATGAAATCGCCACCATTTTTGCACCCCAATACCGCTGCTTATGTACTTGCACACTTACTTTCAACAGACCACATTTGCCGGCTGGTCGCGTGGTGCCCCAATTTCTAGTTGCACAAACCGAATGTGCCACACATGGAGCGAACGGTTTTCACCAGGTCGCCGTTGCATGGCGACTTGTCGTGTGGCGTGTAAATACTTATATTTAATATATTTTATCCTCTTGCATAATGTTGCTGGAGAGTATAATAGTTTTGTTCGCCTAACCGTTGTACTATGTATCACCTGACACTAATCGAGATACAGGGTTATACATATGTATATATAGTGATCAGAATGGGCGTCATGCTGCCTATTTGATCTCTAATGGAGCGTAGAGGTCCTCTGTTGGCCATTCTGATGGAATGGTGGCGCAGTGCGCGACCTAGATGCAGATTGCAAAGCCGTTGCGGACTACAGCTACTCCTACTTCCTATATGACAATTCGAAATTACATGTGATTCTTTCAATTTCCAGTATACAAATCAAGAATTACACGAATAGTACATTAGTACATTTCAGATGGTACACATGACAAAAAATTGCCTGAATCGAACCAAAACTGCTCAAGCCTCTAGGTACTCAATATGTAGTCCAGTGCTTATAGTTGACTTTTGACCGAAAATGTCGGTCATTGAGTGAGATATACAAGATCTGTCGCAAAAGAAACAGAACTTTTTAAATATAACTGTTTCTGGTGGCGCCACCTATTGGTGGGTATATGAAATAAAAAGTTTGATCTCTTGTTGACATTTCGTAAAACTTTTAAGACAATTGGATAACTACAATCGATATTATCGATCAAAAAGTGACAGCAGCTTTTGGTCATCGGTCGTAAAATGCAAAGAGCAAATAATAAATTTTGTTTTAAACTTGGGAAAACGTTTACTGAAACATTTCAAATGATGAAAAAAGTTTATGGTGATCAGTGCCTATCCCGTAGTAATGTGCATGAGTGGTTTAAGCGATTCCAAGAAGGTCGTGAGGACCTCTGGGACGATCAGAAGTCGGTCGTCTTCAGAAGTCAAAAATAAAGAAAATGCTGATTTGTTTTTACGATTCCGAGGCTATTGTACACCGAGAGTTCGTCCCACCTGGCCAAACGATTAATGCTGTGTTTTACCTTGGTGTTATGAAGCGTCTTTTGTCACGCATTCGTCGTGCTCGACCACAATACCGTGAGGCAGGGTCCTGGCGCCTGTTGCACGATAATGTGCCGTTTCATCGGTCGGCGCTTGTCACTGATTTTTTTACAAAAATCTCCATATTAACCATTAATCACTCACCCTACTCACCTGATCTGGCACCCTGTGATTTTTACCTATTTGGAAAACTCCATTTGCCATTCAGGACATTTCAGCTATCCAAAAGGCGACGACCAATATTCTCAAGAGCATTCCGAAAAATGACCTTAAACACTCATTTGAAATGCTTATTGACCGGGCTAAACGCTGTATCGAAGCACAAGGAAACTACTTTGAATAAAAAAATATAACTTTTGAAAAATATTAATTTTTTGTTGTTTTTTTTTAACAGTCCTGTTTCTTTTTCGACAGACCTTGTACAATTGAAATTCAGAGAAAATCCTTTCCAGACAATAGTAACTCTGTGTATCAAAAATGGGTTGAACTGGATCAATACTTCCCTTAGCCCCCATTTACCTTGTATAAAGTCTTTCGAACTTCCGGTTGATATTATACCGCATATTTCGGCGAATATGTGAGTTATCTTAATAAAATTGAAGGTACATGTTTTTCTTATAACGGTGCATAATTGTGCTTCGAATGTTTAAAATCGGCTGAAAACTCCCCCTAGACCCCACATAATTAACAAGCCTTATGTACCCAAAATTACTTGCCTGTCTTTAATCCTGGCAAGTTGCAAGAGTATGAAATTTTCAATTGTATCCATACTTAGCTCTTCCTTACTAGTTTATTGTTGTTATTTTTATACATACATACATACATATGTTGAGCAGCTAGTGCCCCACAACCATCGCCTGTCACCCAGCACACTATGAGGTCATCAACGCCATCGCAATCACTCAGGCATTACTATCATCGTCGCCGTTTGCATGCTTGCAATCAAATGCAATACTTTAGTATACATATATGTATGTATATAATAACATATACTATACATATATATTAACACATAAAGGCATGCACATACAATTTGCGGCATAGTTGGACAGCAATTTCTTTTCTCCGGCTGTGTGGCACGCGCCATTACAGACTACAATGGAAAATTGCATTCTCAAACTAGTCAACAAGCGGCATGACAAACATACACATGTGTGTGTTATGTGTACATATACATACATACATATACATATAAGTACATATATACATACGTAAATAAGAATTCCATGAATGAAGCATTCCTTTTATGAACCCATACATACATACATTCAAATACTTGTGCGCTCCACCAGCACTTGCCTTCTTTTCTTCTTCTGCTTTGTCCACCATAACAGTAAGCGACAGCTTTTACTAGGTTACTAATTCACTTTTCCTTACAACAGCAACAACACAAATTCCTAGAAATTTTTATATAAACCCCTTGACTGCTACATGTTGCGTGACATTTAATTGTTGCAACACTTGTGTGCCGCATATAAATTTATAAATTTGCTTGAGCTTTACCCCCTACTTACTGTTATTTGTCATAAACACCACGAAGTCCCACAGGGCGCAGGTGTGTTCTGTTATATTTGTGTCGCGAGTTGCATTCTTACCACCATATTTAAGTGGAGCTTTCTAAAACAAACTATGTACTATAATCTCTCGCCATTTGTGGTTGACCTGTAGGACAAATTAAATTAAATCGTTGAGTTCCAGAATTCGCCTTACTCAAGTGGCCGCTATTTTAATTGCCGCTTTAGTTAAGTTTTAACCGCCTATAAAAAAAATTTCTTCTATGATTTTGTTAAAAAATATATATAAAATATATTTTTCGTAGCAGTCGAACTTTTAGCGTTAATCGGAAACATCTTCTCAGATCTGATATTGTAAAATTACCCTTATAGCTGACTATACTCTAAGGAGATTATCCTTGAAAATGAGTTCGCTTTAGGTCTAAATTTATCTACTTCCGATAACTTCAGATTATATTTTATGTTTTTAACGGAGCCGTAAGTTGTTGGTAAGTTATAAGCGACTAAATTATCTACAATAAACTGAACAGTTTGAAGCCTAAATTTGTAGTAATTGCATAGTTCAAAGTGTAGCAAAGTATTCTATAAAATTTCTACTTGTAAGAGGTTTAAAAAAATGCAGCCTACATTTGAGCGCTGAGCGTTTACTAATGTTATACCATGTTCAGACCGACACTTAATCACACGATTTCGGTTGTTGAATGGATTATCCCACTAATCTTAAAAATTTATCAAGATTTCGCCATACAAAAATGACAGTTCCAAATCACTTCATTGAAATGATTTGAAACTGATCCACGATAAATCTCTCTGTGCGACTCTGATTTTGCGCAATCTACTTGTCAGCACTGGAAATCTGTTACATTATCACAGCTGATTTAGACACTACAAAGGGAAAAAAATGTAAACAAACAATTTTTTTTTAACGCAATGAATCTAATTTCATCTGAAAATCGACTTAACAAATGAAAAAATGCATCCATTATTTCTATTATATGGAAAATATTAAAAAAACCGTCTTTTTATTTCAAAATACTATATGACAATCTTTTCTTTTGATAAATATTAAGCGATGTGAATTCTTGAATGACAATAACAGCTGTTTTTTGATCTTTCTAACAGCAGTGAGAACACTGTTGGGTTATGAAATGCTTAAATATAATCTAATCTTTTAAATTTTCGGTCTGAACATGGTATTGGCCGAGACGCACACTAGTTGCTCTAATTATAAAATAACCACACATACCCATGTTAGTTATTGATTAACTGTTTTTTGAAATCTAGACTCTTTAATAAATTATGTTTACCATAAAAAACGGAAAAAACTTGTATTTTGCCAGCACCGAAGGCCTTCACAGAAGCATTTCTAACAACTAAATATATGTATACATCGTCACCTGAAATGCAAAACTACGTATCATCAAAATATCGAATTTGAGTATTTTATTGCTTATGTTTTACTACATCATATTCGATATATGTATACATAGTATATCATAAAATTTTAACCTGCCGCTGTCAGATATAACCAATATAACCATTTTATAACCAAAACTTACATTTTTTTCAATATGAGTGGTTTCTTTTATATCGTTTTCCTCTGCCGTAAACTTGTGTAAAGTGATGTTATGTTATTTTGCATTTTAGATAAGGATATGTAAATAAATCTGAAAACGTAATCAACTAACGTTTATATAGCTAGTTCTTTCTAGCCATATAAAGCGAATTAAGTTTACTTAATAAGAAAAAAATTATATTTTATGAAGATTTTTTTCTTGACCCTGAACAGTCATTTTGATCGGCAGTTTCATAATATAGTGATCCAATCTGAACAATATATTCAAGAATTCAATCCTTGTCTTGCACAATAATCTATGCCAAATATCATGAAGATATCCTACTTAATTTCAAATAAAAACGTTTTCCATGCAAGAACTTGAATTTGATCGATAAGTCTGTAGTGCAACTTTTTCCTGTACTGGTTCGATAACGACGTGGTTCTGACAAATAGGCAACTTATTTTTAAGGATATTTTTCCTTCTAAGTGTTACAAATTTCATGGCAATCTTAATATTATATACACTGTTCAAGATGTACTATAAAAAAATATAATGTTAGCCATTTGAACTTTGTTAGATAATATTTAAAGACGAATAAATCGTTTTTCCTGCTGGGATTGTATACATATATGTATGTATATATTATATGTATGTACATATATATACATATTGTTTTTTTACTATGAAAATGTGTTGCTTTGTTGTAATTACTAATTATTTGAAATGTCGGTCAAAGAGTTTTTACACATGAAATGTCTGTCCCGATAGAACAGGTGTATACATATATAGTAAGGGTTTTTACATATCTACTTACCATACGCAGTATGTCAATAAAAAATGTAGTTTGTTGGATTAAATATGAGCATGTGGCAGTATATAAGTCATGTTAACAACTAATTTGTTTTGCTATAAATGAAAGTACTTGGGGGATAATTGAAAGTGACGTCATATTGATACTACAAAAAGAGATTACTTATACTGGAGAGACTCGTAAATAGAAATTAAGTAATTAAATTAAATTTTTAGACTATTTAACTCAGAATATTTCATAACTCTTAAATAACTTATAAGGTCTGTAGTTACACCGCTATTCTCATTTCTTCAGAAATACAGGTATATATTAGAATAGATCTGACCCCAATCTATTGAAAATAACTAACTTTTAAATTTAAAAACTTAAATAAGGTTAGGTTAGGTTCAAGGGCTGATCCTCGCAACAAGAGTAACACAGGATCCCACTTGAATAGCTGTGAATGCTGATCCTTTGTGATAACCAAAACTATTAGATATGTGCACCCAGACCTTTATAGACAGACGAAGTGCTGTGAACTTATCACAAATTTATTAAGGCATCTAATAACAATCCCAGCTATTTCGTCGAAACTGTGACTGTCAAGAACTTGAGTCTTGCAAAAACTGAATAGTTGAGAAGAAAGTGGCTAGATGATATCACCTAGGCTTCCTCAACATAACCTTTGTATGGGAGGTGGGCGTGGTTATTATCCGATTTCTTCCATTTTTGAATTGTATATGGAAATGCCTGAAGGAAACGACTCCATAGAGTTTGGTTGACATAGCTATGGTAGTTTCCGAGATATGTACAAAAAAACTTAGTAAGGGGCGGGGCCACGCCCACTTTTCCAAAAACATTACGTCCAAATATGCCCCTCCCTAATACGATCCTTTGTGTCAAATCTCACTTTAATATCTTTATTTATGGCTTAATTATGACACTTTATAGGTTTTCGGTTTCCGCCATTTTGTGGGCGTGGCAGAGGGCCGATTTTGCCCATCTGCGAACTTAACCTTCTTATGGAACCAAGGAATACGTGTACCAAGTTTCATCATGATATCTCAATTTTTACTCAAGTTACAGCTTGCACGGACGGACGGACGGACAGACGGACGGACGGACGGACAGACAGACAGACATCCGGATTTCAACTCTACTCGTCACCCTGATCACTTTGGTATATATAACCCTATATCTGACTCTTTTAGTTTTAGGACTTACAAACAACCGTTATGTGAACAAAACTATAATACTCTCCTTAGCAACTTTGTTGCGAGAGTATAAAAATAGAACTAAATCGCAGATAGCTAATAAAAGACACTTATTACATTTTCTAATTATTCCATCAATATTGAAGTTCCTACATTTCCTCCACAAAATTTAGGTTAATAACCTGCAACTCAGTGACCACGACAACCACGACAACTGCTCCGTAAATACACAACAAAAGTCACCCTGGCGCCACTTTCCACTCATGTACATATACATACGTACACATGTAGATGTCTAAAAAAATATTTATTACCGTTATTAATGCAGGCATTTCTAGTACAAGGGTCGCTCTTCCGTTCTGTCGCTGTTGCATACTGAATCGATTGCCCTGTGGCATGCAACGACACATTGTGGGCGTGCGTGACTGACTAACTGATTGACTGCCGCATTTGCCCCATACTTTATTCTATTTTATATGAATTTAATTGCCAGCCACAACAATAGAAGAGGGCAATTAGCACTCAGCTAAAATCTATTCTCGTCATTCATTTTTGTGAGTGTATGTGTGTGTGTGAGTGAAGTGCATTAAATGGAATTAGATTAAAAGTTGAAGCGGGCGTTGTTAGATTTAGTTTTTATGGTGATTGTAACTGTTGAGTAGTGCACAATTTAATTGATGTTTTCATTTAATTTGGTTTAAATTTGTTTACTTAATGTTTAATTAATTTTTATAATTACTAATGGAAATATATTACTGCCAATAGTAATTGCGTATTATGATCTTCTCTTCATTGTACTGAAGTAATTTCTTTTTAATTTTAAGTAATCTTTAATTATACTCATCATTTTGGTTAAAAGTTAAATTTATATACATTTTTAATTAAAGCATGTGTTTTTTAATTTCTGTTTAATCTTTAATTATAACTATTTTAAATTATAATTTAATTTCAATTTTAACTTAATTTTAATTTTAATTTGTATATTAATTTTAAATTAAATTTCAATTTTAAATTAATTTTGACTTTAATTTTAATTTTTATTTAATTTTAACTTTAATTTCAATTTTAATTTTAATTTATTTTTAACTTTAACTTTAAATTTAATTTAATTTAATTTAATTTTAATATTAATTTTAGTTTTAATTTTTATATTAATTTTAATTTAATTTAATTTAATTTTAGTTTTAATTTTAATTTAAGTTTAATTTAATTCAGTTCAATTTAATTTTAGTTGTAATTGTAATTTTTAATTTAATTTAATTTTAATTTTATTATATTTTAATTTAATTTATTAATAATTTTGAGCTAATTTTACCTTTTTATTTTTTCCATCATTTTCTTTATTTATTTATGTTTTTTCAATTTTTTGCTTCGCGGCCCTTTTCTATTTTTACTCCAAACTTGTGCGCTGAAATTGCAGGTCAACTGCTTGTAAGTAAGTGTGTTTGTAAATGTAGTTGCGCGAATATCAAAAAATACTCCACTCGAAAATAGCTTTCATCTGAACGCTTGAAGACGTGCCGTGACAGACTGCCTTGTGCAATAGCACCGTTATGTGGGCTTATATGTAAGTGCATGGGCTCTTCAACTCATCATCGTGGTTTGCGTGCGACCGTCTGTCTGAATGCCTGTCAGTCTGGTTTTCTGTCTGTTGCGGCTGGCCTGTTGCTGCCGATTAGTCATTCGGTGCCCCGGGCAAGTCGGTTTTTTTTTACTTTTTTGTTGCAATCTTTCCCCCTTTGTTTTTCTTTCAATTTGCTGTGAATAAAACTTCAGCGCCTTTTAATTTGATTTTCATCAACTAATGAGTTGCTGCAGCAAAGTGGTCGCAGCACTAACAAACACACATACATACATGTATATACATATGTACGTACATACATACATATGCTCTAGTATGTATGCATGTGGACTGAGGAGGATGTACTATTGGTATTGCTTGTGCATTTGTGTTGCTTGAGTATCTTTATAGATTGCCCATTTTAATTGCCTCTTTCTGGCGAGCAATAGATGACTCACCCAATAGAAAATACCGTGAGTAGAAACCGTTTATGCAACAACAGCATTTGAGATGGAAAATCATTGATTTGTTCAACGCACAGTGGGGCGTCTTGATACAAGGTTAAGGTGGACATTATTTTTAAAAAGTAATGTAATAAAATGCAAGCAATAAAATGGTGATATATTGAGTAAAACGGTACTTTTTTGCAAATAAAAATATAACGTAAATAAGTGAGCTAGTTCAGAAAGGGGTTGTTGGTCAAATCTGTATGAGATATTTGTTCATTTTAGTAACCAATATTGTGGTTCCAAACTTATTTTAACAATTGGTTTTAATTATACTTTAAAAAGGCGACAACCCTTATCAAAAATGTATTTTCTTTTAACTTATTTAAATTTATATCAATGTGTAATATATCAACATATTTATATTTTCATTAATTTTTTTAATGGCAACTCCTTAAATAAAATCTTGTAAAAATATATATATTGGTGTTTACTAAAATTTTTTAACCTTTTAAGTTTGATATTCATACTGTATTAATTTATTTTTAGTAATAAATATATTTAACATATTTTAAGGGGCAACTCTTGCAAAAATATTTGTAACTAAAAGTTTTCAATTTTTTTAAATTTGATATTCATATTGTATTATTTTATTTTTTTGTAATAAAATATTTTATCAGGTGGCAACCCTTCTCAAAAATATATTACTATTATAATTTTTCTAAAACTTATTGAATTTTTATCAATATTGTAATATACATATCAACACATTTTATGTTTTTTATTATTTTTTTAAGTGGCAACCCATTACTAAAAATTTTTAAACCTTTTAAGTTTGATATTCATATTGTAATATTAAGTTATTTGTACTAATTAAATTTTTAACCAGGTGGCAACCCTCATAAAAATTTTTTTACTCAAATTTAATAATCTGAATTCTGTATATCTCTATTTCACAATTTGATATTTAATTTTTTTTTAATATGTGGCAACTTCACAGATTTTTTGGATTTCTATGATTGAAAAGAAACTATAGTTTAATTTAACAGTTTGTCTTAATATTGATTTTAATCACAAAATCTTTAAATGGTGCTGTTAGGCATACCTAAAAATGTTCTAATAGTCCTATGAGATAATAAATTTTAATAATTTTTTTTCGCAGTGGGCAACTCTATTCTAAAAATTTTGTATTCATCTGAGTTATAATACATATTATTGGTTAAAAACTAAAATTAATAACAATTGAGTGAGTGTGGCTAGGGAAAATTGTTAAATTGATTTTAAGGGCTACCCTAATATATGTAAATATCATAAAATGTTTTGTAATAAATTTATTTATATTCATATTTTTGGGTAAAAAATAAAATTAGTATACATAAATTGAGTGAGTTTGGCTGAGGAAAGCCTTTTAATTGATTTTAAGGACCACCTTAATAAAAATATCATAAAGTATTTTGCAATCAAGTTTTCAAATTATTTATAGGATTTCTTACTTTTCTCAATAATATGTAAATCGACATTTTCATTATATTTAAATTTGACATGCTCACATTTGGTAACACTACATAAATCAGAATTTTAGTAACATCTTGCTTATATATGTATGTATATGTAGAACTTAAATGTATTGAAATATCATAACATACTAAATCCGACACATGTTTTACTTGCTCCACTACATTTGGTGGGATTTATAAAAAACTTTTACTAACGCTTGAGTTGAACTGAAGACTATAAATAAAATGAAATTGCAACACGCTTGTTTTCGGCGCAAATTTTTATGTACTTCAACTTTTATGATCGCTCTGCGCCGCCATAAGCGCCTTTATGCCTTTGCCTTGCTTCACTGATATGCGTTGATTGCAAAATAACAACGCAACAGATGTGCCACGCACTCAGTGACGAAATTTGCCATGGCAATGTGTCAGAAATTAAAACTTACACACACAAATGAATACAAAACACTATAAAGATTTTCGAGTCTGCAATAAAAAATCGGTCCAACACCTCTGCAAATGTTCCAGTATCTGCCAGATTTCAAAAATTTACGATAAAACTGTATAATTAGTACAAAAACACAATGCACAGCTAACTTTAATGCGGCCATGTATAAGCCAGCCAGCCACGGCGTATACGTAATGCCTGCGCACAGCCCGTTTCCTCAATAAATTTGTGCCATTCCCAATGACAGTTTTATTACTGCTTTTGCTGGACCTAAATGTTCCTGGTTATTTTTGGATTTTTATTTCATTTGGTATATTTTTCATATATACATACATATATATACTTGTGTGTGAGAGTTTTTTTTACCGTTTCTTATTTGAATATTCGCAAATTCACGGAACTCAAGTGTTTGTGTTTTGAACGGAAATAATTACACAGCTGATTTCCAGCATGCAAATGGATTGTGAAGCATTTTTATCCTTGTTTTTTATTTTCATAAAATATTTTGATAATATTTAATTTCAAATTTTAATGTATTTATATATCGTAATCTTTCAAATATCGGAGTGGTGTAATATTTATTGGATTACTATTCTTATGCATTTCTAGAAACTGCAGAGTTAAAGGGGATTACAATTTGAATTTTTTTTAGTATGGTTGCCACCTTTTTTAAATTTGAGTCCAATAAAATTTTGAAGACATTTGATAAATAATGTAGAAAATAAGCAGATTAATGAAAAATTACTGTCGGTAAAATGAGCTCAGGATGTCATTAAAGTAGCTTGTTACCATTACCAATCATATAGAGTAAAGTCGTGTGCGAAAATCCTGATATTGGTTTTACAGGATCTATGTTAAGTTTTCTGCCAATTTTATCCATTTTAGGCAGAAAGATACACTGTTATGAGCAAAACACGCTCTCTCATTTTCATTGAGATAACTCACATATTAGCCGATGTATGCAGCGTGAAGTCACCCAGAAGTTCGAAAATCTTTATATTAGGTATATGGGGGTCAGGGAAGTTTATACCCGATTCAAACCATTTTTGATACACAGAGTTGGGACAGGAATCTCACTGAATTTCCATTATATAACTCATAAATTGACCAATATTTTCGGTAAAAATTCAACTATAGCTAGTGGAGTATTCGGTAACTAGGGGCTTAAACAGGTTTGTCCGATTTGAAAAGTTTTTTTTCCATAAAGTGGCATGCTTCAAGGGCAGAAATACTGTCAACAGAGTCTTATCTCGCAATATTAATTACTTCTTGATTTGTAAACTGGAAAATGAAAGAATCAAATGGAATTCAAAACTGCGTTATATGGGAAATAGGCTTCGTTGTGGTCTGATTTCGTTCATTTTCAGATTGTGTAAGATTAAAGTCAAAGGAATATCACGTACCTAACTTAGTTGAAATCGGTTAGGCAGATCCCGAGATATGAGATGCCACTAAAAGAGGGCAGCGCCACGTCTACTATCTAATTTTGAACCCGGCTCCTACAAAGCTCTCACACACAATTTCGGGGATAGAATTTTATGTCTATGGTGTATTTAGCTATTACTCTACCGCACTTTTAGTAGTTTTTAAAAGTGTCGTTATATGGACAGTGAACGGGGTTACCATCCGATTTCTTTCACTTTCACACTTTCGGTTGGGATTCCTATAAGATTTGCTCTGAGCGAATTTGGTTATTTGGCTTAAATAGTTTGGTATATAGATATGTATTATTAAGAGGCGGGGCCACGCCCACTTTCTTAAATTTTTAACACATAGGTTCCGCTTGTCTCTGTGATCCGCTATGCAAAATTAAGGTTTTATATCTAAGTGTAGAGCATGTGGACGTGGGAGTGGTCCGATTACCTCCCTTGACGAACTGGTCCTCCGTTTTCTACCAACGAACATTTGTACCCAGCTTCATTATGAGATCTTAACTTTTACTTAAATTACAGCTTGCACAGACGGACGAACGGCCGGACAGGCGGACTCGTCTCGTCATTTAAAATAGCAGACATCACATATGTATGTATATATGGAAAAGCCAGAAAACTGCCAGACAAAAAAAAAAATTAATTATAATTATACAAATTATTGT
Source organism: Bactrocera neohumeralis (assembly GCF_024586455.1). Classification (NCBI taxonomy): domain Eukaryota; kingdom Metazoa; phylum Arthropoda; class Insecta; order Diptera; family Tephritidae; genus Bactrocera; species Bactrocera neohumeralis. The sequence goes on along the minus strand of NC_065922.1, from coordinate 9,894,136 downwards.
CATACACTTGCAAAGCCATCGCTGCTTTCCACTTAACTATTCACAATGCCATAAAGTAATCACAATTGGCGCCCCACACGAACCCATAAAGTGCCACATGAAGCACATTCGCATTTGCACAATTGACATTGACGCCTGATTTACAGTCGCCAAAATGCTAAACGCTTCGACAGGCGTCAACATTCAGTGAACACTCTTTATGACTGTCAGAAAAATGAATTGAAAAGCACACACACACACAGCCATATATGCAATAGAGAATAGTAGTAGGTCAGTATTGCGGCCTGCCACCAGAACACTTTCCATTCAGTTCTGCTACTTGTGGCGCACATAATAGTATTTTTTGTAGTTTTTTTTTTTGTTATTTAATAATATATTTGCTTTTATTGCAATTGGCTTGTTATTTTATTCATGGCGCTTCTTTGCTTTGTTTACTTTCTACGAATGACGCAATTCCATAACTTACACATGATTGCATTTCTATTTCCATGACTAGGAGATCTCATCACCATTTCTGCAAAAATACATCTGTACATATATATACATATACATATACATATACATATTATTTATATGTATGTTTGTTTGTAAGAGCCCCACCGGTTCACTTTTTATCGCATTCAATTATGATGTGCTCTTGTTCTAGTTGTTGTTGCTGTCGGGTTGGCTTCATGCATTCTCAGCTTGTTAATTTACTTGTAAATTTAATCAAATCAAAATCAATTTTCTATTTCGCATATTTTAAATTACTTACTTTATTTACAAAAACGATCGTGTCTATAAGTTACACTTACATTCTTACATAATTTGACTTGTTTGCACTTTCTTCAAATAAAAATAGTAGAAAATAATATTTATGGACATTAAAATCAATTAGAAAAAAAACACTCACATGAACTTTGGAACCTTGTCAATTAATATTAAAAATATGTGAACAGTTCAATACTAAGTTTCGTGGAAGAAACTCATGGTCTATGATAATAGAGCCTCAGGATAGATTACATTTCTATTAAGTAGATATCGAAAACCCTAAATGTATTTCAACTTCAAGGGAATCGTTGTCCAAAAGCTTATGTTGATATATTTATTAAGACTTGGTTAGCCCTCCGAGGCATACTCCGTAATCCAAGAATTCGGGGTTGTAAATATACAAAGGAGAGAGTAAATGGTTAAGCTGACAATAACGGTTTTCTTTATTAATAGGGAATTTTAAGATTCAATTACTTAATATCGTCATATAATAGAAAAATTGAGGCTTTGCACCGCGACCTATGGTCTATTGTATCCTCCCCTATATCACATATGATCACAAAGGTCCAGCAATCTAGAATAAGGTGTTCTGGAGTTTCCTGAACAGAACCGGCAGTTTGCACAACAGACTATGCCCATGATGGACAAGTGCTTTCTGAGCTTGCAGTGCCCAGTATAGAGCGCGACAAGCACGCGGAATTTGTATCGAGGAAGGTTGATCATTTCCTTAAATCTTGCAAGAAGTAGCTTCCAGAAGTAGCTTGGCATGGCGCATTCCTGCTGTCGATGCTATTCTCTCCCCATTCTCTCTTACGTGCGAAGACGCTCTTTTGTAGTGTGGGACTCCACTGAAATACAAGGTTTTGGCCCCATCAGCTTAGAAGCTGCCGCAGAACGGGCTAGTTCGTCGGCCAGCTCATTGCCGGCTACCCATTTATACCCCGATACACAGATTAGGTGTACCCGGTTGCACACTGATAGGCGGTTCAGTCTTCTTATACACTCTTCCACTAAAAGCGATGAGACCTCATGCCCTGAGATCGCCTTTAGTGCCGCTTGACAATCGCTAAGTATACGCATACGCTGGTTGCGATAGTTGCGGTGGAGATTGATTTCTGCACAAACTTATAGCAAAGACTTCTGCTTTAAATATGCTCGGAAAACGTCCCATTGGTATTGATAGTTTGGTATGCGATCCTTCAATGCTCCAATGCTTCAGTAGTAGGTTGAGCGTGGAATCGTTCCACTCCGCCTTACTGCCGAGACTCTATAAGTAACAGAAGGCCTTACGATTATGGTATACAGCCATCTTATGATACCTGGCTTGCAGCCCCAGGATCTGCTGGCTAGGCATCTGCATATCATGAGTGCCTTGGTGGCTTTGGACAGTGTGCAGTCCACATGTATACTCCTGAATCTAATGTGAGGCCGAAAAATTTTACCTTTTTAGACACCTCCAACTACCTGCCACCAAGTGTTAGGGGCCTCAAGCCCGGAAGAGATCTTCGCTTTGTTAAAGAGACAACGGTTGTTTTTGACGGGTTGAAATTTAACCCTTCCGTACTGCACCATCCCATCCGCTTCTGGAATTTTGTATTCCACTGAAAAATGTAGTACCGATATCTTAACCGCTTTTTCCTTCATTTAATAAATTCATGTATAAATATAAAATGTAAAATTTCAAGGTTATTCCCCACTCACTGCTCATTCCCACTTGTTTACAATTCAATTGCGGTTGTTTATTGTTTAATGCCGAAAAATCTAGTGCTCTTGATTATTTAACTTAAATACCGCAGAATATTTATTATTAAGCATGAGGCATACTTCCAAATATTCAGAGCAAATTTTGGGTTTCCTTTGAAAGAATTCAATGTCATCCATATATAAGTGCATACATAATATGAAATTGTAGGAAACATATATGTATACATACATATAATGTTTAGTAGATTAGCACAACACATACTAATTCTCTATGAAAATTATATCCAACTGAAAGGCGCCGGCGAAACGAGGTTATCGCACTTCGACAATTGCCTTCATCTCAATTGAAGTCAAATTGCTTGTTGCTGCTTACCGCCCCGCTACCTTCACTTTACCCACTCTCGACACCCAACAGGCAAACAGGAAAGCATCATTTCCGCTCTGACTCTCGAATATTTGCTTCTCCTTGCTTTTATTCAAACTCAAATAGGCGTTAAGCAATTCAACCGTCCGCCAACTTACTGCACCGACTGTAAACATAGCGTACTTAGCAGCGAGCGCGCATTGTGTACCGCCCTAGAGAAGCAACACGCTGAGTGGTAAGTGGTGAGAGCTTGTGGCTTGTTGGCATATGAAGTCAATTTCGTTTGCGGTTTTCGCTCGCCATTTGTGGGCACACACAGGTAAAATGGAAAATCTATGCAACAAAAGGTGAAACTTTGCACTTTTTCGCTGCGCTTGTTATGCAGCATTTTGTGGCAATAACCTTTGCTAAGTGGCAAACACCAACTTCGTGGTAATGAGTGGGTTGTGTTGGCTGTTGCTGTCAGCGGATGCGGTTGCTCTGTTGATGGTTGATGGTTGATAGATAGTTTTGTGTTGTGATGCAGTTAGTGCTTGGCGTTTGCTGCTGTTGTTGTAGTGGAAGCAACGGCTGTTGGACTTAATGGTTGTTTAAGAGGAAGTAGTTATAGGCGAATGGGTGGGAGTGAGTTTTGTTGCGACTTTCAAATATTAATATATAGGCTGCTCTGTTATAGCTAATTTTGATAAGTCTTTTCAGGAAAATTTTTTATGAAAATAAATGTGTAGATATGGCAACTCTAACAAAAAAATTCTAATATTTAATTCTCTTGATGATTAATTATAATGGTTTAATATCTTAAAATCCATATTTTATAATTTTAATTTTTATTTAGGTGGCAACTATCATTTTTAAAGTTAAATAAACTACTTCTTCATAGCGTGAAACTTTTTGCCAGCAAAATATTTAATTTTTTTTTCTTACATTTAATTTTAACACTTGTAAATTTATTGAGTTTTAAGTTAGATGGCAACTCTAATTTAAAATTTGTGCTTGAAAAATCAAACCCTTATAATTCGTTGTAGGTTACCATTTGTTTTCTTCTATCCAACAAGTAATTTTTACTTTCTGTAAGGCATAAAAGAGGTGACTGTGATTTTTATACAGTGCATTTATAAAAAATATAATTATTTTTATTATGAAGTGGCAACGCTAATAATAAAAAAATCTATATAAGCATTGCTCTGTGTTAAAGTTTATAAATTAATAAAGTGTTGTTTTTATAGCACTAAGAATATTTTTTTGTCCGGGTGGCAAGGTTGTTCCTTTTAATCCGACAATAAATGTTTTACTTTCTGAAAGACATAAAAGTGACTGTGATTGTTTTACAGTTCATTAATTAAAAAAGATAGTTATTTTTTGTATAAAGTGGCAACGCTAATAATGAAAAAAAAAATATTTATTTAAGCATTCCTTTGTATTCGAGTTTATAACTCAATAAAGTGTGTTTTTTAGCACTAAGAGATTTCCTGTCCGTGTGGCAAGCTTGTTAAGCTTTATTTGTTCCTTTCTATCAGACAATAAATTTTCCTTTCTGAAAGACATATGTATATAAAAGATGTGACTGTGATTTCTATACAGTACATTTATAAAACATATAGTTATTTTTTTGTATAAAGTGGCAACGCTAATAATGATAAAAAAATATTTATGTAATGAATTCCTCTGTTTTAGAATGTATAACTTAATAAAGTGTATGTTTTTTAGACATAAAGTATTTTTCTGTCCGAGTGGCAACGCTGTTAAATTTTATTTAAATTTTTTTTGCGTTCTTAACATGCTGAAAATTTATATTTTAGCAAATTACCATAAAGTTTTCATAAAAAAATATTTAATGTATATGATATGGCAACCTTAGTATACTATGCACAGCAATTCCAGGCACGATTTCACAAGTCAGTTCTACACGTTCTAAGATCTTTGAACTTTTTCTATTGAATTATTATTTTAGAATATTCAACTACATTTGTGTATAAAGATTTAAAAAAAAAGAAAAAAATAAAACAACATACGCCTTCGGGAATAAATGAATTGATATTCCAGCTCATATCAGTGCCCATTATAGTTTCAATAACCTTGTGCTAAATTCACACCACTAGACGCCCAGTTAATGTACATACATATATGTACATCAACTTATACATATATGTACATATATATTTTGTAATGATTAACCGCAACTTGAAACAAAGAAAAGCTAAAAAAATATTAAAAACAAACTTATCAGCATGAAGTGTAAGCGCTAAGGCAATTTGTATGTGGGCAATTTGAACCGTGTTATTACTAATGTGAAAAGAATCAAATATATGTATATGTAATATATCATATGTATATAAATAAACAGCGAAAGCTCTATTAACAAAACGCTCTATTAAGCGGACAACTCTATTAACCATTGGCGGACTCTAACAGTTTTTCATTTTTATTAAGAGCAATCTAATAAGCGGAGAGAAAGGCTGGTGCCGCCAGTGTCCATTTTTTTCTGTTCAAAACTACATGAATTGTGTTATTCCGTTTAAATAACTATGTCATAAGGAACAATTTAAATTTCATCAACTAAATATACATATATGTATAAACAAATGATTTTTTGTTATTGGCCCGCGCTATTAATCAGCAGCAGTCTTTTAAGAACAAGCCTTGCTTTTCGAAGCTATATACAATATATTTTTCGTGTTAATCTGCTCTGGTGCCATCAAACATTACATCATTTGCAAAGGAAAGGTTCCTCACTGTAATTGAAATAAATAAATATAATTAATTGAATTAAATCGGAACATAAATTCGAGGAGACTTCTGCAGGTTAAATAATCCAGAAATCAATTCAATTTCTATAAGATATGAACTGCATGAAAGTGTATTACGAGCATAACATTGAATATAAATCCATGTGAAGAGGGAAGTAAAATTAGGTATACAGAGTGGCTGTTTGACGATGCACCTATGTTTTAGGAGGTCCATTGTGAAGCCACCGGGACTGAAATCTACCTACTCTATTGTCTTCTCTTTCAACCACCCTGTGGTTTTGAGGAAATTCATCGGTATAAAAAGTTTTATAAGAAGCACTGGCTACAATACTCTTCCTATGCAGAGTTTTACATTTGCATGGAAGTTGTTTTATAGTCTCCGTTTATTCTACCTCTTGGCAGCTTCTACAATTGTCACTACATGGCGCTCTTAGTCAGCTGGCATATTTGCCAATTAGACACTGACCTGCTAGCAGTTCTTATGTCAGTCCTTTGAATTTTAATAGTCGGCTAGCGCGGACCATATTTCATTCATGCCACGTTTGCCCTATTGAACATGACAGGGATTGCCTCCACCGAGAATTCGCTATACATACTTATGTGATTTATGTCACAAATTTCCATTATTCCAAGGCAATCATTTAACAATTGCCAATGGACTAAATATACATTTTTGTATCCTCTGGCCGTTTATTTTAAAAAATGTTGCTTATAGATTTTTGTTACCAAAAAAAAGTTGTCGAATGTTTTAGTAACAGCAGTGTCATCTAACTGTTCTTAACTACTTCATCTTTTAATGATATACCACATTTTGAGCTTTGTGGACAAATACCTTTAGAAGCTAATTAAGGGGTTACTTGGATTTACGGGTTTCAAAAAATCGCAGTTTTTTTCTATCTTATCTTATTCTGCAACATTTCTAAAATAGTGTCCTAAATTTTCAAGTTGATCCGAGTAATAGTTTTAGAGATACAGCCTTGAGAACTTGTGCGCTCGAGGCCAGCTAGGCTAAGTGCGCCGTCTTTAAACGCGTTTTTCCCCAAACGGTCTTTTTGAAGCGGTTGACAAGTTTTCTCGAGAACTACTCAACCGATCTTCATGAAATTTTATACAGGCCTTTGAGATTCTATTCGTAAAGACTTGGATGAAGGTTTTGTTTTTTTGATTACAACTATTTGAAAAAAAGACAAATTTACACTCAATTAATTTTACATTTTTTATCTTCGTCCAAGTTTTAAGTTAAGGTTTTAAGTAAAACACCTTTTTTCACTTTAGATGATCCTGTAAAGGGTTATCCTGCCAACGCGGGCGCATCTTTCTTTCGAGGGGTCATCGGAAATGGCCTGTATGTTTGTAACAATAAAAACTCTAATAAAACATTTTAATTTTATATGAGAAAAAAATGTTGGAAAAAGTATGTTTTTTACCCGAGGAAACCCATGTAACCCCTTTAAAGTATACTTAAAAATAAATTATATGTCGATATTGTCATTTGCTTTAGACGCTGAAACCAAAGGCATTAAAAAAATCTATTTAAAAATTTCTTCACAACCACACGATACAGACGATCGGATCTAAAATAAATTACTCCACCCTTTAACGTATGTAAAAAAAGGAAAAAAACATTAACTATTGCTATAATACCGTTTACAAATAAAAAAGTTTCCTTAGATAGAACTTAATTTCGATTATTCAGTTTGTGTGGCAGCTATAAGCTAAAGTGATCCCATCTGAATAATTTCTTCGGAGATTTCATTATTGTCTTAGAAAATAACCCATGCCAAGTTTCTTGAAGATATCTCGTGAAGCTCCTCATGCTGATCGTTTATATATATGCACATATGTTTTGACATACGGGGTCTCTAACTTTTCCTTCTGTGTGTAATATACACTATGCAGAGTATAAAAAAAACTCTGCCTATGTGTTTACTTACTTGTGACTAACTAAAAGCGGCTTTTTCTAGGTAATTAGCCTAATTAGTTAGCATACATTTTGCAATCGGAATATGGTTCGGCATGTCTGGTATAATTAAAGGCCACAGGCAAATATACTCGCTTTCATATTCACACCCAAAGCACAGCCTACAAATGCGATACATATAACTTTAGACCAGTCAAGTCGAGTAATGAGTCACAAATAAATAAAAACTGAAATACATTCATTACAAAAATGCTAAAAAAGACAACAAAAAGTAAAGAGTAATTCATAAGATAGTGAAATAATATCTAAACTAAACTAAAAAACCAAATTGTAACCACTTCATGCACAGCTTAATTGCAAGCAAATTTGCTTACTGTCGTTAAGTGGAGTTACTAAAAATTTTTGGTGAACCAGAAATGAAAAGAAAACTGAAAAACGTGTGCGAATGCCGACATTTAAGGCTGTGTTATTGAACTTGACCTTGCGCGGTGTTTTCATGGTGCTTTATTTATTTGATTCTCAATCGACGAAATAATAAACAAAGGCGAACAAATTGGTATTTGAAGGGTTAACCGATTATTTATTGTTATTGTTATTTGTAACATGTGTACACGATAAAATAAAGAAAATATAGCGAGCAGATTGCCTTTGATAAAACTGTATGTTTATATATATACTTGTATATTACGTTATAAATATTACAACACTGATAGCTAATTTTATATTTACATATTCCAGAATTAGTTCTTACTCATTAATGAACAAATGCCTTCTTACTATTACGTAAAGAACTTGACTTCGAAGTCGAGTCGCATATATTGGCGCGTTCTAGATATGGAGGTACACTTACTTATATGTAATCCTAACACTTTTGCTTTCCATTTTAGATAGGCAGCATAGAGCTTGAACTCGCCTATATCGAAACTTGTTATGACGGAAGTGCAAATATATACATACGTATAAGCATTGCTATAATTATACTTGTATATAAGTAAATGTAGTTAGTCGTTAGTCATAATTAAAATAGTTGTTCTAGTTATTTGCGTAATATGCAAAAAAGGTGCTTTTCGAATGAGTCACCGCGCATTGAAACAAAAAGGCTGGTATAAATCTGAAAGACCTTTAACATTAAACTTCTATATATTTGTGTTGTTTATACCAGTTATTGTTCGAATCGTGACTCGTTAGTCATCCGAGGCCGTTTTCTTCTTTTTGCAATGTGGCGCCAATTGGAGATTCCAAACGAAGCCATGTTCTTCTCCACCTGATCTTTCCACGCGGGGTTTCTCTTCCGAAGCTGTTGGTAATTTTTCATTGGGGGTGTTTTTTACATGGCGGGTCCCAAACCCAGCGCACAACCCTGGGAAGGGATGTTATGCTTTCTCACTGCAACTCGCCCTCAAACGGATGTTTTTTGGCCACACAGAGGATACTTGGTCAAAAACCGGAAGTCGTGAGCTGCTTGAGCCATATGTAAAAGAATCGTTTTCTGGCCACTCCCATGTGAAGTTGGTGTTAGCACAGACAATAAATATTTGTACCCCTTTGTCTTGGAAATGTTTACTTCCACATGTTGTTGTTGTTGTCTCTGGAGTAATTTGTATGAAAGCTGTCGAGTTAAGGGGTTACATGGATTTCCTCGGGCAAAAAACGGCCTTTTTTTTAAACAATTTTTTTCTCATACAAAAAATGAAATATTTAATTACAATTTTTTATTGTTACAAACATACACTATTAACGAAAAAAGTCTGAAATTAAAAAAACAAAATATTTTAAACTTGGCCATTGCCGCGCCATTTCCGGTAACTCCTCGAAAAAAAGTGAAAAAAATGCATGTTCTAGTTAAAACCTTAACTTAGAACTTGGACGAAGGAAAAAAAAATGAAAATTGAAGTTTTGGCAGACATTTTTACAAAAAATTAAAATTTCAGTGAACATTTTGCGACTTTTCTCCAAATAATGGTAATCGAAAAAAACTCCTTCGTCCAAGTCTTTAAGAATTGTATCTCAAAGGCCTGTGTAAAATTTCATGAAGATCGGTTGAGTAGTTCTCGAAAAATCTTGCCAACCGACGTCAAAAACACCTTTCCGAGAAAAATGCGTTTAAGGACGGCGCACTTAGCCTAGCTAGCTTCGAGCGCAAAAGTTCTTGTGCTGTATCTCTGAAACTATTACTCAGATCAACTTGAAACTTTAGGACAATATTCTAGAGGTGTTGTAGAATTTAATAAGACAATATATAAAATTCAAATAAGACAATCAATAAAATTCAAATTTTTGAAACCCTTAGACCCATGTAACCCCTTAAGAGTCCTTCGCCGGATAGGAGTTAGGTTCCGTTACGATTACTAGTTCATGGTAGTACATCCAGGTCCCGCTCTTACAAGGAGTTTTAGTTTCGACTAAACTCAGAGAAAGAATCTCAAAAACATTTTTAGGAAATAAGATTTCCATTAGGTCTCAAGACAATCCAGCAATATATTTTCGATACAAAGCAATATTTGTATATTGTATATTTATTTAAGAAAAATTTCAAGCTCCATCGAACAACTTTGATTTCACCAAGTTCAACGAGAGGCAACAAATATTTAGCAACATCTTACCGAAATATTCAATAATACATACCACTTCAAATAGAAAAGCAACATCGTTAACAGAGTGCTGGAGAAAGCAAACTCTTTAACGATTTCACTTGAGACAACTTTGTACAAAATAGACATTAGTAACTTCCTTAGCAGATAAACTCAATTGCGCTATAAATATATATACAATATGTATGTGATTGTACCATACTTACATAGCTATATATGTATATACAATTTCTTTATTATTGCTTTCTGCTAACATTTTGTATTTAATTATCGATTTCCTTTACGGTCGAGTAGTCAATAAGTCAAAAAGGCAGCTGGCAATTACAGAATTAGAAAACGGCAATTCTATTCAACTAAAGTGCATGAACGTGGCACAATAAAAAAAGTAATCAAAAGGGGTAATCAATTGGATACACTTAATTACATACTTATATAAGTACTTATATGCAAATAAATGAAAATCAAATTGCAGAGAAGTGAAAATTTATATAGAAAACTTTTAATATAAGCAAAAATACGAAAGAAATTAATGACTATCACTTCCACAAATTCCGCTAGAATTTCGAAAAAATGTGAGACTTGTTTATTCAATTGAGAAAGTCTGCTGGAGAGATATTTTTGTCGTAAATCTTCAGAATTTTCAACTGGGCTAAGCTTTTTCTAGTAAAAGCTTGCTCATGCGAGACTGGGTCATGGTAAAATCAATACTTAAAAAGTGGAAGAGTCCATATTACTTTACGAGTCTTCAAACAGTATTTTAACATATTCAGGAATCTTTGTTTAAAATTTCAACAACTTAAAAGCACATCTGAAAAAAAAGCTTTCACTTTTAGAACTTATATCTGAAGCTTTTATCGCTTTGAAACCCTCAAAAATTCAAAAGCGCTAATTTAAAAAGGTAGAGTTAGCGCTTTTGAATTTTTAAAGCTTTCAAAGCGATAAAAGCTTCAGATATAAGTTTTAAAAGTGAAAGCTCTTTTCTGTGTTATAAAAATACAAGCGAAAGCTCTAAGTATTATCATTATTTGAGCACTTGCTTAAAACTGTAGAATCTTGGACTAGCAAAGCTGGTTTATATGTCTGAAATCTCATTTCAAATCTCTCAAAATTTCAGCTAATTTGTTGATTAAAGCTCAGCAGTTCTTCAAAATCAAAATACTATTTCGTTATATCATGCATGGCAGTTGTAAACAAAAAGTTCACAAAAAATCGAAATTTTGAAAAGCTGCTGGGTGAAAGCTTCCAAAATTCAAATACGATTAGCCAGTTGCGGTATTTCCCGAAGTTTTATACATACTCTCTTATATAGCATATGAAGACAGGTATGTATGTACATACATATGTCTGGAATGTCTGTATGTCTGGAAATTTACAAATCCTCTTGTGCAGCTGCATGTAAAATCTCGAGTTGAATTTGAAATCATTACTCTGCCTCCGCTCTCATGACATTTACATATTAAATTTAAATTAAAAGTGCAGACAATAATCAACAACTTCATCATACTCCCATATAGATGTAACTCTCATATAAACAAACAACAACACTGTCATTGCATTGAGAAATGATGCATACTACGAATGTATGTCTGTAATGTATGTGTATATATGAGTGTATGTATGCTTGCATCATAATTTCCGTTCGTGCATCTCTTCAACCCATTTTCAATTTAAATTATGGAATTTGAGTGCTTCAATTGCGAACCCCAAACGCCTCCCCGCACACTACAACACGACTTAACCCCAATCGTCAATGAACCGTTATGTATACAGCTGCACCTTTGTTTTTCGCTCGAGCTCATCAAGCAACGAAGGGAGTACACGCCACAATCTGACTTTACATGTGAATATACAGGGTGTTGCAACACCTGTGTATATATTATTAGTTAAAGATAAAAATTAAAAAAAAAAATTAGAAGAAAAAAATTTGAAAAAAAATTAAAAAAAAAATTTGAAAAAAAATTGAAAAAAAGTTTCAAAAATTTTTTAAATTTGAAAAACAAAATTTTGAAAGCAAAAACTGTTTAACAATTATTTTAGCAAGAAATAAGAATTTCGTATGAATAATAAAATATTTATTGTTAACATATTTTTTAATGCAAATGTATTGAAAATGCACGACCCTGTATCATATCATATCTGTATATGCAGTTACTTGTGCCCTTAAATAGACATACGTGACATCCTCCCTCCCATTAACTTGGTGATTTGTCATTTGGTGCTTTCATACTTCACACAACCACTCTATATTGTACTATCGCAAAGTCATTAAGTCACAAGCTCCATGATTTTTTCCTCACATGCAGCGGTCTAATCCAATTACTGCAGTGATGAATAACTTTTCACTGACAACATTTGCTCTTATGCACTTATAACGGTAAATGTAAACAATAACATTTTGTAAAAGAAAATAAGTGTCTGATGCCTCATTAGAGAGGTTGATGCTGTCAGTGGTTCTCAAACTTTTGAAAATATGAAAATAAATTTTTTCTTTTAATAAAAAATAATTTTGTGGTTAAAAGCACCGAAAACATGCCGTTATATAAAATATTAATAATTTTCTCATATCATCAGTATCAAAATAATTCTCCACTTGATTGCTGAATTTTAAACTATATATATTTCCAACCAATTTTGAATGCATTTCTATATAATGTCACCCTCAAGCCTTATTAAGGGTATGAATATGGCTTTTCAACAGCCATTTCCCCCAGAAGTGTCGCAAATGTTGGTTCAGAAAACAGACTTTTCTTACGAGGCCAGTTTGATAAGTCAAAGCTTGAAATTTGTTTTTTTTTTGAATGCACTTAGTTTGACGACTTCTTCTTCTTCTTTTTGAATGGCGTAGACACCGCTTGCGCGCTTATAGCCGAGTTTACAGTAACGCGACAGTCGTTCTTCTTTTTCGCTGCTTGGCACGTGGTCTTTCCAGCGGAATGGAGGCCTTCCTCCTCCTCTGCTTCTTCCGGCGGGTACTATGTCGAATACTTTCAGAGCTGGAGTGTTTCGTCCATGCGGACGACACGTTCTAGACAGCGTAGCCGCTGTCTCTTAATTTGCTGAAGTACGTCAATGTCGTCGTATATCTCATACAGCTCATCGTTCCATCGAATGTGATATTCGCCGTGGCCAAAGGACTATAAATCTTTCGCAGAACCTTTTTTTCGAAAATTCATAACGTCGACTCATCAGTTGCTGTTATCGTCCATGCCTTTGCACCATATAGTAGGACGGGAATAATGAGTGACTTATAGAGTTTGGTTTTTGTTCGTCGAGAAAGGACTTTACTTCTCAATTGCCTACTTAGTCCGAAGTAGCACGTGTTGGCAAGAGTTATCCTGCGTTGGATTTCCAGACTGACATTGTTGGTGGTGTTTACACTGGTTCCCAAATATACGAAACTACATATCTACAACTTCAAAGTTATGACTGTCAACAGTGACGTGAGTGCCAAGTCACGAGTGCGACAACTGTTTGTTTGATAACAGGAGATATTTCGTCTTGCCCTCGTTCACTGCCAGACCCATCTACTTTGCTTCCTTTCCAGTCCGGAGAAAGCAGAACTAACGGCGCGGTTGTTGAGCAGCAGCTGTACACTGTTATAAAAGATTGTGTCTTCTCAAATCAGCTCTGCAACGAATTATCTCTCCAGTTGAAGAAGTCGTATGATAGGGAGTCGCGTTGTCTGAAACCTCGTTTGGTATCGAACGGCTCGGTATTGTTTGTTTATTGGTATTTGGCGCATGGTGGATATCTGGTCAGTTATTGATTGTCCGGGCCTAAAACAACACTGTAAGGTCCAATCAGATATATTTTGGAGACTTTTGTCTCTGAAGTTCTTCAGACAAATACATTGTGAAGGTTCAGATCGCCGTCGAAAATCAAAAATAGCCACCTTAAAATATTTGATTTAAAAACGTTATATGAAGAATTTTTGAATCACATCCAACCAAAATTCGTAATCCAAAGACCCTTTTGCCAACTCTATTAAGCCAAATCTTTTCCATTTATCGAAAAAGGCAGTATGCCTAAACATACGTATAAATTTGTTCTTCTTCTCTAGACCTTTTTAGCTCAATATTTCATCACTAATGTAACCTCATTGATTAGTGAACGCTAATTTTTCCAAAACATTCCTATCATCCCTCGTATTTATTTGTGTATTTTAACTTCAATCATCTATTCGTCCCGTCAACTTCGGCTTTAGCCTTTAAATTGCAAAATAATGTTCAAATCCATATGTTATCCGATTGTAAATATTACGAAAACAAGAGCAATAAAGCGCTTGGCAGCCACCCGGCGTCGGTAAACATCTTGCAAAAGATCAAAATTGTGTTTGCTCAGCCGTGGTAAGCCCGAAGGGTGCGTTCGGCGGCTTTGGTATGTGTAAATGTGTGCCGCCGAGTATTTACTTGAGTGTTTGTGAAAAGCTTTTGAAATGCTTACGCCCAGCGGAGGGTGAATTTCACACGCAATGTAGCGCAGAGGCATAAGCTTACACTCAATGCGTGCTCTTAAGCGTCAAGGGGCTGTTAGAGTGTTTAACCTGTTAAGGAAAATGACGTAAGGTATCACTTTTATTTATGAGAAGACGTGATTTTTAAAGAGGCGCTCTTTTGATATAATCTAAAGCGAGAGTTATAGAAATAGAGATGAAGAGGATTTGATTGGGTTACCATCTAGGAGAGCGTTTGATAAAAAAATACATTGGTTCGTGAGGTCGTGACGTTTGGTTTATGACGTTGCGTTACGGAATCTTGGATCTATCTACCTATTTTTCAGACCACAATTCAGCCATGTCTGACTGCCCGCCTATACGCAAACTAGTCCATTCATTCCACGCGTCCATTTCCGCCCAATAGCGTCGATATTAAACCACTAAAGGATAAAACTGCCATACAATAATGGAAAGTCCTTTTATGAAAAACTATTTCACTTAACGAGGTCTCCAGCTCCGTCCAACGGAGTGGAGGTCTTCCTATTCCTCTGCTTCCCCCGGCGGGTACACCGTTAAATACTCTCAGAGCTGGAGTGTTTTCGTCCATACGTACGGCATGACTAGCCAGCGTAGACAGCGGCTTGATTCTCTGAACTATGTCACTATCGTAGTTCATCATTCCATCGCCGGTATTCGCTGTTGCCAATTAGCTACCATAAGTCTTCATTATTCTTTTCATTGGGGTTGTTTTTTACGTGGCGGGTCCTAAACCCAGCGCAAAAACCTGGGGAGGGATGTTTCACCTTCTCACTTTATCTCGCCTTCGGATTTTTTCGACTCTCTGTATTACAAAGAGCATATTAATTATTCAGATGCTAGACTATCTCGTGTAGGGTGCTCAAGTTGTTTACGCTTTCAACAGATACCTTAGCGTCACTATCGATGACTACTTCGAGCATTTCGACTGGTAATTGGCAAATGACACGCGTGATGTTTTGCTACAAGGCCTGTATCGAAGCGGGAATGTAGGCATAGACTTTAGACTTTACACATGCCTACAACGGGCTGATATCACACGATCTTGATGGCCAATGGATCGGCCCAAAATGTGAAAGTATCTGCTCACTGAAGTGTTCTCTCAATAAATCTATTGATTGATGCGATGTGGCGCCGTCTTGTTGAAGCCAAATCACGAGCTTCGATTTCAGGCATCAAAGAGTTTTTAAAAAGTCGTTTTTAGTCGTCTCTGCCACCTTTTTAGTAATTAATAATGTAGTTCTATTTTTTATTTATAATGCTACGGTATGCTGCTCGTTGGAGTACCGTCTTCTGACCACCTTTTATGTATGTTGATTCAGTTTCTGGGAGTTCAAATTGTCATTAGTGATACTCCTACGACCGCAAACAAACAAGACCGTTTCTGTGACCTACCCTAATTAGAAAGCCTTTTATACTTATATACCATATATATGTATATGTTTGCTTTCAATCATCGAGGTTTGTAAATCGAATTTGCGCAGACGATATTGGCAAAGTGATAAAATTTCAATTAGGCGGCGTCCATTCAACACCCATGATTAGTAAAGTGCATAGGTGTGTGGATATTTAAACGCCCTTTCAACACTTTCGATTTTTATAGGTATTTCCAAAGCGTCTCGAAATACCTTCACCGTACAAAATACATACCTATAGGTATATAAATACATACATATATGCATATTGTGTAAACATGGTAAATATGCGCATGTCAAATTAATGCTTTGTGGCACACGCTCTAAATTGACCTAGAATGAAGTTGGGCATCGAGTTACCCACAGATACAAACACACACCTTTTGCTGAAATGAGGCAAACAAATTTTGCGAAATGGATATCCAATAAAAATGCTATAGTACTTTTAGGTATGTGAAAGACATAAATGTAAACAAGTCGTAAATAATATTACTATATTTGCTCTATATATGTACATATATACCTCTATATATAGAAATACATATATACATATATTGTAGCTGTGCACCTTGTATTTTCAAGAAGGGGTACACTGAACACACTTTGCCACATTCTGATACTTTGTGTTAGTTCACTGAATGAATGTTGTTTACCTTTATGTTCGAACTAAAATTTCGACATATGTAAATACATCAAGCCATACAAGAATTTACATACATACCCTGTCGGAAATTGAACTAGCACAAAATTGTCTCAGCTTTGGTAGATTGGAGTTCAACCAACTTAAGGGAAGTTAAAGCAAAAGTAAGTATCCAAGCAATTATTTGTTTAAAGCTGGTTAATATTAGCCAGACCAATATCGGACTTCAAATCAAAGGCCTCCAATGTGGGTTGATATCAATTATTACTGGTTTTTTAACGGGTTTCATGGTTTTGTTATTAATGTGATATATTTTTAACCATCACATTAGATTTTGGAAAACATATGAACACCCTGTAACGTAATTATAGCTGGTAGTTAAGAGGCGAAAATGCGACCCTTGAAATTCTTCTTCTTTATTGGCATAGACACCGCTCGGTTAAAGCCGAGCTTACAACAGCGCGACAGTCGTTCTTTTTTTCGCAATTTGGTGCCTACTGGTGATTCCATGTGTAGCCAGGTCCTTCTCCACATGGTCTTTCCAACGGAGTGGAGGTCTTCCTCTTCGTCTGCTTTCGCCGGCGGGTACTATGGCGAATAGTCTTAGAGCTGAAGTGTTTTCGTCCATTCGAACGACATGACCTCGCCAGCGTAGCCGCTGTCTCTTAATTCGTTGCATTATGTCAATGTACCATAGCAGGACGGGATTATGAGTGACTTGTAGAGTTTGGTCTTCATCGAGAGAGGGCTTGGTTCATCGAGAGAGGGCTTTGCTTCTCAATTGCCTACTCAGTCCAAAGTTGGCAAGAGTTATTCAGCGTTGGATTCAAGGCTGATGTTGTTGTTATTAATGTTGGTTCCAAGATAGACGAAATTATCTACGACGTCGAAGTTATGACTGTCAACAGTGAGGTGGGAGCCTAGTTGCTAGTGCGACGACTGTTTGTTTGATGACAGGAGATATTTCGTCTTGCTCTCGACATTTGAAATTAGTGTTTCTAAAGTTTTTGAGCGTTTTTTCCTGCAAACCCTGTTTATATTATATTCATGTCTCTATTTTCGTTTGCTTCCAAAAGGGTTGGCAAAATATTGGCTTTCAAATATGTTCGCTCGCTAAAAATCGACATAAAATATTATTGGCAATAGACACGTAACTCGAGAGAGTATGTGCCTCTACTCTACTTTACAGCTTGTTGACATATTGATGAACCGTTTTGCGCTGTTGTTGTAGCTACGACAACATTTTATGGCTTGTGCATTGGACTTCAAAACGTCAGCCCTAATTTTATGACAGAAATTAATAATAGTTAAGGTAACTTTTGCTTTTCTACCTTGTGTTATGGTTTTCCTCTTCTTCATTTTCTACTTTTACATGTTTCGAACACGAACTTTCGGAATTAATGGGTATTCGTGTAGAAGCTCATGAGCGCCGACTGAAAGGGTGGTTAAATATAGCAGAATATATTTTATGTGAATGCATGTATAAATATTACAATATGTATGTGTATCTAAAAGTTGCAATTTTGTGCTCGTAAAATTTAACTTTGCTTTCTTCAGCTACACTGACAAAAATCAGTATGTAATACTTTTTAAAAATTTTTTTTTTCTACATTTTTTATTAAATTTTTGTTTTTCAATATCGGTATGTTACATTTTTTTCAACATTTTTTTTTAATTTAAAATTTTTTTTTAAATTTAAAAAAGTTTTTTTTTTTTTTTTTTTTTTTTTTTTATTTTGTTTTTTTTTTTTTTTAGCTAATTTTTTTTCAATCAATTAGCTTAAAGATACTTCCCTATTTTTATGAAATTTTTTTTTACTGAATTTTGTAATAAAAAAAAAAAAAATTTTAATTTAAATTTTTGTAATAAAATCTGCCAGAAAAAAATTTAAAAAATAGGTTTAATGCTAATTTAATAAATGAAATCATTTTTCATAAAAATTAATAAAAAACTTAAAACATTTCTTTCGTATTAGGCAACTCAGTACTGATTGAAAACAACCAAACTCTCTAGCCGCCTCTTTACGTGCCCTGCTAACCCCACACATCTGACATCCTTCTTTCTTTGATCCAACCCCGACTAAACATTACATTTCCTGTGCCTACCATTGGATGACATCGATGAGAACTTATCTAAGACTTACCATCCTAATGGAGATTAGGTATCCGTTACAACAACAGCAACGTCAAAACTATTCATAAACGAAATTTGAGTTATATGTCGGGCAGTGGCTCTTTTAAGTATCTGGATCTTAAAAAAATCTTAAAATTAGTCTTATTTATAAATTATGATTTGCAATAGGCCTGTTACCAAAAAATCGATAATCTTATATGACCAATCAGAGCTGATTGTAAACTGATACGAGAATCCATAATTAATAAAAAAAAATAAATTAATCGACAAAACATTACTTTCTGCAACAAATTTCTTTTAGTGTATCTCATCGCATAAATACTTATTGTCATGTTTTCTTTCTATTTCAGGTCAAAACAATAGGAAACGAAAAGTTTGAGGTATTTTCGAAGTTTTGAATATATTAAACTCGAACCAAGGTTGCATAGCCAAGTGGAAGAGCACAACTACTACCTAACAGGAACACACACGTATCCACTAACAAATAAATAAATTACAAAAAAACACAGAAAACCACAAACACATACATATATAAATACACCTGTCCTCATCACAATCATGTCAGCGCGAAGTCATCCACAAATGGCACCACCGCCACCACCCCCCAAACCAAACAAATCCGGCGCCATATATGACAGCCATGCAGCCAATGGCAATGGCACATACGCCGCGAATGGCAACGGCAATGGCAGCGCTGGTGGCAGTCGCAGCGGCAGCATATCCTCGTTGACAGACAATCAGGGCAGCCTGCAGCGCCACAGTCAGAACGTCAATGGCCGTAGTACGTGTCACACGCCACCGCGCACAGATCGTGAACAGGTCGTAATGACGCCAAAAGGTAAAACCGCTAACAGCACCGTTATACTGATCGAACGCAAGCTTGTCGATGAGATAAACGAGCGCGTTCATGTCGCTGGCGGCGATCACACAGGCATTATCATAAATAAGGACACCGTGAGTGGACAGAAGAGCGAATTGTTGCCGGCACAATTATCGTTGGAGTTTCGTGTATTCTTGGTGAGCGCCAATACCGGCAAACATTCGCAGGAATCACGTACGCTGCGCTTCTGGTTCCGTCAGTGGTTGCGCAGCGACGAGAAACAGGCACAGATTGCGCAGGATTTCTTCAAAGAGTTGGTTAGTCCGAAGGATTTTCCCAGAGGTGAGTGAGGAGAAGTGTGTATTAAAGTGTATATGACAAAAGAAGAGAGAGGGAGCTCAATACAACTTTTTTGATTGTAGACATGAAGTGTGTCTTCGTTTTTTTTTTTTTGAGATTTTTGTTTTTTCGATATTTCACAGATTATGTGGGCTTCATTAAAAAGATCATGAAGTTGCTGCAACGTGGTTACGATGAGATACAGTCTTTAGAAATCGAATTGCGTATTTTGGAGGAAACTGCAGAGCCGCCATCACGACCACGTAAGTATTCACTCAGCAAACTAAAGAAAAATTTTATTTTTATTTATAAAAACTGTTCTTTTTTATACCCAATGTTGAAACTGAGCTTTCAAGGTGATTCCTGAAGTTTAGTTTTCGTTTTAATAGGAAAAATCTGTGATATTGAGGTAATTCTTTTTGATGTTTGACGAACTCGATAACCAAAAATGTTCGCGCAAGATAATGAAGGCTGCCAGACTTAACAAGGCAGTAGTACTAAACTTTTTTCCGTATATCTACAATAGTTTTCAAAGAAACTCAAGACAGTAAGGAACCTTACGTATTTAGCATCAATGGAAGCATCACATTTCGCAGATATAGACCATCCATATATCCAGAACTTCGAACAAAATTAACCTAAAAAGACTTACTAATATAATGTCGTCGCATCAAAGTGCACTTTAGACCCCAAAGACATAGCCAAGGATTAACAAGTTGTTAGTAAGAAAATTTTAGAACTATTTTTTCACTTTAGGTTAATCTGGTAGGCCAATAAGCCACGCATAGACTAGTTTGTTCCTTTGCGATACCAGATGGAGTTAATTTGCTAGGCCCAAGAGGAGTAGTCATCTCAGGCATCCTAAGGGACGCGAATTTTAATAGACTCTGCGGTCTCACTATCGATACCTCCTCCGGTGTATCAAACCGTGGGCACCCCAGATGCTTACAACGAAGTCTAGCCAATGCGGTACTCGTACAAGTGCACAAGAGATGCTCCATTGTTTCCCTGATGCCCTGCTCTAGACATGTCCTGCAGTCTTTACGATCTGTCAGCCCCATCCTGCGGTCGTGCGTCGCCAGCAGATAGTGACCAGTTAGTTTTTCACATTAACAAGCCTTAAAAATTGACCTTGGGTATAAAAAATTGCAGTTAATTTTTTGATATTTTTTTCACTCAAACTTTCCTACTTTTCAAACTGAAATTGATTTATTCCACTCTTCAACTGCTGCGGCGCGTTTGGTGGGTGCGACGCATCACTCCACCCACCACAACACTAACCTCGCACAAGCTAAAGAAATGAACTTGTCAAAAGTAAATAAACACACACACACACACTTGTCAAAAGGAAATACACACACACTTGCACATCTACTTTAATTCTCTGAATTTATCTAGCTTAATTTGTCATATTAAAATGTTTCGTCTCTCTTTCTACTTCTCTTTCTCCTACATCCTTATTATATTTACAACAATGGTGTTGGCAACGCATACACCCCCATGCACACACATATGTATGTATGCATGTGTGTGCGCCTATATGCATACATTTACTCTGCTCTACTGCTCTGCAATTTCTTCCCTTTCACTCATGCGCAACGGTACATCGTCGAATTTGATGTTTCGAATTTGCGAATTTGGCATGCACGGCGGCATGTGGTTGTAGCGCGCGACGGTTACATTATTTACTGTTATGGTGATTGCAATCGCAAATTCGAGGAGGCACTACAGGCGCAGCGCAAAACAGGTGATGGCGATGACTTAATGAAAGCCATTTGGCTGGATATCTATAACGAGCAACTAACCACACGACGCAAATGATTGATTAGCGCGCATCCCGAAACGCATTACATACATACCCACATATATATATGTATGTTATATATATGTTGCATTCTAACACACATACATAACTTTAGTTGTAAGTGTTTGTTTAGCTGTGTGTTGTTGGTCCACCACCTCCTTGGCGGCACCTGGGAAAGCAAACGAGGAAATAACAATAACAAATCACAAATTTTTTCGTTTAACCATAACAACCGTGCTGAGCGCTGCTTAATAACCAAAAACTAAAGAAATAAATAAGGCGGTAGCTTTACAAAAACAACACAACGCAATTGTAAACAAATGAAATTCTGCGAATTGCTAAAATAACTGTTGTTGCATCATAATGTTAATCTGATAATCGTGGTACTCGTGATACTCGTTGGCTGACTTGCATATATTTATTTATATGTATATTGTGTTAAAGCCAGAGTTGCGCAGTTTTCTATGAACATACATACATATCGTCACCTAAAATGCAAAATAACGTAACATCAAAAAAACTCGAAATTGAGTTTTTTATAAAATAAAATTTTCAGCTTCCGCTGTCATATATAACCAATTGATAACTAATATATAACCAATATATAAGTAATACATAACCAATATATAACCAACATATAACCATTTTATAACCAAAACTAAAATTTTGTTTAAATTTGAGTGGTTTCTATTATAATATATCGATTTTTCTTCGCCTGTAAAATTATAAAAACTGGTGTTACGTTATTTTGCATTTTAGTGACGATATAGTACATACATACATATATATTTATGTATATGCAATATGTACTTCATGCATTTATACATACATATAAATAATTTTATTTTTTTTATTACTCGCCGCCGCTGATTTTATCATATTTCTTTCATCAATCTTGTATCTACATTTTTTGTGTTTTTTCTGTTGTTTTGTTAATTTTTTATTTTGTTTATCGTTCGGCACTTTGTTTATAGTGTTTTATATGTTTCTGTTTTTTTATTTTTTTTTTTAATTTTTGTACTATAAATCCAACCTTGCTTTGCTGACGTTTGCATGATTTTGTTGTGATTTTCGATTTCGTTGATTTCGCTGATTTTTCTTAGTTTTTGTTGTTGTTCATCTTGGGAATCAGCTACTCGTGCCATTCGTCATCATTTCTGCTAGAATTACTAAGTGTATAAAGTAAGCTGTTAAAAAAATAAATAAATAAAGTAATTTTAATAAAGTATTACATAATGTCTGGAAAAATATTTGGAGTGGATTATGTTTGCTTATCATAAACTTATAATGAGTAACATAGAACGATGAACTGGGCAAACGGTAGAGATATTACTAGAACTTATATATAATATACTATACACTCAAAATGTTGCAGTGGGTTTCTTTCCAATTCTATTGAGCAATTGCGCCATTGAAGTATTATCCGATGTAGCACTGCCGACTTGTTTCAGGGTTATCTTTATCACCTCAACCCTTCGCAAATTACGGCCATTAAAACCATTTTATATATGTAGTTCCTTTGATATTAATTAAATGATATTTTTGCTCATCAAACAAAATCAATGCCCTTTTTTTGCTGTGCCTTCGTCTCTCGAGCGTTTATGGGATTTCAAATGGGCTTTCTGCCACTGTCAAACAAACGTATAATCAAATTATACTCCTAGAAATTGTGCTTGGGTCAGCGATTAAAGTGACTATTTGCCCCCTTCCTTTCCAATTTCGTTTGGCATTTCAATTTCAATCAATTGAAGTTCTCAGAACTTTTATAGTTAACTCTATCGGTTAGTAAATGTAAATTTTACAGGATCCGAAGTGTAACCAATTAAAAAAGCCATACATTCGGTTTGGAAAACTAATTTTTATTTATTTTAAACTACAAAATGTGTGAAAATAATCATAAATTTAGGACCAATTCACTTTTGCTCAATATGACCACTTTTTGCCTTAACTATGGCCTTGAGACGGTCAAAAAACGAATCGCAAGCTGCCCGAATGTGACTTGCTGGTATTTTGGCCCACTTACGGTCAATGGCTTCCTTTGGCATTTCGAGACTGGTGTATTTTTTACTTCGGGCCCTGCTCTCCAAATTGGCCTAGAGATAATAATCCATTGGATTCGCATCTGGTGAATTCGAGAGCCATTGTGTGGTCGTAATGAAGTTCGGAACGTTGTTTTTCAGCCATTCTTGGTACACTCGCACTTTGTGAGACGTTGCTGAGTCTTGTTGAAACGTCCATGGTTTGGGACCGAAATGTTTGTTTGCCCACGGCTTCAAAGCAGCCTCCAGAACACTTTCCCGATAATATGTCGCATTTATAATACTTTGACGCCAGGCTCGATGAAAACAATTGGAGAGCGCCCATCTGCGGTGTCAGCGGCCCAAACCATTATTTGTGGCGGGTGCTGCCTCCTGGTGGCCAAGCGATGACTTAGATTCTCGTCGGTCAAGTAAACCCTATCGTTTTGAGAGTTTACGAATTGCTCCATTGGAAAAATTTTTTCGCCAGAAAACACAATGTTCGGAATTTGACCGCTTTCAACCAAGCGAAGCAAATGCTTCGCTTTCTCAAGTCTTACCTGTTTGTTGCTTCGGTGTAAGATCGTGGGCCTTTATTCCCATTAAGGTGTTTGAGCTCACGAACAATTGCTGGCTGTGATTTTCCAGCTAAATATAAAGCAATCACACTATTACGTTTGAATTCCATCGCTGATCACTTTTTTTTGCGTTCACTTTTGGCAAAACGCTTTTGTACACTTAGGAACAATACTCCGAACTTTCATTCAGCAAATTTATAAATAGCTGATTCCAGTGCGACAGCTACGCGAACGGTTTGAAGTTGGTTACACTTCGAGTGCCGGACCCTGTATCTTTATATACCAATATTAAACATGACTCCCGTAAATTGGATTTAAAGAGAGTGGTGCTATGAAATTGAATACGCTTTCCATACTATTCTGTATATAGAATGTTAGAAAACATGATTGGTTATAAAAAAGCCAAAAAACATTTGATATACGAGGTTTGACCAGAAAGTACAGCGAATTTTGGACGTTATTTCTTAAGAAAATGCTTTCTATTCACGAATATCTATTATGTACCCTAGAATGTAATCAATACCAGATATATTGCACATCTGCCTCTGTTTTTTCTAATCCTCAAAGCATTTCAAAAACGATCCAAAACACGTCCAAGCAAAATAGCTGCCAAAAACTAATAAAAAATTCGTAATGGCCCATCTTGTCAGCATAAGTCCCTTACTTTATATGAGTAACAACATAACCCAACAAAACAATCGAATACACGTAGCCCGCAAATAATCAAAATACGCGCTGCTTTTTGTACAAACTTCGAATATGTACCATTTAACTGCTTAAAGTCATCCCTATTTAGTGAGAAGTGAGGGTCTTCTCCATGAGTGCGAACATACTTGTATGTATATACTTTTCGGCTGTGATTTACAGCTATAATTTTCCAATTGTTTTAATTGTGTAAAGTTAAGGAAATAATTTGGAATAATTGCAAAGAAGAATAAACACATATTTTTACCGAAAATAACTCATAAAATTTGAAATAAATGGGGAGAGTAAGGTTAGGTTAGATTTGCACACCTGTTTAATTTCCATTCCCGCCAGCTCGGTGGGATACCCAAGTGTTTAAGCCTTGTCAAGAAGGAAGTATTGAGTTGTTTCCACCTCATCTTCTTCCATAAACAAAGAGATTTTTTATTACATACCATCTATAAAAATTCCATAAAGCCTTACCGAAAAAGCCGAATATCTCGAGAAGTATTAATAATAGCGGTTTTGACCTCTGACCTTTTTTGTAGCAAATAAAAATTTCTACAAGTTTCTCATTTAGATTTTTTATAGCTCTTGTCATTAACGAGATATACTACTGTGCCCAAAAAATAAGGTGACATATACAAAAAAATGCGAAATTAGTGGAAAAATCAGGTTTAGACCCCCGTACTACCTCGCCGGTGTGAGTTTCGACTTTGTCGCAATGGACACTTTTATAGAATGTTAAATTATGAGGAATATGTGTCTAAAGTCAAAGCGATGCCATAAAATGCCTCTGAGTTATAGAAATTTAAAGTTAAAAAATCACGATTGTCGTGTATTTTCAATGGAAAATTTTTACATGCCTTGATCCAGTCTTTAATGTTAATAATAAGGGCTCAAATTTTCGGGGAATTTTTTTAGGTTATTTAAAGGGAATTTTTTTGACGGGATTGAAAAAAATTAATAGTTAAAAAAATACCCTAAGGATAGGATAAAAGATAGGAAAGCAAATTGTTATAAATTATAGTTTGGACATGATCTCAAATGGGTCAGGAGGATATTCCATGCTGTAAAGTTTTTTGTCCGTGAAAAGGTGCCTCTAAATATTCATTAGACGGCTTAAATATTTTGAAATATTATAAATTTTTAAGTCAAAATACGAGTAATATACGAATAGTAAACCACCATACAGGCACCATACAATTTTATTCCATTATAATTATTATTATTTTCAATTATTAAATTTCTTTATTATTTTTTATGCCATATTTCGCCTAATTAATAAGTCTACCGTTAACGAGTATCAGAACCACGAAGAAAATACGCACACAAGTTGTGCATTTAAGTACATACATACATACTTACATATATGCATACGTACAATTGTCTCTTCGAGCTACTTTGCAACCCGATACTTCTCATATGGTTCGCATAACTCGCCCATAACCTGCTCGCCATTACAAAGCTTTTGCACTTTAACCCGCCATGCAGTCCATTGACTTTCTTCCGGGGAGCGCTGCGCCTTATAACTGCGATAATTTGCCATACTTACTAACAAGCCTACATACACATGCATACGCATGCGTAAGTGCGTACCAAGCGGGGCACACCACTCCATTGGCTCACTGGCTCACTGCTGTGTTGTTGTTTGTTTCATTTGTTCGCTGCGCGTTGGCCCTTTAACTCCCATATTGAATGCAAATTATCCAATTTAATGAAATTAATAAAACAACGGTCTCGCATGCAATTACATACATACTCCTCGTGCATATTTTGTTGTGTTGATTTTGGTTTTAAATTTTACATTTTGCATGTGATTAACAAATTCGTTTAATTGAATGCATTCTGTTCTCTTTTCTTGCCTTTCTTACCGTCGCTCATGCTCATGGATTCGTGTGAATTTGCAGTCTCACTGGAAGAATCACAGTTCGAGTCGCCGCCTTTGACGCCGGAAAAGGTGCTCGAACTAATTGAGCAAGCCTATCCGAATCCCATTACACCGGAAGATTTGGCTAAGTATGCCTATAATTCAGTTAATTTTTGTTTTTGTTTCTTAATACATTTAATTGTTTTGCTTTTCAGAGACTATGGCTGGGAGGAACAAGATGTGCTCTTGGTATTTATATCGCTGAAGGAACGCGGTCTTATCAAATCCATGGAATATAATTCATACACGAGAATACATCATGAAGACAAGGAGATTAAGGTGAGTGATGATTTAGACCGAATAGCATTCCTAAAATTATAATTTTTTCCGCCAATAAAGGTCGTTAAACAAATGCCAACCATTGCTTCGAATAAACAACCCACAATCGCCATTATAACGGCACAATATTGTGAGAAACTTGCGGTGGATGCCATGTTGGAGAATAAGGAAACGTTTGTACGCTATACTACAGTCGGTGAGTCCGATTTTTAGTCTATAGATATATATGTAACTTTGAGTATTATATTCGTACATACTTACATACATACATTCTGTATTCGAAGTTTAGGAATTCAAAGCAAAGTAGAACTTTATAGCACAGGGCATGAACATTCAATAAGCTGGTTTTTCATGAGGACAGCAGTCGTTGTGTTTAACGTGGTCAGCCCTATCTCACGGTGCTCGAAAGCACAGCGGATCAAATCAATTGCTTTGATATCACGATATAAGTACGTTAAGTACCAATGACTGAAACCTCTGCCGTACTTTGGGTACGGCACCCGGTTGCAATGCAACTTCACATTCAACTGTCAAAGTGTCAGTTCTTCGCACATTAGGTGTTTAACCACAACTTCCATGGTACCAGTCCAGGAGAGCAGTCCCCATGAGCAGATTGGAGCTAACTCCAAGGGCTCCTGCTCCTCGTGGTACCAGAAGTCTACGAGCGGACTTCGTAGCCGAAGCTACTACCAGTTGAGCTTCCATACTGCTCTGGACTTGTGATCAGGGGTTGGACCCCAAACGTACATACCAATCACACAACAAGTTAAACAAATTCCCAGTTAAACGCCTTCGCCGCCTAAACAATTCAAGCGAAAAAGACCCTAACAGTTCGGCATTCCGACTAGTGGAAATCACAACGTCAACATCTAACCGTCCATCAGTTCAGCTAATCCCTATACCACCCAGATCCCTAATGTCCGTGTACATCGGACATTCTACAATTACATGCACCCAAACATCCCAACCTATCAAATATGTGCTCATAAGTAGAAAACTCAGACGCAGACAGAATCTGAAGTCTGGGTTACCCTCAACAAACCTAACGTCCCGGATGCACTCTTAAGTCACCCAACCGTTAGGATTATTGTTCCAACGGTCTTGTCATCTACATCTGACCTTTTATCTAGAAGCCTCCTGTTCCCTAAATATCCCTACCTCTCCACATCTTCATCGGAAATCCAGTTATTCCACAGCCGTGAGAACTGTCCGACTTGGTCTGTTGTCGTTCTTATAATAAAAGAAAACATTTCCCACAATTTGGAGTAATGCTGTTGAGTTAACAGTCCTTGTCGAATAAAAATCCGAGTCGATCCTAAGAAGTCTTTCAACCGGCTGAATCTTTGTTGTGGTCTTTAGATCAGAGAAAACTTTATCACTAAAAGTTTGAAGAACAAATATATGTATTTTTATGCAGTATGTATGTAAGTATGTATTTAAATAATTCTTTTGATATTAAAACAAAGTCTACATGATATAATAGTCATTTCGCCGAAATGTAATGTGTTACATTATATCTTTAATTTTTCGACATTTGATAACCAAAACAAACAACCGAAGATGGTTTTGAATACTAACGAATTGCAATCATTTTCTTTCTCTTTCTTCCCACCTGAATTGAACCGACTCCCAAACGGCGATTTGTCCACTGTCCACACTATTTATTCATTTCCACATGCAAAAAAAAAATACAAAAAAAAATATAAATTCACTTCTCTCATACCAGATACCGATCCCAATTTAACAAACACCCTCAGAAAATCTAAAAAGAAAAGAAGATTTGGTAAGAAAACTAAGAAGAAGCTAAGTTGTGTCTACTAAATAATATCGCTAATTTCCTTTGTTGTGGTTTATTGTGTTCTTTTGTTGTCAACATCTTGGTTCTGGGTATTTGTTGTTATTTCGTTTTACATATGTATATATGTATATTACATACATACAAAAAACACATACAGACGAACATAAATATGTGTTGTGCGTTCTCGTACACAAATACATACACATTTTTACATATTCGTAAGAGAAATATTATTTGAAATTACAATTTTTGAAAATTAATGGAAAATAAATATTTGCTCTTAAGTATACCATACAAAAACATTTAACCATTTTTACCATACATCACCATCACTCTGCACATTACCCCACCTATGAAAGCTTAAGGAATAACCTCACTCAGTCATATGCGTAAAATTCATCCAACGATTCCTCGAACTGACTAAAAAGGAGTAATAAAGGTATCAAATTTCTCTATTCATCACACTGATCTCCTCAAAAAATGAGATCTCCGAAGAATGAATATGTTTTGTTAGGCAATCTAACATAAGGGGAGCATACAAGAGAATAAATTTGAAACATTTTTTAACTCTGCAAAGCTTTTACATTTCATCACATCAGGTTTATTATCATTCGAAAGAAGATCCTTTGGAATTTATTTTTTGAAGATTTTAAAGATTTTTGAAGATTTTGAAGATTTTCGCTATCAAATGTTGGCCGCGACTCCGTCTCAGATGGCACATCAGTTGAGTCCAATTTTCCATGACTCATTCGAGCATTTCGACCGGTAACTGGCGTGATGTTTTGTTCCAAAGCCTGAATCGAAGCAGAAAAAGTTTAACTTTGAGATATCTAACGAACTTGGTGGCCAATCTTGGTGGATTTTCTTGGAACTTTCCAAAAGCCCATAGAACGAAGCGATGTCGCTTGGGAAGGTCGAGCGGCTTCAGTTCTTGCACACTTTCAATTTAAGATCTCCACGTAGAATATGACAAGTCTTTCCATACGTCAGTCCGAGTTGCTACGAATGGCGCCGAATCGACTATCCACGGTCATCGTGTACACTCTCAAGTACGGCTGTGATATTTTCTTCTCTGCGATCTTTACGTGGTCTATTCGGTTGAACATTGTCCAATAATGAATGCAGGGTCTGAAGTCAATTTGTGAATAATCTCTGAACCCAATCATGTTTTTTGTGTATGAAAATTGTATAAAGTTCAATTACTACTCGTATATATAATTTAACAATAATCGTTTTGTCATCTGTCAGGTATCAGTTGTCACAGTACATTTTCATTAATATCCATACAAACTGTATATACAAGTAATACAATAATTAAGCTAAGCACATGCCAACTTCAGTGTATGTTATATACAAGTAATCATAGTTCGTCGATGAAATTCTGAGTGAGGTCATTCACTATACTAGGCTGAGCCAACATTCGCTGTAATTTTTCCACAATTCACAATTCACTTTCTTCATTTCAACTCACCGTTTCACTGTTTTGTTGTAAATTTGCCCATTTTGTCAACTGTCACACCGAAATCACCACCCCAACTGAACATAAATATTTGGGTACTCTCCAGCTCCTACTTAAGAAAGTTGTGAGTAATAAAATCTTTACTCTATTACCAACAGGCGAATCGAACGTCTACACCTTGGGCAACATTGGCGCCCATCGCATTGTCAGCACGAAATTACCCTCGGTGGGTAGTACACGTGAAGCAATGACCGCCACTGGCAATACAACGACACGTCTGCTGGGCACATTCCAAAAGGTCGACTATGTCTTCGTGGTGGGCGTGGCCGGTGGTGTGCCACATTATACCGATTACAAAAAGCATGTGCGTTTGGGAGATGTCGTGATTTCATATGTGGACAAACAGCGGGCGCTGTTAAGCAAGTGAGTAGCAGCTGCGGATGGTTGAAACAAATTTGAAGTGTCATAAATTATGAATTATTGCTAATAAAATTAATATTGCTGCCTAAAAACTTTTCAGAAATGAAAAACCCTATGTGTATATCTACCAGAGCGGCGAAGATGTCAAGACCTATTTCCCCATCAACGACTCACTCCAGCAAATCGCCGAAGGCCTACAAGCCAACATGGAGGTCAAGCGTCCATGGGATACCTACCTGCGTGAAGGCTTAGCATCGTTGATGCAAAAGACGGAGAGTGACTTCAGTCGCCCGTCCGCCAATACCGATAAGCTCTTCATGAATATCGGCAATAATGAGGTCATTGAGGTGGCACATCCCATCGCCACGGACACTGTGGACGGCGTGCCACGTTCCCGCCTGCATCTCGGACCTATTGGCTCGGGTCGCGATCTGGTGCGCAGCGACAACTCGCGCATGGAGTTCGCTAAGAAGTATGGCTTGCTTGCCACCGATGTGGAAATGAGCTCGGTGCTGGACAGCATTATCGGCAACTGCAGGGAGAGCTTCATATTGGTGAAAGGCAAGTGGCAAATAAATTTATGTCAATTTTATGAAATAATAAAACTCAATTTCTGCGCTCACTACAGGTATTTCCGATTACAAGGACGGCATGTCGACGCGGAAATGGCAGAATTTCTCCTCTTTGGCGGCCGCGTCTGTGGTCAAATCGATTATTTGTGGCATGGATGCGCCAACAAACGTTTAATTAGCAAGCAAAGTGAAATTATTCTAATCTATTATATAAAATTTATTAATATAGCGCAAAGTAAATTATTTGATAGACCTACGTATACAGTTGTCTAACGGTTAATTGTATAAAATATTAAGCAAATGAACGTGAAAGCATTTAGATTTCTTTATACTGACTTATACTTGATAAAATCACATATTTATAGTATACAACAATTTAACAGCATTAATACATACAAATATACAAAGTTGCATAATTATTAATTCTTCTTAATAATATTTACTAAATTCTCGGAAGTAATGAAAAACAATTTTTTGCTGCACTTTTTTATTTACTACTTTATCTTCCTTTAAGCAAAAATGCTTTTTCATATATTTTTGCTGCAATCTATAAGCATTCGTGTAACGGTAATCAAAGTGTTTTAGTTGATAAAGCGAGAAGAGAAAATTGTGTCCTTGTTTTTTGTAATAATTTTTGTTATATTTTATTAAATTGTTAATTTTTGTATTGCAATAAATGATTACACATAGATTATAAAGTATTTATCAGGTATTTGTTTGAGCGGAATTATTTTTGTTATTGAGAAGGTGAGAATATCTAGATAAGTTTTGTTTAAGAATTTTGAAAATATTTTAAATACTCATTTCATTTTTGCTTCTCTTGAGTCATTTGTTATGGGTAGTTGACTAAAAAGGAGTGTAGAACTTTCTTCCCAGAGCACCAAATTGGCAAAACGTGTGGTAAGCTCCCGAGGTATTGATGGCAACGCTTCAATTTAACGACAATCAAGTTCGATAATCGGCCTAAGTGCAGTAAATTGACATCATTAGAAGCCCTTTTAAATAAAATAAAATTCCTTGAAGATTTTTATACCCTGAACAGGGTATATTAAGTTTGTCACGAAGTTTCTAACACCCAGAAGGAAGCGTCGTAGACCCTATAAAGTATATATATAAATAATCTGTTGAGCTGAGTCGATTTAACCATGTCCGTCTGTCTGTATGTATACGAACTAGTCCCTCAGTTTTTAAGATATCGCTTTGAAATTTTGCAAACGTCATTTTCTCTTCAAGAAGCTGCTCATTTGTCGGAACTGCCGATATCGGACCACTATATCATATAGCTGGCATACAAACTGAACGATCGGAATCAAGTTCTTGTATGGAAAACTTTTGCATTTGACAAGATATATTCACGAAATTTGGTATATATTATTTTCTAAGGCAACAATGTAATATCCGAAAAAATTGTTCAGATTGGATTACTACAGCATATAGCTGCCATACAAACTAAATGATCGCAATCAAATGCTTGCTTGGGAAACTTTCCCATTTGATGTGGTGTCTTCACGAAATTTGACATGGGTTACTGCTTAAGGTAATAATATAGTCTCTGAAAAAATTGTTCAGATCGGATTACTATAGTATATAGCTTCCATACAAACTGAACACATAGTTACTAAAAGAAATCCACCTGTGAAGGGTATATTAGCTTCGGTGCAGCCGAATTTATACATTAATTGAATGGAAAGGGTAGGCCTAGCGAGTGGTATCTTTTCAATTCCTTCTACGTTGTGAACTATCGTTCAGCTGTTGAATCGCAAATATATTTTCATGATGCTCCAAATGGAAGAGGTAACGTCTGCTAAATTCTTCTATTATTTCCTTTACATTAAACAGCTCTAGATCCCGCTGGAGGACATCTTTTCTCATATAGAAAGAAGCCCCCACTATAGTGCGCATTTTTGAAAGCTTGAATTACTTTTAATTCGGTGCACTACCCCAGATTTGAATGCCATACGTCGGCCATACGATCGGCTTAAGTATTACCTTATAAATTAGCAACTTATTCTTCAGACTGAGGCGGGATCTTGACTTCCCCAATTTAAATTTTAGCTGAGTTCTTTATACTTTTACGTGCTATTTCCCAGTGCGCCTTTTATCAATTGTAATCCACAAATATTTTGCGCATGTATTTGTAGGTAACAACTGACCATATAAAGCCACTTAAGGGAAATTTTTGTGCTTGAGGGTAAATACTGCTTGTGCGGGCTTTTCGGTGTTGATGCTAACATTCCATTTGGTGAGGCACGGTTCTACATATGTAGATTATTCAAATGCATCTGCAATTGTCTAAAAGAGGTATTATAGCCTTGATGCTAGCAGTGCAGTATCATCAGCATAGGTTGCCATCATTTTGGTGTCATTACCTTGGGGCACGCTAGCACCAACTGGTCTCAAATCCGAATCAGCATCACGGCATCTAATTAACATTGTTTTATCTTTAATTTGAATAATATGCCTCAAAGCCAGACTTTGTCCAACACTTGACGGGCATCAAGGAACATAGCAGAGCAGCATTTCTTATTTTCCAGAGCATTACATTATTCAATTGTGGCATGAAATTTTCTGATGCCAAAGTGATGATTCGGAATAAGCTGTTTGTCTTCCAAAACCGACAAAAGCCTGCCTGCGTAAAAATATTCCTTCGAATACTTTTTAGATAATTACCAGTAGACTAATTGGTCGATAAGTATTAATGAGATGTTCAGGTTTTCCGAGTTTAAGAATTAAAATAACCTCAGCAAATTTCTATTGCGATCGGATATGACAAAATCAATCTGAGCATTCCGTTAAAAAGCTTGACAATCATGCTGATTACGTTTTCGGGTAGCGCTTTAAGTGCAAATGCATTAATTCTGTCATAACCTGACGAATGAGGTTGATTTGAGTTGTGAAAAGTATTGTGTTTAGGATCACTTTGTATACCAATTTATGCTCAGGATCAAATTCAGCCATACTAGTCTATATAAAGTGCGCTCAAACACGATCAAATCGATACTTATTTTTTCCCTAGATTGGTAAACCTGTTTTATGTTCCATATGCCCACGTAAGTTATCAAAAACTTGCTAGTCCTCCATCACCCTCAATAAATAACGAAAAAAGTAAAGAAATAGTACTTAAAAATCGTCGTGTTGGCATCAGGAAGATAGCAGAGGATCTCTTATAGGCCGATTCAACCATTTTGGTTAATATCTTGAGTATGAAGCGTGTTAATGCTTTACTCGTACCGAGAGACTGGTATAAGCCGCGTTACATTCTAGCATGATTGTGGCCAAACACGAATCAAGAGTCACCGCTTAGCCATCATGTTCGTCAGATTTGGCGCCCTGTACATAATTAAAGTTCAATAGCGGCATTATTAGAAAAGCTCTTGCTTTCGATTGGTAGAAAACTCTGAAAAAGTCAAAATATAGACCTACATACATACATATGTACGTGCCATGATAAAAGCTCTGTTAATAAAGCTTTTAAAGTAAGTACAATAAGTTTCTCAAACTAGTTGAAATATACAGTGTCGTCCAAAGTAATGGAACTTTTTATGTTTTTGAATATATTTGAGAAAATTTGGAGTAAAAATATGCAGTGTTGTCCAAAGTAATGGATAAATTTCATATTTTTGAAAATATTTGCGGAAATTTTGGGGAAATATATAATTTTTTAGGCAAGACTCGTGTAAGTAAAGAACTTGCTTATTTTTTATGGTTGACTCGTAATATATAATTTACTATTTCACCGAGTTTTTCCTCTCAATTGAAATGAGTGCTCTGATATTAGTCGAAAAAATATAGGTTCTGCGAGTTTTTAGCATCTAAAGGTTATAGGTTTGCAATCTCTGTTCTGACAGGTATACCTTGCGAAGTCTGCCGAAGGGATGATTGAATGCTGAGGAAGTAAAAAGAATTCCGGATTGTATTAGTCGAAAACTCGTTCCTTATAGTGACCACACTCACGTGGTGATCTAGTGCTAGTTCACTGATTTCGTGAGGTATAGTGTAGTAAGTTTATTTATCAAAAAGTACTTGTGAAGTTCCAAAACAGAGTGAAAAAATTGGCTCATCTTGTAGTCTCATGTTATGGATTCCAATAAAAATTTAAACTAACGTTCATTTATTACTCTAATATCTGTTAAATGTGTGATTTATTTCATGAATTATGAATCTATAAACTACCCTTTGACTACACTGTGCTTCTCTCTTACAACTTGTTGATACTTTCTCAGCTAGTCTTTACTCCACAAAATACATATATGTATGACTATGAGCGGCATTGAGAAATTTTAGAAAGCATGTAGTAGTATAACGAAGAGAGTATATTTAGCGCCCAGCTGATATGAAAATGCCGGTCTCGTAGAGGTTGTGAGAACAGCTGAACATGCTTATTGCTGGAACTGGTCAGGTAACTCGCAAGAATAAAAGCAGCTCTCAACAGTGGGCAAGACACATACATACATATTGATAAAAACGAGAATATATGTACATATATACTTGTGGAAATTCGGGGTTGCCATATGATATAATATTTGATTAGTAGAGAATTTTAAAAGATTTTTTAAAGTAAAATATTGGGATCATTTTTAGGCATTTTGATAAATTTTTTTTTAAATTTTTTGTTTTAAAGAAAGACACTTTTTTTTAAATATCTGATATTGTACTAAAGCTTTTACTCAAAAAGCTCATGGAACATAATATTTTCTCATATTGTTATAGTTATTTGAAATTCTCAACCAAAATTTTACTTCTGTTTTTCTTTTTATAAAAATAAATATTTGTGATGGTCAACCCTATAAATGAGGTTTCCTTAAGAAAGTCGAATATATCAACATTTTGGTTGGAGCATAAAAAATTCAAAAAAAAAAAATTAAAAAAAAAATATCTTAGAAATTTTCAGAATTTCTTCTAATTGTAGGCAAAAAAAATCACCTCATCATTCCACCAAATTTTTTCCAACTCACTTGGCAACTCTATCGCAAAGCTCCATCTCTTTGTGTGCTCCGACCACCGGTTGGTCTCTGCGCCCAGATACTGTGTTCAGTCAGTCGTGTGCTAGCGACCAATCGTGAAGGTAGTAATTTCCTTCTCCAGTACGGTTGTGTTCCATAAGGGTAGCAAAAGACACGTGGAAAGTTTGCAAAGTTCAAAAAAATCGTTTTTAAGTGCATTTTGTTTACATCTCAAACAGGCAAAGTGAGTGATAAGTGATAACTAAGTAAACTTAAGCTTTTTACAATGGATTTCCTCACGAAAATTAATTTTCTGCCCAACTACTTGCACTAATGGGTGTTAAGCGTGTGTGCGTGTGCGTATGTTCGTTTGGTGGGTACATGTGGCACATGGCCTGAGTTAAATTTCAAGCATCGGCCATTTATTTATTTTACTTTAAATTAAATTATTGCAATAGAACACCGTTAAACAAAGAGTATGCGTAATTTAAAATTACAAAACGAGTTACTTCATGTATTCCAGCGAAAGGTCACGCAGTTGTATGTACAAATGTGTGTATATAGACACATATGTTCTTATATATGTATATGTATATATATATATATGTATAAGGCTGTGGAAAGTCTGCTTTATTGCCTCTTTGCTAACAGTCTTATAACCGGTTCATTAAGGTAGTGGGCCTACCTATGTTTATCATTCGTCTGCTTACTACATACATACATACGTTTACAGATAGCCATAAGGCACAAGTGTTTGTATGTATGTAGGGTATGTTTGTAATCAGGCACATATATTTTTACGCTAACATTTGAAGTGCGGAATACTTGTTTTTGTTGTAGTTAATTTGTTTTTGTTTTAAGCGAATCAGGGAACCGAGCAAATTGAACATAAACAAGCATTGTAATTGAAAGTGGGCATGTTTTCCCCGATCTTGACGCTGCGACATTGTACCGCGTTCCAACTCAAATGCTACAAACTTACAAACTTTTATGTACATGTGTTTTGCTTTGGCTGTGCGCTCACGTTCGGAAGCTTCATTGTTGGGAGTCGTCCCACACACAAAAAAAAATTGAAAGAACTCAAGCGACCGTGAAAATATGTTCAGGAAAAAGTTGATGAGATTACTTTTATTAAAAAAAAAATGAATCAAACTGTTACTAAAATTAACTTATTATTAGCGGGGCTAATGACCGTCCAAATGTTTATTGCAATAATAAGATAAATACTATAAAGAGCTGCTTATACCCTTAGTTACACATTTATGGACCTATGTATGCTCCACTCAGAGTTGAATGAAATACTGTATACACGGTTATATACATACATATGTACTATATGTGGTTCAACCGAATTCATAAGAATTGTGATAAATCGAAAGTTTGTTGTGTTTGAATGAAAAAAAAAATCTGAAAATGTTAAACAATTTCTATGTTAAGAACTACAACATATTAAATATTTATAACGGGTGATCCTTTTCGAGGTTCCCTACTTTTTTGAAGAAAAAAATACATAATCCTCAAATTTAATGGATAATGTTTATTATCATTCGGAAGAACATTCTTTGGCATTTATTTTTTTAAGTTTATCTCTTTCAAACATTGGCCGTGTCTACGTCTCAGATTGTCCATTCGTTGATTCCAATTTTCGATGACTCGTTCGAGCCTTTCTACAGGTAACTGGGGAATGACATGACATGGTCTGAATCGAAGCGGGATTGTCTGCATAGGCTTTAGACTTTACATATCCCTACAGGAAAAGTCTAAATCTAATGAAATTACAGCTCTTCAATCTCTTCAAGTTACTCTTCGTTTCAAATGCGGCAATTTTGCTTGTTAATGATCCTAATCGCTCAACAAAATTTGGCTCGAAAACGTCGAATCTTCGTGGAACTTTTCAAGAGCACACAGATCAAAGCAATGTTGACGCATGGTCTATCCAAAAAGGCTATCTGCGCTATGCGTTTTGTAGATAGTCATTCGAGGTTTGGTATCTGACATTCAAGATTTGGTAACTGATAGATTCCAAGAATTCGATGGCTTAAACACTCAAGCGCTTTAGACATGATAATTGTAATTGTTGTGATCTTGCAGAAATACTCACGGCAATTAAACTTTAAGGTGCAAAACCAATCATATAGAGTG
Source organism: Bactrocera neohumeralis (assembly GCF_024586455.1). Lineage (NCBI taxonomy): Eukaryota > Metazoa > Arthropoda > Insecta > Diptera > Tephritidae > Bactrocera > Bactrocera neohumeralis. The sequence goes on along the minus strand of NC_065922.1, from coordinate 9,855,614 downwards.
AAGTCAGCCGAAAGTTCGAAAATCCTGATATTAGTTATATAGGGACATATTGGCCGATATATGTGGTATAAAGTCAGGGGAGTTCGAAAATCTTTATATTAAGTATATGAGGCCTAAGGGAAGTAGCAAATTTGGTTGTTGTAGCTTAAGTGTTTTGGGAGATATATACATATGTACATCAAATTTGTTAGAGGGCGGGGCCGCCGGACGGACAGACGGACAGTCAACTGAATTTCAACTTTTCTCGTCACCCTGATAATTTATACAAGTATAAATTTATATAACCCTATATCTATCTTGCTTAGTTTTAGGTGATACGTACAACCGTTAGGTGAACAAAACTATAATACTCTGTAGCAACTGGTTGCAAGAGTATAAAAATCGCTACTGAACTATGACCATGTATAAAAAACATAATTTTAAGATTTAGGTCTTTGGAGCCACTTTATACGTATTTTAAAAAATTTAGTCAGGAAAAGTTTATCCTAGTGGGTCACATTAATGGGTAAGGGAGTCTTAACCCTAAATTATGGAAGGATAATTTTTTCATTTATATTTAACTAGAGGACCCGTCCACGCTTCACTGTGGCTGATACATATGTAGATAATACACCTACTACCATCTATATGATTTCTATTAGTTGGATTATAACTATTAGTTAATGAGATATAGCATTTCTGTGAAGCAACTTGTGTTAGTTTACAAAAAAAATGGATCATAAAGCATTTCGTGTGTTAATACGAGTAAAACATTGCTGTTTTGGGGAAAATACTGTTGAATATGGGCCCAGAGAAATCCACCGTTGAAAAAATATGTGCTAAGCTGGAAACAGGCGGGATGAGCAGCGAGGACAATGATGCTCTAAAGAGGCGAAAGCTCCGTGCAAAGTGGGTGCCTCGCAAGTTCATAATCCAACAAAACAACGAATAACTTATTCTAAGAAGTGTTTGAGTGCTCTTTAATCGTAATAAAACAGAATTCTTGCGTCGGTGTGTGACAATAGAAACACAGCTCCATCAATTCCCACCGGAGTCCAATCGACAGTCATTCTAGTGGACTCCACATGATGAACCGGCTCTCAAGCGTGGAAAGATGAAAAAGTCGGCTGTCAATGTTATGACATCAGTCTTTTGGGATGCACGTCAACGACTGATTACTGAGCCAGTTATAATCTATTTCACGGCGTATTTGGTTGCAGTTATTTTCTACTATTCCAAATACTTAAGCAATTGTATTATTTTTGAGGAAGAATCTGTTAAAAATGGTACGCGTATATTCAAATGATTCCTACAAACATGAATAATTTCTATATTTATGAGTTGTATTAAATTTAAAGGTATCCTATGACCTTACCCTGTTTCTAAGCTACTTCCCCACCAATTTTCAGCCAAATCGGTTCAGCCGTTCTTGAGTTATAAATAGTGTAACTAACAACAACTTTCTTTTATTTATATATACATAGATTTGATTTGTGACAAAAAAGTGTAAGAAACATTTTTATCTACAGTACTGCATGGCGCGCTGTATGGAGCGTGATATGTTATGTGAGATAAGAGGTAAAAATGCTTCCTATGTACATACATAGGAATAGGTTGATAAATAAGATCTTATTTTTTAATAAAAATAAAATAAACTATACACATTCGGGTGATTTATATGTACATACATCTACGGATGTTTTATCGGGAAATTTACCACATTTTATCACTTTTTAAAATTATTATTTGACTTAACTTATGATTAAATATGTATATATGCAGTAAAATATAAATAGAATTTTAATTACTATTAACATACAAAATTTTTCATTCCATTAAATCATAGAAAACTTTAAAAATTATTTTTTTTTTAACTTTTAATCAATAGTTGTATATTTATTAATTTAATATTAATTATTTATTTCATCCAAAAAGAGCTCAAATTTAGCTATAAACTTGTTTTTATTAACAATTTTTAAATAGAATTGAATAAAGAAATATTTAACTTTTTTCACATTAAGTTTAAAAATTTTTAATTAAAAATTGTTAATTCTATAAAGGAAACATTTTCAATTCAATAATAATCTTTAATATTCTATTTATATATATTATTACATTTACATACATACATATGTACATATACTTAGATGCCTATTCACATGCAAAATGTTTAATTACGCATTGATTAAGCCATAAAATATTGTCAGACCGATTTGGGCTTCCTAATTGACATAGACACTAAATAAAATAGTAGCTATATTTATAAACACATACTTATGTACACGTTTCCATGCAAACACATAAATACAATACATTCATAGGTGCGTATAAATCTCCAATTAGCACGCCAATAAAAAGCTGTGCAGACCACAACGCAGTTACTAACCTCATAATCGTCATAATCATCAACATACATATGTACATATGGCGCTGTCTTATCGCTTTATCGCTCACTAGCAAGCTCTCTCAACCCGGCCTCTTTTATTTAATAGGTGTGAGAGACCTCATTTTGTTTTTGCTTTCAGTAGAAAGAAACGTCAAGACCTGTCTGCCAGACAAAGCAATTGTGATAAGATAATTTTTGGTAACTCTCGGGGTTTTTTCAATTTCTCAGAGCGATATGTAGCCACACACATACAAACGCTTGTATGTACATAAATATATTGCACACATAGTAGTGGCCAAATGGTCGCACACGTGCTTTGAGAGAAACATAAACAATGGGCATGCCGACGCTGTCAATGGCGTGATTCATAATTAGTGATATCTGAGTATACCCTCCTCGGTAAAAATATACATAATAGCATGGTTTTCATTTATCCAATTTTTTTTTTTTTTGTTTCGCGGGAAATACTAACATTTTGGCAGGTATAAAGGGATGTCCAACTTATTCCAGTGTGAGAGCGCCTCAGAATTTGCGTTTTTTATAACATTTTCCATTATGGCCAGATAGGACAAAATAATAATTTTTGGGAATTTAAATTTAAACACCCAACATTTGGTACGAATAAAAACTACAACTGACTTTTGACCTTTCAATACCCAATAAAAGAATTTAACCCTTTTAGCTCTCAATCAATAAACGTTTTTAGTAATTTTCCCATGAAAATAATACTATGTACATATGATGCTTGACATTACAAAATGTTTCATCAAATTAAATTTCACAAATTTATTTAATTTTCATTGTTTGACGTTTTTTATAAGTGGTTTTGAACGATGCAACAAATCCCTCCGTTTACATATTTTTCTGGTAAGATTTCAATCTGGCCATCGCTCGTTTCCAATTGCTAAACGTCAAAACCTCCTGAGCTTTGACAGTTGATCGAGTTCAGGAGGTTTTGACGTTTAGCAATTGCTCTCTAACTCCAATGAGAAATGAGTGGGGTCTCTTTATCTCTGATTTTGGTATGCTCAGTAAGCACATGGAAGTTAAGATTTCTAGACCTCTCTCTATGAATAAAGACCATACTCTATAAGTCACTCATTATTCCCGTCCTGCTGTATGGTGCAAAGGCATGGACGATGATAACATCTGACAAGTTTTCGAGAGAAAGGTTCTATGAAAGATTTATGGTCCTTTACGCGTTGGCCACGACGAATATCGTATTCGATGAAACGATGAGCTGTATGAGATATACGATATGTAAGTGTTCGTCTTTTGAAGCAAACCAATTAGACACTCAATTTTCGACATCTGCGTAGGAATCGAAGTTCTGCTTAGCCGATGCGTATACCATCGATGAAAACAAATGGTAATCGGAAGGGGCCAAGCCTGGTGAATACGGCGGCTGCCGTAGCAGCTCCGAGGAAAATACTATGATTGTTTCCTGAACCGATTTAGCGAATTTATGTGTAGATGCATTGTCGTGTAACAAAATAATTTTGCCGTGTCTTATGGTCCATTCTGGTCGTTGTTCGATCAATACATGGTTCTACTTGACCATTGGTTGTCTGTAGCGATTAGTATTAACAGTTTCATCAGATTTTAGAAGTTCATCACATACCATCAAGCTCTGAGCATTGCCTTCTTACCGTCCGTTGTGCTGTATTATCGCATGATTTTCTCAATTTATGATTCTAAAAATAAATCCATTGAGGCAAAATTCACAAGTGTTTTTTCGGTTTTCTATTTGTGTTTCATTCAATTTATGTGGCACCCATTTTCTTCCCTTTTGGATCTTTCGCATAACTTTCAAACAGTCTGAAATTGTTCCTGGGGAAATTATCATTGAATACAAGGTCTTAAACGTCCTTGTTTGTGAGTTATTTTTAGGTTGGATTTTTGAGAAATCATCATTGTTCCCGGGTTTCTTTTCGATGGGGCTCCTTTTACCTAGTCGATATGGCATTATTTGGTTCGGTATGGACCCGGGTCTGTGTGTTTAAGTACCATATAAGCTACGTATTTGGAACTGTTCCGGTATTCATAAGTAGCTTCTACCGTAACTGACGTAGAAAATCTGGTTACCACTTATCATATTTCGAAATTTAACATAGAGAGCAGAAAATGAGTTCTTCCTACTTCCTCCTGCGATGTAAGAAAACACAAAGGCAATCTTTAATGTAAATATTTCGCTCTTTTTTGTATTCCCATGTTTATTCAAAGCCTTTCTATTGTCATTCATTTTGTGATTTCTATTTCTTTTTCAGTTTTGTTTTTATAAATATTCAAAATGTCGTCGCCAAACTGCTATTTGGTACTGGAAGACAACACCATATTGCCTGGTCATGCATTTGGTGCCAAGGCGCCCGTCGATGGTGAGGTAGTTTTTCAAACTGGTATGGTGGGTTATCCCGAATCGATGACCGATCGCTCATATCGTGCACAAATACTGGTACTAACCTATCCGCTAATCGGCAATTATGGAGTGCCAGATGAGAAAGAGCTCGATGAACATGGCCTGCCGGTAAATTTTGAATGGTTCGAAGGCATTACAGTAGCTGCGCTGGTGGTGGGCGAAGTGTGCGAATCACCCTCACATTGGCGTGCAAACCAGACGCTGTCACAGTGGATGGAAGGTCATGGTGTACCAGGCATTAGCGGCATAGATACACGTGCACTCACGAAAAAGATACGCGAAAATGGTTCCATACTGGGTCGCATTGTTTACGAGAAACCAACAAATTTGGGTAGTCTCACTTTTGCCGATCCAAATTTGAGAAACTTGGTAGCCGAGTGTTCGGTTAAGGAGCCACGAGTCTTTAACGCCACTGGCACGCCACGTATTTGTGCCATCGATTGTGGTTTGAAGCTGAATCAGATTAAGTGTTTTGTGTCACGTGGTGCGCGTGTCGATTTGGTACCTTGGAATTATTCACTGAAAGAGGAGGAGTTTGATGGGCTCTTTATTAGTAACGGTCCTGGTGATCCGGTTGTCTGCAAGGACACAGTTACGCAGGTACAACGCGTTTTGAAGAATGGCAAGAAACCGATCTTCGGTATTTGTTTGGGTCATCAACTGCTCGCAACCGCTATTGGTTGCAAAACATACAAAATGAAGTATGGCAACCGTGGACACAATCTGCCATGCGTACATAACGGCACTGGACGGTGTTTCATGACCTCGCAAAATCACGGTTTCGCTGTGGACAGCAACACATTACCAGCTGAGTGGGAGCCGCTCTTCACCAATGCCAACGACAACACTAATGAAGGTACCAAGAAACAATTCACCAATTTTTTTACCATTAGTAATTCAATAAAACTCTTTTAGGTATCATTCATACAAGCAAGCCATACTTCTCGGTACAATTCCATCCTGAGCATACCGCTGGTCCTGAAGATTTAGAATTGCTTTTCGATATTTTTCTCGATGCCGTTAAACAGAAAAGTCTTGCAGGTGACGTGAGCTTACGTCAGAATTTGATCAATCGTCTTACATACCAACCGAAATACGACACCATACCCGAAAAACGTCCACGTAAAGTACTCATACTCGGCTCCGGCGGTCTGTCAATTGGGCAAGCGGGCGAATTCGATTATTCCGGCGCGCAAGCGATCAAGGCAATGAAAGAGGAGAAAATACAAACCGTTCTGATAAATCCCAACATCGCCACCGTACAAACATCGAAGGGTCTCGCCGACAAGTGCTACTTCCTGCCATTGACGCCAGAGTATGTGGAGCAGGTTATACAAGCGGAGCGTCCAAATGGCGTGCTGCTCACGTTCGGCGGTCAAACAGCGCTCAATTGTGGTGTCGAATTGGAACGTGCTGGTGTCTTCGAGAAATATAATGTACAAATATTGGGTACACCCATACAATCGATTATCGAGACGGAGGATCGTAAAATCTTCGCCGACCGCGTGGCCGAAATTGGCGAGTGTGTGGCACCATCAGAAGCTGTCTACTCTGTAGAAGAGGCATTGGAGGCCGCTAAACGTTTGGGTTATCCAGTAATGGCACGTGCGGCATTCTCATTAGGTGGTTTAGGTTCCGGTTTCGCAGACAATGAACGCGAACTAGAGACACTCGCACACCAGGCATTGGCACATTCAAGTCAGCTGATTATTGACAAATCGCTTAAAGGTTGGAAGGAGGTGGAGTATGAGGTTGTGCGTGACGCCTACGACAACTGCATAACGGTTTGTAATATGGAAAATCTTGATCCTTTGGGTATACATACCGGTGAGAGTATTGTGGTGGCGCCATCACAGACACTCTCCAACAAGGAGTACAACATGTTGCGTAGCACTGCCTTGAAGGTGATACGTCACTTCGGTGTGGTCGGCGAATGTAACATACAATATGCGCTCAATCCACATTCTGAGGAATACTACATCATCGAGGTGAACGCACGTCTTTCTCGCAGCTCCGCTTTGGCTAGCAAGGCTACGGGCTATCCGTTGGCATATGTCGCGGCCAAGTTAGCACTTGGAGTTTCCCTACCATCGATTAAGAATTCCGTTACTGGTGTGACCACAGCGTGCTTTGAGCCCAGCTTGGATTATTGTGTGGTCAAGATACCCAGATGGGATTTGGCGAAATTCATACGCGTCAGCAAAAATATTGGTAGCTCAATGAAGAGTGTAGGCGAGGTTATGGCTATTGGACGCAACTTTGAGGAGGCCTTCCAGAAAGCATTACGCATGGTGGATGGCGGCGTAAACGGTTTTGATCCCGATCAGCATCCATTGTGTAAGGAGGAACTAACTGAGCCGACAGACAAGCGTCCATTTGTGCTTGCGGCGGCGCTAAAGGCCAACTATGGTGTTGAGGAGTTACATCAGCTAACCAAAATTGATAGATGGTTCTTAAACAAGATGAAGCACATTATAGAGTTTCATAATAGCTTGGAAGAGACAGGCAATCCACTGTCGGGCGCACAAATCTTGCAAGCAAAGCAGATCGGCTTTTCTGATAAACAAATTGCTGAGGCTATTAAGAGCACGGAGTTAGCGGTACGTAAGCAGCGTCAAGAGCTGGGCATCAAACCTTTTGTCAAACAAATAGATACCGTGGCTGGCGAATGGCCTGCGGCTACCAATTACCTCTACCACACTTATAATGCTAATGAACACGATTTAGAGTTCCCAGGCGGTTTTACGATTGTGGTTGGTTCGGGCGTCTACCGTATCGGCTCATCGGTGGAATTCGATTGGTGTGCCGTTGGTTGTTTACGTGAATTGCGTAATCTCGGCAAACCCACAATTATGATAAACTATAATCCGGAGACAGTATCGACCGATTATGACATGTGCGATCGTCTCTACTTTGAGGAGATTTCTTTTGAAGTTGTCATGGATGTTTATGAAATGGAAAATTCTGAGGGAATTATACTTTCGATGGGTGGTCAATTGCCAAATAACATAGCCATGGATCTGCATCGCCAACAGGCCAAAGTGCTCGGCACATCACCGGAGTCCATCGATAGTGCTGAGAATCGCTTCAAATTCTCACGCATGTTGGACCGCAAAGGCATATTGCAACCACGTTGGAAGGAATTGACGAACTTAAAGAGCGCCATTGAATTTTGTGAAGAAGTTGGCTATCCCTGTCTTGTGCGTCCGTCTTATGTGCTCTCCGGTGCCGCTATGAATGTGGCCTATTCCAATCAAGATCTGGAGACCTACTTAAACGCTGCATCACTCGTAAGCAAGGAGCATCCAGTAGTTATATCTAAATTCTTGACAGAAGCAAAGGAGATCGATGTCGATGCCGTGGCGGCGGATGGTGAGATTTTGTGCATGGCCGTTTCGGAGCATGTAGAGAATGCTGGTGTGCATTCGGGTGATGCTACTTTAGTAACACCACCACAAGATCTAAATCATGAGACTTTAGAAACCATTAAGCGTATTACACGTGATTTGGCCGCTCTACTCGATGTGACGGGTCCATTCAATATGCAACTGATTGCTAAAAATAATGAGCTCAAGGTTATTGAGTGTAACGTGCGTGTCTCACGTTCATTCCCCTTCGTATCGAAGACATTGGATCATGATTTTGTGGCAACAGCAACGCGTGCCATTATTGGCATAGAGGTGGAACCGGTGGAGGTGTTGCATGGCGTGGGAAAAGTCGGTGTGAAGGTGCCGCAATTCAGTTTTTCACGTTTGGCTGGTGCCGACGTACAGTTGGGTGTGGAAATGGCTTCCACCGGTGAAGTGGCTTGCTTTGGTGACAATCGCTATGAGGCCTACTTGAAGGCTATGATGTCTACCGGTTTCCAGATACCGAAGAAAGCTATACTACTCTCGATAGGCAGTTTTAAGGTATATTCTGACGATGAATAAGTTAAAATTGTGGAGGTATAATAAACCGTAAATTTAACTACTTTCAGCACAAAATGGAACTATTGTCCTCGATCAGAGACTTGGCGAAAATGGGCTACAAGTTGTATGCTTCCATGGGTACTGGCGATTTCTATGCGGAACATGGTGTTGATGTGAGTACAACGAATTAAAAAAACTATTTAGATTTAAGAAGACAATTCCATATGGGGCTTAGTCGATTCCACATAAATCTAAACACTTTGGGGGTCTAAGTTCCTCGATCTAAAAAAAATTGTGAGTGGATCGACTTTCAATCTAGTTTAAGTCGAAACTAATGAGTTAATGGCTACGTTATGCCTTGCTGTTGTAGTACAAAAGCATTCCCCAAACAATTTTTAGGATTGCTGCCGAGTTGAAAGACATTGGCCATAAAAAACTTTTGGTTCAATTCTGTTATAGGTTAGGTAAGGTTAAACTGGTAGGCCTATAAGCCACGCATAGGTCAGTTTTGGTCCTTTGTAATATCAGATGGAGATCAGTTTATAGGTCCAAGAGAAATAGTCATCCTTTAGGATTCCTGCGCGTGAAGCGAAATTTAACAGACTCTGCGGCTTCACTGTCGATACCTCCTACAGTGTATCATACCACGTGGTACCCCAGAAGCTTATAGCGTAGTCTTGCCAAGAGATGATCCACTGTTTCCCTGGCGCCCTGCTCTAAACATTTCCGGCAGTCTTCTCGATATGTCAACCCCATTCTACGTGCATGTGTCCCTGAACCCGATATTCATTAGTTTCGAACAACTTAATTCAACTTATAAAGAACTCTACCTTCACACTCCATAATGGAAAATGGTAGTTAGGACATTTCTATGCAATTTTAAATCTCTTTATTTAATTTTAAGCTTATGATAATACTTTCGATCTTCTTCAATCCAAATATGTACATATACATATATGTATGTATGTACATTGCCCTTAAAAAAATAACTTAAATCAATGTCAAGACTCCGAGCACTGATTGAAAGCACCTTTCAGCTGAAATGTTTTGCGTCTTATCACCTCTTTTAACTGCGAACGTGTTTCTTCCGAGGCCATCGAAACGAATAGCTTTTCCGTTGACGTTGTAATATCTTTAATGACTTGCGAATTGCCGTGCGTTAGCTTACGCAGCATGCCAATTCTTTTACTAAAATCACCGAGTATTCTATCATCACTTGGCGTCTTTACTGCAGAATTCCGCGGGCTATCAGTTGTCTCTGTCGCTTCATCTTCGCCTTCCCCTTCCACTTGTGATTTATTGACTTCTTCACTTCCCACAATGACATCAATACGATTGTTCTCACCAACATCATCGTTCAAACTGTAGTTATCAATCGATTCATAGCTCTCATAAGCGACCTCCCGCTTGTCTCTTTCAACTGCAGGTGCATCACAAATTTCCGTTACTTCGGGATTGAAGCGCAAAATACCAACCAAACTCTGTCCCTCAGGCTTTTGTATTGGATTTGTGTCTCCTTCATGTACTTCCACCACATGTTCGGTAAACTTAATAGACTTGCGTCGCCCCAAATTGGGTGTTATGTTATCCACTAACTCGAGATCATTGTAAGAATGTGCCTGCTCAACGCTCTCCTCCAACGACTTTGCGGTGCTTTTTCTACAAGTCGCTGGAGAGTTTCCTCTTTCACTGTGCGTTACTTCAATGTCGACTCTTACGGTACGCCGCACGCTCTCTAAATGCTCGAAAACTTCTTTGGTTAGCTTAGTCTTATTGCTGGTCTCTACACTTGTGCGTATCGGCAAAGTTGGCGGTAAATTTTTAAAATCTTCATTCGTCTGCAAACCGGCAATTTCCTCCTCCAAACTACCGATAGTGTTGAGGTACTCTCTAGCACCCATATCACAACCATAATTATTGTAGAATTTGCAGAGGCGCCTCGCGTGTGCCAAGAACGTTTTAGCCAAATAACAAACACGAAACTCCATTGCCTTTTCGGTCATCGCTATTAGATGGTCGATGATTATTTCGAGTATATTTGTGCGTCGTAAGTTTTCAACACCCTGATTGAGATGCTTCAATTTGGAGTTTTTTATATTGCGCCGGAAGAAAAACTATAAGAAGGGAGAGGAAATGGTGGATTGTTTATGAAGTAAAGGATGACAGAAGAGATCATAAAATATTTGAGATCAAAGTCATGAAATATCTTAGTGATAAGTTCCAAAATATTTCCACCTCAGTGTGTTTGCAACTTACCTCGATATCTATGGACTCCTCTGACAAGCGACGCCGTTCATATTCTTGTTTCTTCTTCATTTCAATATTGTGTCGCATCACATGCGTCTTCCTTCGTAGTTTACCGTTGGTTTTCTCACGATGTTGCTTCATGCCGACCAAACCCTTTGCACCTTCGTCTTGCAAGAGTGCCGGTTCATCTTCCGCCGCATCCAAACCAACTAGACTTCGTGAATTTTTCGCTTGTATTTTCAATTTCAACATATTATTTTCGGAAATATTTTCAAATATCTTCTTAAAATTCAATTTTGGAAAAAAGTCTTCTTCAAAATCTAGATTTTTAAGTGCCACCATTAGATGCATCAAAGGATTCGCCACAATATCGGCCAGTATTGAGAATAACATGACCAAAGAGTATTCCGGTATGCTCTCGAAGAGATTACGTTCTTCAATAAAGAAGTCCTTTAAACATTTTTCGCGCAGTCGCTGCATAAATGTGCTAATAAAACGCAAAAGCACCTCACCGAGATACTCCTCCGGCCAGCCAGTGTAGTTGCGCTCGCATTCCCAGAAGAGATGCATGCGCAGATGCTCCATTATGAACGAGAGCGCCTTATGCTTCTCTTGTGGTTCGACAAATGTCTTCACCAAAGCCTTGGTCATCATGAATACTTTCACTTGTGTATTTGTTAAATGTTGCTCCAAGTAGCGTTCCGCTTTCGGAAAAACAATACGCCATTCGAGCTCACGAAAAGGATTCCGTTGTCGTTTGGGCGCATAACCAATAGGTATGACATGAAAGCCAAAAGTTTCGATACGTCTAATCATCGAACGCGTTGGCCACTGAAATTGTTGTCCCGTTAGTGGATTGGTGGAGATAGGACGCTCACGTATGCGAAATTGAAATGCGCAATCCGGCCAGTGTTGTGCATTATGCGCCACATAAATGGCGGGTATGAGTTCGAAGTATTTTGTGTAGATCGATGAACCGCGATATGTGCCCTCGCTTAATTCTTCGGGGAATATTTGTAGGCGATCGGCAAGCTGTTGACGTACCAACTCACCAAAATAACGCATAAATTCTTTGGAGTTAAGATAACATTGCTGCATCAGTACCTGACGTCGTTCCTGCTCCAACTTATACAGGCGTATGGCCTCCAACGTCTCGACATCTCGATATCGTGTCTTCTCATTGGCTCTCCTTTGCACGCCATTGTAACCTTCATCAGCGCTGTCTTCATCATCGGACTCCGGCTCAGTTTCATCTTCATCGTCATCATCATCGTCGTCGGTGTCTTCATCATTCAATGGTTCAGCAAACTGCCGCAAATTGGATACACATGAGTCTGGCAAGACTTTGGCATCCAATTTATAGTTACCACGTTGATTGTGCATCTTAAGCTCGGACAATGGATGATGTGTATTCAAATGCGCTATGTAGGTGTAGTCATACTCAGATTCAGTGTGATTTCTTGGCGCTTTAAGACTGTAGACACTCGTCGTGCTATAACCCGAGCTGCCGTCCGTATACACATCGCCATCGGTAGCCGCAATTCGTTGGGTTTTTGGCTCTTCACGTAGTTTCAGCCGTACATAGCCCTTCCATTTTGTCTCGCGCAACATTTCCACGTAGTCCTCCTTACAGGGCGTTGTGTTGTAGAAATCCGTGTCCAAATCAACTTTGCAAAGTGGTGAAATTGAATCGTAATTCGCATCGTTCGGTCGCGCTATATCGATATTTTCGAATATCACATACATTGCCAGCGGCTGGAGCGGTTGAGGTGTGTGTTTCTCTGGACCGTGGCTGTGAAGATATTGGAGAATGATTACCAAATGTATAGAGGAAAGAGTAATGTGAATATTTTTTAAACTCAAAAAGAGGATCTCATTATGTGAGACATTTTATCGAACACTGATTTTCTCTTATCACATTTACTTAAGAAAGCATCATCTAATTATCGGTGAAACACCAATGAAGATGCCACATACAATTAGAGTGTCATGAGTTTTTCTTACTCGATTTCACTTCATACTCACACTGGTTTGTATTGCATCCACTTGGAGACAGCAGCATCCAATGGCGTCGATAAGAGTATTGAATGCTCCTCGAGATTCTGATTCAAATCATTCTCTTTGGCTAGCAATTCCTCAGAAATGTTTGCCAATTCACTGGAACAATGAAATAAACATGATTAAATATTAGATAAATAATTAGTAATGTACATATGTACATATATGAAATGTGTTTATAACGCGAAACCAGAGTGTTGCACTTGCGAACCATATACCCAACAGTTACGATAACATTTGAATTGATAAGACTTTCAAGCACTTAGAAATCAATGCCAATTAAATTGCAATATTTTCAAAGAGCTTCCGGTTTTAATGGCTATTTCCTATCTCAAGTGTTCTGATGACAATTGGTTTGCGCTTGAACGAAAGCACTTGGTCTATGAAAGAGGGACTATATTAAGGAGAATTTATGGCCCCAATTATTGACTCCATTAGAGCAGTTGGAGAGTTAATCATAGTGTCAAATGACGAGAAATCGATGAAGTGACGAATTTGGTTCGCGTATTTTATTCAAATATTAATGGGATGAAACGTAAGTCCTTATTACTATAAGTTCACAAAACTGCGAAATTGAAAATTGTGTCTATAATAAGACCCTGAAAGTAAGATGTCTCCATTAACGTTTGATATCAAATAAATTTTAACTATGGGAATGGATAAAAAGAAAACCAGGAATCAAGTTTCACATTACTACGAAAAATATTCGAATTTCGATTCGATTTTCCATCATGGAAATATTTAAAAAATATATCATAAATTTCAATAATATCTTAAAACAATTACGATTTCTTTAAAAATTCCTGATCAGTGAAAAAGCACATATGTCTTGTAGAAATATTAAGTTTTTTCGAAATTGGAATATTTTGAAACAACATTCCAAATCTGTACCAAATTTGGAATTTGAGGGCTTAGAATGCTCCCACTCTTTAATTGACAAAGATTTCGAAATTAGATGTATAATTTTTTATTCTCTCTTAACATTTCATTCTGAATATCGAAAAATTTTTTTCGAAAACATGAACTGTCACAACATTTTTATAAATACATTTTATCGAATTTCGAAAACGCCTTAACATTTCATTCTGTATGTCGAAATATTTTTTTTCGCGTTTTCGAAAAACTAGTTGTCACAACTTGTTGATTAATAAATTTTTCTATATTTCGAAAATGCCCGTACATTTCATTCTGAATGTCGAAAACTTTTTTTTGAAAGCACTACATTTTTTCGAATTTCGAAAATGCGTTAACATTTCATTTTGAATTTCGAAATATTGTTTACGAAAACACGAATTGTCACAACTTGTTTATTAATACATTTTTTCAAATTTCGTAAATGCATTTCATTCTGAATGATGAAAACTGTTTTTCAAAAACAAGAATTGTCACAACTTATCGATTAATATTTTTTCGAATTTCAAAAATGTCTTTACGTTTCTTTCTGAAATTCGAAATAACGTTTTCAAAAACACGAATTGCAACAACTGGTTGATTATTACATTTTTTCGAATTTCGAAAATGCCTTAACATTTCATTCTGAATTTCGATATTGTTTTCGAAAACACGAACATCCACAACTTGTTGATTAAAATATTTTTTCGAATTTCAAAAACACCTTAACATTTCATTCTTTTCGAAAATGTATTTCATTCTGAATGTCAAAAACTGTTTTTCGAAAAAATTAGAATTTTTGAAAAGAAATTTCGAAGATCTACAAAATTTCAGAGTGACATCATTTTCGAAGCACTTTTTTTAACACGAACACAACTCTCGCCAGCAACGCGAGCTCAACTAGTTCCTCATTATATATGCTCAGTCTAATCTATACATTTTCACCACCCATTCACCACGTACTTTTCATAATTTCCGAAAAACTGCAACGTTAACGACACCTGATTCATGATGAATGTGCAGAGATCGCTATCCAAATGATTTTGTATTTGCTGCTCGATTTGTCGATTGAATTCTTCCTTATTGATTTCGTAGCTTGTGCTCTGCGAATTCAGGCTATTCGTGCGCTTCGTGCCACTAGCGTGTTTCGTGGTTATGGAAGTCTGCTTTTCGGGGTCCTTGCTCTGTTTGCTCTTCCTTTTTGTCTTCTTCGCTTGCTTCTTTTGCAATTTGGCAATTTTTTTTAGTTGCTTTTCTTGCTTGCGTTTGCGTTGCTCACGCTTACGCTCCTCAAATTGCAACTCCTGCAGAGGATTGTTGGGCGTTTCCAGCAATTTAGAGCTGGACCGACCCATTTCATAATTTCTTTATTATTCTTATGCGGATTTTTTTATTTTTATTTTTTTAAGTTTTTTTTTTTTTTGAACCTTCACATTTAACAGTTTTTTTTATATTATCTGCACTTTTATATATTTTTTTATTCATGCGCCCGTTTGCATCCACCGCCGATCGTTCTTCTACTGTTCGCAGAAATTCGCAATGATTGCAGATCGCCCGGCGAGTTATCGCTTTTTGCAATCTTTGATCGAATCTTATTTTTTTATTACTGTTTGCTGTTGTGTGTTTAAAATAGATATTCGAATGCCCGACTTGCTACCTTCTTCTGCCGCATACTTAAATTGCAATGCATTGGCTAGTCACACGCACACAAACAAAGTTAACTTCATATCGTTTGGCACGTGTGGTTGTGTTGTTTTTGTAATAATTTGATTTGATTTTCTATGTAATTGATAATTTCTGTTGTCATTTCACTTAACTTGCAGTTGTTAAATTTTTTTCCTTCATTTTTCTGCATGGTACTTTGTGATTTTTTCGTCCCTCTGAGTAATGAGTGGTGAATGCAGATGTTTATTTAACTTTATATATATATGTTTGTACATAAATATGTACTCATATGAGCACGTACAGTGCTCTCAACATTTAATTTCTGCGTAAACATCATAAATCATCTGCTCAAATAAGAGTATAGGTTAGCTGTTGGTCTACAGTTTAGGTCAATGCTACATAGTATGCAGTATCAAGGACAGCATATAAAATACCAGAAACAAGTAAAAAAATTTCCTTCGGTATTACACCCTTCACAGGTGAGGTTCTTACAGCATACAATTTTAAAAATGATATTTTTGATCGGTCGTCTTGTATGTCAGCTATATGCTTTATTGTTCTGATCTGAACATTTCGTTCGGAGGATGCAGCGAGAATATTTTCGACAATAATCTGTGTCAAAATTCGTAAAGATAACTTGTTAAACAAACAAATTTTTCTAACAGAGACTAACAGGGACTTCGATCGATCAGATTCTTTGGCAGCTATATCCTATAGTTGTCCGAAGTTAACGGAACAACTTCTTGGAGAGATGATGTAGGCAAATTTCGGGTCTTAAATCGATATCTCAAAATTGAAGGAGTAGTGCGCATATAAATACACGGTCATGACTAAATCAATTCAGCTCGTCACGTTTATCATATAAGGTGAGCCATTTCAAGGTTCTCCACTTTTTTTAAAGAAAAAACACAGAAACTTCAAATTTAATGTGGAATTTTTATTATCATTCGAAAGAATATTCTTTGACATTTATTTTATGAAGATTGTCTCTTTCAAACGTTGGCCGCGGCTACCTCTCATATAGTTCATCCGTTGAGTCTAATTTTCGATGACTTGTTCGAGCATTTCGACTGGTAACTGGCGTATGCCACGCGTTATGTTTTGCTTCAAGGCTTAAATCGAAGCAGGATTGTCCGCATAGACCTTAGACCTTATATATCTGCACAGGGAAAATTCTAACGGTATAATCGACCGGCCCAAAAAGTGAAATTATCTGCTCACCGAACTATTCTCTCAAAAAATCCATTGATAGGTGCGATGTGTGTGAAGTGGCGAAGCTTTGTTGAAACCAAATGTTGCCGGGACGAGCTGCGCTTTCAGACATAAAATAGTCGGTAATTACGGCCGATAACAGTCCTCATTGACGGTTATGTTCTCACCGGCATTATTTTTGAAGAAATGTAAACCAATGATTCCACTTCCCCACAAGCTACACCAAACCGCTGTTTTTTCTAGATGAAATGATCTTAAATCCCTTCAGGTTGCCCTACGTACCAAATGCGACAATTTTGCTTGTTTACATGCCCATATACATATGTACAATATACTTATTATGATGTCTAACGTTTCTCTCCGGGTGTTTCAAAGTTCATTCCAAACTTCCTCTGTTCAGGGTATAAAAATATAGCGCATTGTTTTATCTACAGATAGCGAGAAAATAATCGAGAATCGATACAATATTTTATTTATACTGTTAGTTAAATATATAAGTATATGTATAAGCCAAGGCAAATGGTATTGTAGCTCCAATGAAGAGTTAAAGGAAAGGTAAAGGTACAAATTTAAGCTCTTGGGCTCCTTTTTTTCGTGAGCGGTGAGACGGCAAGATCTGATTTCCAATTTGTAGAAGAATTCTCGATACTCACGTTTAATCTGGCCCTTTAGCATATCTAGCTCGGCTTTTTTCAGAAAACATTTCTTTCAAATAATTGCCATGAAATGGACTGCAATAAATCTATGTGTGATGAGCGATAAGAAACCATATTCTGTAAAACAAATTTCTCTCTAAGTATTTTCTACGGAAGGAGATTAAAAACCCAAAAAGTTGCCGATTTAATTTGCTCCTTTATATAGCAAAGACGAATAGCTGCGAAACGATGTAAATTCTATAGTATATTATATTTACTACTTCGTACTTTGGTATTTCTTGCAAAAAATTATGTTGAAAGTTCAAATCAGAAAGACTTGACTTTCCATGTTGATCCCAATTGGCATCAGTAAGCCTATATTCCTCAATATCAGTTCAAGACAATTTAGTAAAACCATTTAGTAAATAATAGGGACACTTATAGTATTTTTATTCGCTTCAACTTAGTGGGTCCCCTCACTTCCAACTTACTACGAGCTCTCGGGCTGTTTATAAATATTAATCTCACTTCTTTGCACACATTTCGACGGACAGTTTGACCGATATTTATCCACATATAGTATATTGTATTCATGTAAAAATGTATTTGTATGATTAAAATCGTTCTTATCTTCAACAGGTGGAATCCGTACAATGGACTTTCGATAGGCAATCGCCGGAAGATCCCAATGGCGAGCTGCGTCACTTGGCTGAGTTCTTGGCGAATAAACAATTTGATATGGTCATCAATTTGCCAATGAGAGGAGGAGGTGCAAGGAGGTGAGATATAATTCAAGCGTAATTAATAGTTTAATAAGCTACCGGCTTGGATATGGCAATAGAAAGGACGGCATAAAAGAGAACGAAGAGCAGTAAAGATAGAAAATAGAAGTCAAGTGAAAATTAGCTTATGCATAAAATTATCTGAATCAATTCTTTTATACATATAAGGCAGCTTCTTCAAGTTAAAAGTAGCTTGGTCATCTGAAGTTCAGAGTATAATAAGTAATCAAGGCGCCCTAATAACTCCCAAGCACATTCGAACACCCACTTTGCAAAATTTTTTAAATGCAATTTTTTTTTGGTTTAAGGAGAGACTACGTATAGTGAAGCTCGTATCATAAAATTAAAAAAACATCTTTAACATCGCCTCCTGACTTAAGTTCATGGGAAACTCGTTCTCATGGTGCTATTTTCACTGACTTTTAAAATTATCATTAAAATCTATTAATTCCGTCCTCTACTATTTCTTTCAGAGTGTCTTCCTTCATGACTCACGGCTACCGCACACGTCGTCTCGCTGTCGACTACTCCATTCCGTTGGTGACCGATGTCAAGTGCACAAAACTTTTAGTTGAGTCCATGCGCATCACAGGCCGTCGTCCAGCAATGAAGACACACACCGACTGCATGACTTCCCGCCGTATTGTTAAACTGCCCGGTTTCATTGATGTGCACGTACATTTACGTGAGCCTGGCGCCACACACAAAGAAGACTTTTCAACCGGTACTGCAGCCGCCTTGGCTGGTGGTGTGACACTGATTTGCGCTATGCCCAATACAAATCCTTCGATTGTGGATCGTAACAGCTTCCAGGTCTTCCAGGACCTGGCCAAGGCCGGCGCACGTTGCGATTATGCGCTCTACGTTGGCGCTTCCGACTCAAACTGGCAGCACATTGGCGAACTGGCCTCACAAGCTTGTGGTTTGAAGATGTATCTGAATGATACGTTTAGTACGCTGAAAATGACCGACATGACAGTATGGGAGAAGCACATGCAAAACTGGCCGAAACGTGCGCCAATCGTATGCCATGCCGAGCGTCAAACTATGGGCTCGGTTATACTAATGGCACATTTGCTTGATCGTCCCGTACATATTTGTCACATTGCGCGCAAGGAAGAGATTATGCTGATACGCGCAGCAAAGGAGAAAGGCATACGCGTAACCTGTGAGGTTTGCCCACATCACCTGTTCCTCTCCACAGATGACATTCCCGCTATTGGGGACGGGCGTGCAGAGGTACGTCCAGTTTTATGTACACCAGAAGATCAGCAGGCGCTGTGGGACAACATGAACTATATCGATGTGTTTGCTACGGATCATGCGCCACATACGTGGGAGGAGAAGAACTCTGAGAAGCCGCCACCGGGTTTCCCAGGTTTGGAAACCATACTACCACTGTTGCTCAAAGCTGTCGACGATGGTCGCCTGACATTGGAAGACATACAGAATAAATTCTATCGCAATCCGAAACGCATTTTTAGTCTACCCGAACAGCCCAACACCTACATCGAGGTGGACTTGGATGAGGAATGGACGATCAATAGAGAGGAAATGCATTCGAAGGCGAAATGGACACCATTCGAGGGCATGAAAGTGAAGGGTAAAGTGCATCGCGTTGTCTTGCGCGGCGAAGTCGCTTTCGTTGATGGTGAGGTACTCGTGCAACCCGGTTTCGGGCAGAATGTACGCAGCCAATATGGACGCAAGTCGCTAATGCAACAATCCATGGAATCACTTGATATTTTCGCCTCCATTGACGGTCTCGACAAGCCACAAGATCGTAGTACCGACTTTCTTTCCGATTCACAGGCCAACGAAGCGTTCGCCAAGCTATTGGCTGAACCACCATCAAAGGTGCATTTTGCAGGTGACCCCAGCTTATTACGTCCCATCTCACCATTGCCACGCATACGCTGCGACTCAGCTAGCAATTCGACGCTGCGTGAGCTGCTACCTAAAAGCCATCCCAATGCGCCACCAATCAGTCCCGTGGTACACAGTCTACTCAACAAGCACATACTCTCCGTTGACATGTTCAGCAAGGAGCATTTGAATGAAATCTTCAATTTGGCACAGTTACTGAAGAGCCGTGTCTCCAAAGATCGCCCACTGGATGACATTTTACGTGGCAAGATTATGGCGTCCATTTTCTATGAGGTTAGCACCCGCACCAGTTGTTCCTTTGCGGCTGCCATGCAACGTTTGGGCGGACGCGTCATCTACATGGATCAGACAAGTTCGTCGGTGAAAAAGGGTGAAACTTTGGAAGACAGCATCTCCGTCATGGCCGGCTACTCTGATGTGATTGTGTTGCGTCATCCAGAACCGGGTGCAGTTGCAGTAAGTTAAAAGCAATTTTCTCAGTTTTCTTTCTAAATAATATTATTTTTCGTTCCTCACAGCGCGCCGCTAATCACTCACGTAAACCGATCCTCAATGCCGGCGATGGTGTGGGCGAACATCCAACGCAAGCGCTGCTCGACATCTTTACCATTCGTGAGGAGATCGGTACCGTTAATGGCCTCACCATCACAATGGTTGGCGATCTAAAACATGGGCGCACGGTCCACTCGTTGGCACGTCTCCTTACCCTATACAATATCACTTTGCAGTATGTTAGTCCGCCGAATCTTGGCATGCCAGAGGAAATCGTTCGCTACTTAGCTACAAAAGGTGTCATACAGAAGACTTTCAACTCCATGGAAGAAGCTTTGCCGACAACAGATGTACTGTATATGACACGCATACAAAAGGAACGTTTCGCCACCGAGGAGGAATACAAGAAGGTAGGAAAAATATTTCAGATGGGGAGATGTAAAGGAGGAAAGTTCGAACTCGTTTTTTTGACGAGTCTATTTGGAACTTAATGGATATTAGGTTTATAGGGACAAAGGCTATACAGGTTTATCCAAATCATAACCAGATATACATATTGAACGAAGGTTTTAGTGCGTAGAGGCAAGTTTCTTGCAAAAAATAACCCAAAATACATTGCTAGGACCCTTATTCCAACTTTAAAAAAGGTTCGAAATTTGAATATTGTCTTCTAAGAGAAGATAATGAAAGAAAAACGAAACACTTTGATCTTTAGTAGATAGAATCTGTCAAGATCGAACGATCAATTACTTGGAAGTCTTTCGTTCGTATGAGGGGAGCTCTGCTCCGCTTCGCGTTTTCAATAGCGTTGAATATTCAAAGGTTTTTGCTTCAGAGAACATGTTGCTAAGGTCGCACAAAAAATTACTAGGGTGGCAGTTCTGAGCTTTTCAATGCTATTTTTTTCAGTGTACTATAAAAAAATTAGAAGATGGCTACTTCTGTAACTCTGCTTTAGTATATCTAATTTTCTCTATCTTCTCTTCTACCAGGCATGTGGTCACTTTGTTGTGACTCCCAAACTAATGACTCTGGCGAGTCGTCGCACAATCGTTATGCATCCGCTGCCACGTGTCTTCGAGATCAGCAAGGAGTTCGACTCAGATCCGCGCGCCGCCTACTTCCGTCAAGCCGAGTATGGTATGTATGTGCGCATGGCATTGCTGGCGATGGTCGTCGGTTCGAGAGGCTAAATGCCTACAGCCAATTTTTCCTACCCAATGCGAAATAAAAGACATTTTCGGTACAGTTATGTGTGTGATTTTACATATATTTTTTATAATTTGTGTAATCTTTTATAAACTAAGCAAAATATTTTGTAATAAACTACAATTTGTTGAAATAAAAAACAAATAAGTTCAATCGTGTTTTTGCTAAAAAATATTTGTTTAAAGTATTTATGATATTTTCATAGCTAAAATGCATTTAGAGATATTAACGGTGCTTATCGTGAAAATTAATTCTCCAACTATATTTACAGTTATCAGGTAATCATGTGCTTAAACTAATTGTTTAGTAATATTTTCCTTGTTACTTTTTGTGCTTAAACTGCTAAACATTGATTGCTATAAAACTAAAACAATAACAAAAAAAAACGAACGAAGTAAGCTTTTGCGAGAAAAACCTCTCCAAATCAGTCTTCACATTTCCACCAGCGCGCTCTGAACATCAACCCACACAAGCTCAATTCGCGCATGCGCATAAATTCAGCTTTATTTTACGAAATTTATTTGCTCCAACAATTTCTTCGAAGAAATTCTTCCTTCTTAAGCTTCAAAAACGCTCGATATCCACAGCGGTCTCCTTCACATGCACTTTCGCATTCACCTCGTCACTCCAGTGCGTCTTCTTTTTTGGCTTCGACAGCGTGTTCGTCAAATTCAACTCACTGCCCATAAATGCCGAGTTTAGATTACCGGAGAGATTACCAGAAGAAATCACCGAAACGGCTGGATTATATATGGGCGTTGGTGGCACGGAGTTGCCCTCTTCGAGGCTTGTGGTCGAACGTGTACTGTTCTCATCCAAACTGCAAACGCGTGCGGTGTTGCCAGCTTTTCCATTTGCGGTGCGCGGACAATTTTTACAATGTCTTACTCTGCAAAAGAGGCGGAGAGAAAAAATCCATCAATTAATTTAAATATCGGTGTTTAACTTTTGTTTATGGCACTTACTTCTTGCCGCTCTTGCAGCTCACTAGGGATACTAGTACAGCTAATATGACCATGGCAGCGAGAAGTCCAGAGAGTCCGGCGATCATGGTCATCATCTCGTGTGGTTCGCCATCGGAAGTCACTTTGGTTACTGAAATTATATGAAGAAAATACAAAATTTAGAGATATTGTTTATTTTCTTTAATTGAAAACATTAAACATTTTAAGCAATATTTATGCCTTAATCCTATTACTATAATTGATCAATTTAAAAACAAGTTTCAAAAAAAAACTATTTCTTATTCTTATAGATCATGAATATTCCCATAAATTGTTCGCAGATTGGTTAAAGTCATGGAAGAAGATATAATTGCTTGTTTTGGTAATTGTTCTATTTTAGATCTTGGGTTCCCTAAATATACAAACAGAAGTTCCAAAGAACTTATCACTCGGTGGTTGTTATTCCAAATAGTCACAATCTCCATTGATCAGTGTGGTAACTATATTAAGAAGCCTACTTTGTTCTGATTAGGAGACCGGACATTTTAGATGCATGCCCTTAAATCGTAATCCTTAGTACGTTTGCAGTGGTCGTCATCAAAAGGGGAGTATCTCAGCCAAGCTGATTTTTTCCTTTCATTCCGGGTATTTCTTTATGTTACGGGTCCTAAACACAACTCACAACCCTGGAGAGCGATGTTTCGCCTTCTTACTTTAGCTCGCCTTCAAACGGATGTTTTTTGGCTATCCAGAGGATACTTGGTCAAAGACCGGAAGTCGTGAGTTGCTTGAGCCATATGTAAGAGAATTTTTGGCAACTCCCAACTGAATGGCGCTCAGAGAACTTTCCTCACTTGCGTGAACCTCTACATCCATTCAAAAGAAGAAGTTTGTTCAGATATGAGAGCTTCAGGATCAGGGCTCATAGCCACTATATTTTATAAGAAATTATATAACTTTAAAATGATATTATATTAAGATTTCTGTAGGCTCTGAAGTGACTCTGATTCCAATACGAATGGTTGTTATAATTCTATGGTTGTTAAGTGGTTAAAATTCTCAAAGAGTTTCGATATTACATTCATTTAATGCGGTTTTTTTCGGTTATGTTGAAAATTTATATAACCTTAGATTTAAGAACCTTACTCTAATGGTGGCATAGTTAAGCTATTTCGACTTTTCTGATTATCTTGAATAAAGCTTCTTCAATCTATCGAAGTTTTATGAAATATTACTCGTAAAGTGTACAGTTTCATATCATGGAATAAAGAGAAATCGTAAAGACACCCAAGAATATTTTGTTAATTATGATCTTTTTATGCTAAGATTGAGTTGAAATTATTCGAAACCAAGTTTTTCTATGAAAAATTCCAGTTATCTGCTTGCATTTAGTTGGTTGTTTTCAATATCAGTCCCCCATAACCCATTCAATCAAGCGCAGATGAACTTCAGAAACAAGAAATAGGCGCGAGATCACACTCGTTGTGAAATATGGTAAATAATTTGGTATTAGAAGACCTATGTTGCTTTTTTTCGATTTATTTAGTATTATACATTGTGACAAAAAAGCCCCGGAAATGGTAATTAAATTCCCCGGGTAAATTAGTTGGTAGGAGTGTTCTTGATTAATATGCCAAATACCAGCGCGATCCGTCAATCAGTTTGTTTGCGGCAGCTGCTTAAGTCGGTACACCTCAGTAGTGCGTTACGATTTTTACAATGGATAGAAATATCGAACAAATAATTCATCTAAAATTTTGTATTTCTAACCAAATTTCGTCTACGGAATCGTTGCAATTGTTGGAAATGACTTATAGTGATTCAGTTTTATCAAAAACTCAAGTTTACGAGTGGTACAAAGCCTTCAAAGGTGGTCGGGAGACCGTTGAAGACACGCCTCGTTCTGGACGTCCTTCGACCTCTCCAACTGATGAAAATAATGTATTACAAAAGTTAAGGTTATAGTGCTTAAAAATCGTCCGACAGATATTAGAAAGATGGCAAAAGAGCTTGACAGCTCTCGCGAGTCCATTCGAATGATTTTGGCGAATAGTTTGGGTATGAAATGCGTTCTTGCTCGACTCGTTCCTGAATTTTTCAAAACGAGTACCGTAAACAGGTCTCTTTGGACACGCTTGATCGTGCGAATTCCGATTTCACATTCATGTAGAGCATTGTAACTGCCGATGAGACATGAGTTTAAGAGTTTGATATGCAAACAAGTAAATAATCATCGGAATGGAGGCGAAAAAAACGAGTCGTTTATGGTTTGGTGCATCATGAATTTGTTCTGGAGGGACAGAAGGTCAATAAGGAGTTCCATTTGGCCGTATTGAGCAGATTGCATGGGAACATTCGTTGAAAATGGGCGGAATTGTGAAAGAAGAAAATTCGGTGAAGGAGCAGAAGGCCATCCAAGAAAGAGCATATTAAAATTATTTCGAGGACTGGAAAAATCGTTGGCCTAAGTGTATTACATTTGGTGGGGACCACTTTGAAGGCGACAAAATAAATATTGATGAATAGTTTCATATTACCCGTTTTATCTACAATTTCCGCATACTTTTTTATCACAATGTATCAAGTTTTGGGTTTATCATTAAATATATTTATTCAATATCATAATTTGCTTGCTGTTCTTGAATTGAACTTAAAATTTGTAAGACGCATTTTCTGCAACTTGAATTTAAACTCGCACCAAAACAACATTTGCATAATTTTTTTTTATTTTTTTAATATTGTTTAGAATCTTATAAAATGTATCGTAAATACCAAAATAAAAAAATATGATAGTGTATCAAACTCATATGCAAATATATATATTCATATACCATATATATTTATGTAAGATCAAACCAAAAAACACGAATCATTAATTAATTTGGCGGCTAAACACTAATTTATTATTTGTTTTGTTTTGGCTGAAGGTCTCAATCATCTTAACTCAATCATCACCCACGCCTCAAGAGGTCAAAAAACTATCGTCACACATTATTGTACAATATAAATGCCGTTAGAAAGATATGCGAACATTTGTGTTTGGCTAATTAATATGGACACATGTCAAGCAATTTATGCAAATTTTACGGCTCATTGCTTTAATTGAGAGTTGTGTAGGAAAAATGATCGATTATTGTTGCAAATTAATATGCCAATTATAGGGCAGCTGGAAACCGCAAGGGAGCATTAAAATACCTAAAACAACAATATGCTGGTAAAAAACAAACGATTAATATGAATGTTGAGTTGGGAAACAATTTGCGCGCCCACTTCGCCGGCGCGTGTTTACACTGGGGCTGCTATCTAGAGCTGGGAGCCATTGTATGTGGTTCAAATGAGTACTAAGTGTTTGTCCAATTGCTTGATGTCACATTTGTTACAAATTACATCAGTTTCCTTATCGGAACTACATTTACCTACTAACTAACTACTTCATGGAAATACATTTGAATAAGTATAAAAATGCAAGAAATCGTAAACAAAACTAACAGCCGGCGACTGTCGTAGGATTGTGAATTGAGTGCGCGACTACTAGACAAAGTGTTAATAGCTCGAATCTCGTTATAAGGCAGTATAAACATGTAGAAAAAATATTAGTGTCTAAAAATTTTCTTAAAGTGTTTATAACATAAAGAAGTGTAATGAAAACAGTTCACCATATGATAAATCTCATTACGTATAAGGGGCGCCATATATTTGTTAAGCGCCGCGGCCCAGCAACTTTCAACTTGGTAGCGTTAAATTAAATGTGTTCTCAACTAAGAAATAAACACTTTCAATTTTCAATTGACCGCTTGTGTTGTGCAATTATGTAACTTATGCTGCTGCAATTTGCATACAACATTTGACATTCTCATTTGATATAATTTAGTACTTCCCATGACATTTCACAATCATAGTGAATACTTTGGTTCTGTACTCCTTTCACTAATCGCTTTGGCTTCGGAAGTTAATTCGATTTTAGTTGACAAACAACAAATTTAATGGTAGAATGTTGACAAGCTGACTGTATACACATATGTATATATATTTATATATTTACAATGTCGTGTAAAATGCGTGTCGGAAATGCGTTGGAAAGTGAAAGTTGCCTGCGTTGACATAACCTATTTTTAGCAACAGCCGCTGAATTTCCTAATTTTATAATTTAAAGCGGTTACTTAGAGACATGTGTCTAGTTAATCATTATTTTTAGCGAAGTATGATAATAAATATTTACAATAGTTTAATTTATTTCAATAAATTATTGCCATTTGGCTTGTAAGTCGGGCAGAACTTGCCATAAATTAATTTCCTTGTGTCGTTTTAGAAAGTAAACATGGAAATTTGCACTGTTTCCAACTGAAAGGAGTGTCTTAAAGTAATTTTTCCTGTTCCAATTTTACTTACAATCTTAAAACAATTATGCTGCACAGTGGGCTAAGTTCTAAACATACTATATCGAAAAAATAATTTGCTCTTAAACTTTTCAGAAATATATTAAAATTCTTAGTTCTGTATAAATGTATATAAAACAAGGAGTCCAAAAATAATGAAATGTATGCACATATTTAATAAAGGAAAGCATATAGATTCCTATATTAAAAAAAAAATTATAGGAAAACATATTTACCGCCTTTATATATTTTTCTGTTAATTGATTTTAGCCTGTCTTAAAGTTTTTGATCGAAAATTTATTACTATTAATTGAAAAAAAAAATTGTTCAAAAAATTATAGGAAAATTATTTTTTGCGGTCCTTATATGTATATTTTTTAACTTTTCATTGATTTTAGTCTGTTTAGAAGTTGCTGCTCGAAAATTTATTTATTTTTTATTATTTATTTATTAAAAAAAATGTTATTCAAAATATTATAGAAAGAAATATTTTTTTTGCGTCCTTAAATATTCATTAACATTATAGTTAATTTAGCTTGTTTAGCAGTTTTCTTTCGAAAATTATTCATTTATATTGTTATTAATAAATTTATTAAAATATTTTTTAAAATTATAGGAAAAATAATATTCGGCGGTCCTTGTATACTTTTTAACTTTTAATTGGTTTTAGTTGGCTTATAAGTTTTTGCTTGAAAATTTATTTATTTTCAATATTAAAAATTAAAAAAAAAAATTAAAAAAATTATAGGAAAAATATTTTTTGCACTCTTACATATTTTTTAAGTTTTCATTGATTTTAGCCTGTTTAGAAGTTTTCCTTCGAAAATTTATTGATTTATACTATTTATTAAATTTAACAAAATATTTTTCAAAAAATTATAGGAAAAATTATTTTTGGCGTTATTTTTATATATTTTAACTTTTCATTGATTTTGCTGGTTTAGAAGTTTTTGCCCGAAAACTTATTTATTGATATTATTTATTAATTAGAAAAAATATTTTTCAAAAAATTATAGGAAAAAGTATTTTTTGTAATCCTTAAATGTTTTTTAACTTTTCACTGATTTTAGTACCACTGTAGGCGTTATGAAAATGGTATTTAAAACAGCCGGCCAAACTGGTTGCTTGCAGACACTTGATCACAGCTTTCTTTAAAGTAACTACTTTTTAAATTATTTTACTATATATTATTATAAAATCAATAATGGTCAATAGGTGATTATTTATGCATTTGCTTGTCAATATATTATTCGCTGAATATGCATATTGATAAATTAAATATCAAAATTGAATAAATTGGATCCCCAAAGTAAGATTTTTGTTAAAAGTCGGTGCCCTTTTTATTTATTTTTAATATTAAAAACTACGTAACTTTCTGACTAATTGGATTTCAAATAACGCTTTAAAACTATTATATTAAAAATGTACAAATACTGAAATGAAATACAAAAAAATTTAATCCAAAGTATTCAAAAATAAAAACAATTAAATTTTTAATTTAAAAAAATTTTTACAAAAAAAAAAATGTTTAAATATTTATTTTTTAAATTTAAAACATTTTTTTATTTTTTTTTTATTTACTACAAAACAATTTTAATTTATTTTTTTATTTTTTTTTTAATTTTAAATTTTTTAGCTCAAAATTTTAATTAAAAATTTAAAGTTTTTTGCAAAATCGAAACTAAAAATTGGAATATTTTAAATTTAAAAATTAGTTATTTTTTAATAATTTAAAAACTTAAATTTTTTTTTAAATCTTAAAATTATTTTCTTTTAGTATAGATTTATGCTTAATTTTCCAATTCTTATTTTCGATTTGGCAAAAAACTTTAAATATTTAATACCACAAAATACTAAAAATTTTTTATTTAAATTTTTTTTTTTTTTAATTTAATAATTTTCTTTGAGTTTTGATTTATGATTAAATTTCCAATTTTTAGTTTCGATTTTGCAAAATCTTTCAATTTTTAATACCAACTTTAAGCTAATTCTCAGTTCAATATTTTTTAGTTAAACAAATTTCAACACTGCTGGTAAGTATACATATTCATGCCCATAAATGTACTCCGCAGAGTGACAGTTAACTTTTATTTTTGCTTATAATAAAATTCTATATAAAACAATGACAATCTTGTTCGCGGAAAAACGTTCCACTTTCAACCAATATCACTCATACCACACGTAGTACCCAATTGGTACACATTATTTAAATACATATGTATATATGTACATTTACTGCAAATTCTTCGATTGAGATTATTCTCTAAATTGATTATAAAACTTCCAAGTAATTTTTACAATCGAAACAACTTTTTATTTAAATAAAACTGGTGTCTGGCTGGAGTGCCCACATATCACATATCAGAAGCAAGCCACCAGGTCGTATGAGTAATATGAGAAACCAAATAAAAGCGCAAATAATTCCAATGATTTTCTTGATTTTCTGCTAGAACTCGTTAATTTAACAGTACGAATTGCATTATTGAACACAATCATTTACGCATTCTCATTAAATCTTCAAATCGAAGGCAGTTTTATGTTACCTCCACACCATCGATGTTTACGACCCACCAAATGCAACACTTTAGCAGCATAATTATTTGAAGTTCAAGTGATTGTAATGCCACACAGCTAATGTGAGCTGCAAAAACATAGATCACACGAGCAACTGCGTTTACACATGTGTATGATTAAAAACGTGTGTGTGTGTGTGTGTAATCTTTATTGGCGTGTTTACGATCGCAATGAATAGTAAATGAACGCGTCTGGCAATGACACTGACAATGGGACGGGTGCATGGCTGTTTACTTTCGATGCCCCCAATGGGTTAAGCAAAATATGCACCAACGCCAACACCAGCAACAAATACGCGTAATAGATATGAATACATATTTACATGCACTTGTTTTTGAGCAATTGCAAGCAAATAATTGACACCTACATATTTAAACACATACATACATATATAATATATCAGCATGCATTCAATTGTTCTCACATTATTATGAGCAGCCTGTTATGCCGAGTACACGCGTAGGTACATTTCTATTTTGTGTAACAATTGCAACAATGCTGGCTGTTGGTTTTGAAAAAATCGCGTCATTGGAGATAAACAGTTATTGGCGACATACGAAATTTTGAAATATACAGACTACCTAACAGTTACGTATTGCTCGACCCGCCGCTTTGAAACACATTTCAATTGTGCGCTTTGGTGTTGCTGTTAGGTTTTGCTTCTATTTTACATTTTCATTTTAATTTCTTAGCATTCAAAGATATGTATTTAGCTCAATTCAGTTTTTTAATATGACAGTAAAAATTGAAAAATAATTAGCTATTTATCTTACAGAATTTTAAGCTTCAAAAGCAGAAATTAATTTTTTTGAAGAAATTATATACTTGTATGTAAAAATTAGAAAATTTGGTCTGGAAATATTGATTGTAAAAAAGTCCAAAATTATCGATTGTAAAAATAAGAAACATAAGGCTTGAAAAATATAAAATTAGCGATTAAAAATAATCGAAAATTATCGATTAGTAAATATAAAAAATTATCGATTAATAAAACTAGTTCAAAATTATCGATTGTTAAAAACGAAAAACCGATTATCGATTAATACTAAAAGTCGATAATTATCGATTAATAAAAATTATTTATTGTGAAAACTAAAAAAATGGGACCGTAAATATTGGAAATGATCGTTTAATAGAAAAATAATCGATTAAAAAAAATTATCCCAAACTAGGGTTTGAAAAATACACAATTATTGATTAATAAAAATAGTCCACAATTATCGAATGTAAAAATACGAGAAACGGATTTCAAAATACTGAAAGTTATCGATTAATATAAAAAATCAAAAACTAATTATTAATAAAAAAACATTAAGAATTATTTATTGTAAAAACTAGAAAATAGGGCTCTAATAAAACATAATCTAAAATTATCGGTTAACAAAAATTAACGAAAACTATGATTTATAATAATAAGAAAAGTGGGGTTCGATACAACAAAAATTATTGCTTAATAGCATATACGTAAAATTATCGATTACTAAAAATAACTGAACATTTTTGATTTATTGTAAACACTAGAAAAATTGGCTTGAGATATTCAAAATTATTCATTAATAAAAAATAATCGAGAAATATCGATTAAAAAAGTAATCGAAAATTATTACTTGTGAAAATAAGAAAATTATGGTTCGATACATATACTGAAAATTATCGATTAATAACATTTCAGTATATATCGAAAATATTATGGACAAAGTTTTTCAAATGATAATTCAGCTAGGGTCGTGTCAGCTTCAATAGTTATTCAGATGACATAGTGACCAGAGTATACCTGAACTCCATATATTTCGTGCTCATAAAACAACTAAGACTGTGGACACAGTAAAAATTAATAGTTTTTTAGCGTAGAAGAAGAATATATAGTTTAAGCACGCATTTATCTGCAGAATCTGTCTTCAACTGAATGTAGGCTACTAAACTTACTACGTATGATACTCACATAGGCACCAAATATTCTTGCTTTGCCATTTATTGGAAAAGTAAAGCTGATATTACGAAAGACTAGTCTAAAGTCCAAATAAGCAAAAAGCCTCTACTTGAGGCCTCTCTTGTTCACTGTGTGGTACAATCACTTTCGTGCATTCGAATTTATGCAAATTTCTTTCAAATCGTATACTAAATTATAAATGAATTTCTAATTAACAATCTGTCAACATGTGCTGAATAATTCAAAATTTTTTATCTTCGCATTCATTAACATCATTAACGAAAAAAACACAGTCATTCATTATGGAAAAATTGACTAAAGCGATATCAACCATTCATTGACTGATCAGTTCTAAAGATGAAATGAGAAAATGTGAAATTAACATAATTTAACAGCGAACACGTGATAATTAAAGATTGATTTTATTATCATTTATAGTTAACAAATTTTATTACTTGATTTTATGTGAATTTGTGATTAAAAGTTGCAGCTTAACTTGCCAAAGCCTAAATTAGTTGAATGAGAACTCAAATCTTCATTGTTGCATTTATTAAATTCGAAATTAATGGCAGGCGATGAAAGTTTAATGAAACTTTGTTTTGATATGTATTTAATTAACTTATTTAAAAGTATTATTTTCATTGTTTACAGTTATTGCTTTTAATTATAATTTATATTGAAGCGACTATGTAACCCATAAAGATGACATGAGGAGAGAACGAGTTGAGACAAGCCTTTTCGTTGAACTTATTTTACACCACAATTACTCTGAACAAATTAGCATATGTTTTTGGGTTAGAGTGTATTTTAAAACTTTCCATTTTTGCGCTGCATAATCAGCTTACTAAACGCGCTGACGCCAATAACTTTATACTCGCGCGGTATTCAATTACAGAAATGTAACACACGTCATTTAGAGACGTGTTTACTGTAGCCGGTGGGAGTGTAAGCTGCATAACCGTTAGTTTAATTCCGTTCAAGACAAAGACTGACGTCTTAAAAGTGTAGTTTAAGAACAAAGCGCATTTTGCATATAAACAGATCAGATCAGTTATGTGACGTGAAAGGGGAAAACGGCAGGAGTCCACTGTAAACATGATTAAAATTAATACTAACAGTTCTTTAGTCATTACACTTTGGTCAATACTGATTGCTAACTCAGTTAGCCTATAATTAAGTTCCGCTTTATAAACCTTATGCCTGAGAAGGTAATCATATTTATATATAATAACATCTAACATTGAAACGTTTTTCCGGGGTTTAAAAAGTGGTCCTTCAACATTTGTTGGATAGGTGACTGCCTTTTGTGCAATTGAGTCTGTTAATTTTTCAGCAAAAATGTTAGTCTGAAATTTTATACTATAGAAAATTAACAACATTTTATTACAATTAACTTTTAAGATGACGGTAAAAATCCAAGAATAATTGAATATTTATCTTACAGAACTTTAAGCTTTAAAAGTAGAAAATAATTTTTTTTAAAGAAATTATGTAAAGGTTTGAAAGTTAGGTCGAGAAATATTGAAAATAATCATTTAATAGAAATAGTCCTAAATTATCGATAGTAAAAATAAGAAAAATTAAGGCTCGAAATAAATTAAAAATAATCGAAAATTATCGAGTAGTAAAAATAGTCCAAAATTATCGATTGTGAAAATACGAAAAACAGAACTTAAAATACTGAAAATTATCGATTAATAATAAAAATCGAAAAGTATCGATTAACAAAAAAAACCGAAAATTATCGATTAATAAAAACAACTGACTGTAAAAAATAGAAAAATTTGCAATTATTGAAAATTATCGATTAATAAAAAAATAATCTACAATTATCGAGTAACAAAAATAATCGTAAGTTATCACATGTAAAAAGTTTTGTACTATAGAAAAAGGAACAGCATTTTATTACAGTAATAAACTCCTTCGAATAAGAATGTATTTCAATGGCTTAAAGCTTTCAATTGGGGTCGTAAGATCACCACTGATTCATGTAAAACGTTCATAGTATACCTTGCTGGTGGTGATAATGTTTAAAAAATTAACGAAATTGTGTTCAAAAGCAGCGCGAGAGCATTAAAGCATTACCAGGGAAATCGAGGAGACCTCAGTTGCTGTATTCTCTCAGTATGTAGAAGTTTTCACTCATTTGAAACTGTAGTTTATTTTTATAAAATTTCGACAAGCTTAAAGATAAGTGGGAAATGAGAGGGAGAAATATGCGCTCGAATTGCTTTAAAAGTGTCCAACTTTGAAAATAAAGAAAGAAGGTACTCGGGTCTAAGTAACCGGAACGACCCCGAATTTTATCCAGTCAAGGACTGTCAACTCGGCACTATTCCTCGCAGAGGGTGTGAATGGATGAGAATTTCCGCGTAAGTATGCTTCGTTCTATAAGGAATTCTTGAATTGAACTGAATTTTTTTTCCCCAAGATCTACGGCAATTAGTGACTACAGAAGTGATGATTCAATCGTCAAAGTCATCGCTCAGCCGCCCTATTGGTCAGATTTGGCTATGAGAGACTTCTTGTGTTCTCTAAACTCAAATAACCGGTCGGCAAATCGCGTTGCAGGACTTGATATCGTGTATGAAGAACAAAAAACTTTTTGAATTGAGGCACGCAAAATTTAAACAATAATATTAAATTATATATGAACATGAACCCTATTTTTAAGACGGTATTTAAGGATTAATAACTTCTTTACTTCCTTCTTCGACACACCTCACATAGACTATGATAAAAATCCTTCTAAGTCCACGTAAAACTTTAAAGTTGAAAAATCCACATCTTTAATTGAATTTCACAAATATTTTCGATGCTTACAAACATTTAAATTAACTATAAAATAGTTAAAGATGTATAACAACTATCAAGATCTAGTGTTCGTCTAACATTTTCGAAATTACCCATTCTAGCTGCGTTCAAAATAAAACAAAAACTTTTATTTCACATGTGTGTATGCAAATGAGTAGCTCGTTCACACCTTTTTTTTCTTTAATGTGCGGCAATTATGCAAATTCGGAATAAAAAAAATCGCCGCAGTAAAGGAATACGATAGTCGTGCGTGGCTAACACGTTTTACCACTTTTCCGCATTTGCTGTTGGCTCGATCAATAACCATGATTCAATATCTGTATTTCAAGTGCCGCAGACAGCATGGTTTCTATTCCAAATGGCTGAAGATGAGCATCCAGTTTAGAGTAGGTAAATTAATGCGATTGCAGCATGTCAGGCAAGTGCAATTGCAGTGATGCGATAAGGCAAACAAACCTTGGCAGTGCAACAAAACTGGTCTGTTAACATTTATTTGCATTAATAATTTAATAATGGATAAGCGGTGAAGTTAAGACAACTTAATTGTTACGAATTAAAAGGGATGTACAACTATTGGCTTGCGTAAGCAGTTGGCGCAATACTGTTTGTTCAATTTAAGTTTGCGCAAACCAGCTAAATAAAATGTTGTTTTAAATAACTTTTAGAAATAAGAAAATGTTGTTCTTTACATAAATCAGTTTGCGCAATACTGTTTGTGCAGTTTGAGTTTGCGCAAATCAGCTAAATAAAATTTTGTTTTAAGTAACTTTTAGAAATAAGAAAATGTTGTTCTTTACATAAACCAGTTTGCGCAATACTGTTTGTGCAGTTTGAGTTTGCGCAAACCAACTAATTAAAAGTTTGTTTTAAACAACCTTTAAAATGAAGAGCATTTTGTTGTTTACACAAACCAGCTTGCGCAAACTCCATGCAGTTAAGTTTATAATTGTATATCTTATATATTATAGTTTTAAATTTCTTAGGACTGCAAGCACAATTATAAACAAATGCATAAATTGCATGTTTGCTTAAACTTTTCCGTGTCATCACCGTGCATCTCCAACGAGTGGGAAATTCCATTAAACATTCATGTAGTATCTACTTTGTAAATGTGTACTGCATTTTGAGTGCAACAACTGTGTTTATTTGTATGTATTTTTGTTTATTTGTATGCTTGTTGAGTTTCATAGCTTGTTCAACAGTTTGTAGACTTAAATATAAACATATAATATAGCTATACTTAATTCAAGTGCACTGATATCAAGTGTCGGAACAATTTCCGACATGCATTATGATTTTCCACTGAACTATTGTGAGCTATTGATTTTTCTATATTTATTTGAGGTTAGTCATTCTTGGGATCCTACCTCATTAGTATTTTTAAATAGCTATATCATATTAATTATTTATCACATCACCTAATTGAATTGCCTTTAATTGACAGTCAATAGACAGTTTGAGTTGCGCAAATCGATTTCAGAAGAGCCTCTTGCCATAATATCCCGCTTTTCTAGCAATTATACAGAAACAATATTGTACGAAAAATTTGAAAATAAGGCTTTGAAACACTTTGAATTAGTTTAAGTCTAATATAATGTAAAAAAACTTCAATTTCAGAAATTTATATTAATTGTTTCCAAATTAACATTGCTTATTGTATGTCAATCAATTATTTATCAGTTACTTATCAATTAGTATTTAACTGACTTTGAGTTAATGTTAAAGTTCTGATACAACCCTGTGAAGTGCAATCCTGACAGCTTGGAAATATGTTTACCGTAATAAAAAAACATGAAATTTTATTAGCAAATATCTCAGAATATCAAAATATCGTCAATATCAATAATAGGGAGAATTAAATTTATTTGACCAAAAAAGTCAATACAGACTTAGAGAAGGTTTTTTTAACCATCTGAGGCTTTTATGGACAAAAATATAGAATAAAATTCACAAAATGATTTTGAAAACCGATAAATTGACTAAATATAGACCTTTCAGACTTCGACACTATGCTTGTTGCTCGAAAATTAGCGACAATCTTATTATAAAAATGATAATAGAAAGTTCAGAGACCCTTCCTATCTTTTATCCCTCTCAATGATAACAGTTTTGCACAAAGTATCGCTCTTTACAAAAAAAAAATGCAGTTTCCTTTAAACAAAACGCATTTTTCAGTCTGCATGGTATATAAAAATATATAGTATCACTTACTTGAATCCTCCACGATAAAGCGTTTGGTATGCGTGGCCTTCATATACGGATCCATTTGCTCCTTATTTATGGATATGCCGGAATCCATGTGATGTGTCATTAAAATTTCGAAATCTCAATCGAAAACAATTAAAAAAGTAGGTTAACAACGCCTTAGCTCGAGCTGAGCGCTTGTATCTTCACCGTCAGACAAGGGTTAATGAACTGTAATAAAAGAAGCAAATGCAGGTATATTTAGTCGAATTTCAGGCTGCGTGTGTTAGCAATTTGGTGATATTTAAACAAAGAAAATGCTTTAAGTCCAAAAAAAGTAAATTATTTTCACTACCAATTTTTGGCGCAATCAAAAAACGGGTGTTTATGCACACATTAGTAATGGCAACAAGTTTTTATGAAATTGAACAATTAATTTTTTCATTGTGATTTGTCGCCAATAAATCGACATGGTGAAATTCATTTTAAACTAATGATAGTAATTTGAGCTCGCATGGAGTTCGGTTGACAAAAAATGGAAAGTAATCAACTGCTCAGTTTTTATTCGAATGAAAGTGTTCCGCTTCTATGAGCAAGTTTTTCGCATAGTAAATGATTGCCGACACTTTTTATGCCGTTATATAGTAAAGTCTATTTATAAATAATTGCAGATCTGTAAATAAAATATGCTTGACTACCTCAAATAACGGTATTAATAAAGTACTATTAGACAGAGGAGATTTAAATAAAATAAAAATAAAATAAAAATACAAATTTTAGAGCATGCGCATTAAGGAATCTGAGACAAATTTTCAGATTTTTCGCTCCTCTACATTCTTCAACTATCCTTGTCTAACTGCAGAGATCGGTTGTTCTAGTTTATACAGTATGTTTGTATGAAGTTTAAAAAATTTTAGTTTTTTGTTGTTATTGTTGTTAGTTGTTTTGTTTTTGTGTATATAGTGAAGAAATTTCTTTTAGGAAAGTTATATTAATTATCACTTCTGCTTCAGAAAAAAAGTCACACAAAAATTTGGAAGCTCTTCCAGGGTATTAAACATCCAATCGGAAAACTAATTTCATTCAATTTTTTTTCGAAAATGGAGTTAAAAAAATTTTTATCGTCACCTGAAATGCAAGACTACAGATATAACCAAAATATAACCATTTTATAACCTCAATACGAGTGTATGATAACCAAAATATAACCATTTTATAACCAAAACTCAAATTTTGATTCAATATGACTGGTTTCTATTTCGATTTTAACCTCCAGCTGACAGTTATAACCAATATATAACCATTTTATAACCTCAATATGAGTGTGTGATGACCAAAATATAACCATTTTATAAACAAACCCCAAATTTTGTTTCAATATGACTGGTTTCTATTTCGATTTTAAGCTCCAGCTGACAGTTATAACCAATATATAACCATTTTATAACCTCAATATGAGTGTATGATAACCAAAATATAACCATTTTATAACCAAAACACAAATTTTGCTTCAATATTAGTAGTTTCTATTATATCGTTATTCTTTCGTCTGTAAACTTATGAAAAGTGATTTTATGTTATTTTGCATTTTAGGTGACGATATACAGATTACTTATCGGATGATTACCGAAGATTGCCTCCAAAATTATATACATATATTAATATATAGAAATATAATATATCAAATTAATATGTAGGTATATCGGGAGCTACAACTCTAAGCGATATATCCTATCAGGGATAGTTCTAGGTTGTAAATAGAGGCAGCGGCCAAGACAATTTTATACACTACTAAGCTTGTCTCGAAAAATATCGCAATATAATGACACTGCAAAGTGGAAAACCTCAGAAATTTAAATCCTTAAAATGTTGCACTATACTTGTATACCCGCTAGATGGCGCCAGAGTAGTACTGTTATCAAAAGTCATATTTAAAGCTCAAGATTCTTCATATTAAAGCTTTGACTAATTAAATTTTAAATTTTCTTCAAGCAAACAATGAACTAAGCTGCAAATGGCATATATTCAGAACCACATACAAACATATGTATGTTATACATATATAACAGATCTCTCGTCGGCTTTCAAATAAAAAGGCGGAATGTTTTAATTAACTGCAGTAATTCATTAAGGAATATTATATGACAACTAAAAGGGCAATTAAAGCCAAAGCAATAAATTTTGAAGCGTGTGTCATACACGTAGAGACCGCAGGAAATACATTTTCATAAATCTCGGTTATCAGCTAAATAATTGAAATGTCTAAGGAATATGAAATTTATTACTTATTATATTTTAAGCATCTAAACTGTGCTATTTTTGGTTGTTCTTCCTGTCATATACTTCTACAGAGTGCTTGCGTAGCTAACTTGGGTAGCAGAAATGCAGAAATAATCACAGCTTTTTTAGATAAAGAAGTACAGATTTGCTGGCAACACTGTGTTATTTTTAATTCTGCGTCATAACTTCAACAACAATAATTATTACTAAATTTTCTTGATTAAAAATATAACTACTTAGATAAGAAATTAAATGGAATTCCAAACACTTGAGTGACGCTGAGTTATGAGGACACATTTGTCCATAGAGACAATCAAAGCGATCAAAGAAATACGATTTTTTAGTATCAATCATATCAATTAAATGATCCGAATTACTTGAAAACTAGCGCAAAAAACCTAAATTAGCATTCCATTCTGCAGTAAATATTTCATAACTGTCGGCTGCAATATTGGGTAGTCGAAAAAGTATTTTCGTATTTTGCTAATAGATGTCGTTGCAGTCGTACATCTCCAGTGCGACCAATCTCATAAGTATCGGCTGCCATATTTCATGTTATTTAAAATAAATATAATTTGTTTGAACTGCATTATTATAATCCCTTCTGGTTTCCAACGACTTTTACTAATTACACTTATCACAGTTAGGGCGGAAATCAGAGTTTCTTTGAAGAAATTTTATACAATGATTAAACTGCATTTCTGCCTTTATCACAAATTCGGAAGGAGCGTTTTAAATTGGGCAAAAAATTACAATTAAATATTTGTTGTTATCGAAATTTATATTTTGCAGCCAGACAGAAAAAACGTCAAGGCATAAAACAAATAAATAACATGAAATATAAATAAGTCGATTACTTAGAAAAGCTGTATTTATTTGTGATGTTTAGAATTAAACGAATTTATTTTTGCTGAAAAGTTAGGTCTAACACGTCACTGTAATTAAATAATGAATGTTATATTTTTTACTTTAAAAATAAATAATTATCTGAAAAATAGAAAAGAAAATATTATTAAATTATTAATTATTATTGTTTTTATACCCTGAACAGGTTATATTAAGTTTGCCACAGTGTTTGTAACTCGCAAAAGGAAACGTCAAAGACCTTATAAAAAATATAACTAAATGATCAATAAACTGAGTCGATTTAGCCATGATCATCTGTTCATCTGTTTGCCCGTATATACGAGAACTAGTCTCCAGTTTTTGAGCTATCGATCTGAAATTTTGCACACGTTATTTTCTCCACAAGAAGCTGCTCATTTACCAAAACTGTTGTGAGTGGACCACTTTTGCATATAGCTGCTTTTTGGGCGATTGCCACGCCCCTAGTAGGACTATCTAGGCAATTTATGCCTCCAAATAACTTGCTGCTCTATAGATACCTAAATTAGATAGGCAGTGTGGTCCAAGTCAAATGTCTAGGCACTAATGACCGCCAAAGTGTAACACGTATGCAGTGCAAAACGGGTTTTGATCGATTGCCACGCTCCTAATAGGACTATGTAAGTGATTTCTGGCTCCAATTAACTTGCTGCTCACTGGCCTTTTGAGTTAGTTAAGCAGTGTGAGCTGAGTTACCGTTTAGACACTAATGATCGCCAAAGGGTGACACGTATGCAGTGCAAATTGAACGACCGTAGTCAAGTGCTTGTATGAAAAACTTTTGCATTTGACCGGATATCTTCACGAAATTTGGTACGGGTTATGGCCCAGAGCAATAATGCAATATCCGAAGAAATTGTTTAGATCGGATCACTATAGCATATAGCTGCCATAGAAACTAAA
This sequence comes from Bactrocera neohumeralis, assembly GCF_024586455.1. NCBI lineage: Eukaryota > Metazoa > Arthropoda > Insecta > Diptera > Tephritidae > Bactrocera > Bactrocera neohumeralis. The sequence goes on along the minus strand of NC_065922.1, from coordinate 9,814,954 downwards.
CGATTGGAATCAAGGCTTATAAGAAATTTATTGTATTGTGTAGGATGTTGTAGCTTTGGTATAAGAAGACTTTTCTTTATATTTTTATGACAAACTTTTTTAGAACGGTGTATCCTTGAAATATTGTTTTTAATTTTTCTCTTTTCTAGTCTAAATTGCGCTTAACTTTCGCATAAGACTTATACGAGGGCTGCTATATATGTATATTCTGGCCTAGGGCAACACTAAGTGTTGCCAGGTGCAATCTGACATTTCCATTGGAAAGTTTGACATTTTTTAGCATAACATCACTCAGAACGTTTTGTCATTTAATCGTGAATTGTTTTATTTACGGGGAATTAAAAAATTCATCTCGGCCAAAAAATGGAATTAACTCGTGAACATTTCCGTGCGATCATTTTTCACAACTTTCGACGTGGATTATCACGACAAGAGTGCATCAATGAACTAAAATCTTTGTATGGCTGTGAAGCACCATCCTATAGCACTGTGAAAAACTGGTACAACGAATTCAATCGTGGTCGACGCTCGCTCAAAGACGAATTCCGTGAAGGTCGTCCAAAAACAGCCGTTGTGCCAGAAAACATCGATGCCGGACGTGAACTGATAATGCAAGACCGTCATGTAACATACCTTCAGATAGAGGCATGTCTATGCATTTCTCCCACCAGCATACATTCGATATTGCATGAACACCTGGCCGTAAAAAAGGTTTGTTCTCGTTGGATCCCGCACAATTTGACAATCGCTCAAAAAAAGGCTCGTGTGGATTGGTGTAAAGAAATTCTGAAAAAATACGATCGCGGTGCTTCAAAAGACGTTTATAAGATCGTCACAGGTGACGAATCATGGATCTATACGTATGAGCCCGGAACAAAACAGCAATCGACAAAAAAAAATAAAAATAAAAAAAAAATAAAAAAACCATTTTCGTTGATAAATATGCTTATTTACATTAATAGGCCAGAAATATATATAGCAACCTACGTATACTGATCCTGATTTCGAAAAAAAAATTTGTTTCGAAAAAGCATAAGTCCAAATATGTAACAAAAAACTAAATTAATGTATTAATTTTATTAATTAAGTATAATTTAAGTTCAAAATCAATAAAAGTTTAAAATAAATTTTTCAAATTTAAAAACAAAATTTTCAATTCAAATTTTACATAAATAGATAACACACTCTAATTTGCTATTTTTCAATAAAATTTTTCACTAAAAAGATAATTTTTCAATTATATATAATATTTATTGCTCTCCACTAATCCTTTTTGTTTGTAGTCCTTTTTTTAGCAAAAAATATATTAAATATCTTCAAATATTTCGAAATCGAAAATATTAAATACAAAACACGTCTTACTTGTTTTCACAATTTTTAACAAAAAACGAATTATTATTATTAATTTTTTAATTTTTTTTAATAAATAATTTTTTTTTATTGTTAAAACTAAAATTATTTTTATCAATTTTTTGAACTTTTTTAATAAATATTTTGTTTTAAATAATTTTTTGCAAAAAAAATATTATTATTATCAATGTTTTATATTTATTTTAATAAATAATTTTTGATTTGTTTTTCTTTTTTTAATAATTTTTATTATTGTTTATAAATTATTTAACTTGTTTTTATTTTTTCAGTTACTTAACATTTTTCTTTTACAGTGCACAAGTGAATTATTAAACCAGTGTTTTGATATAAATAATTATTATTATTCTAAATTTAACGTGCTTAATTTTTTTACTCACACTTTTAATGCTAATTTTGTTGATTTTCAAATTCGCCTGTTTTTTCATTAAATAAATAGCTTTGCTTTCAAAATTTTTAACGCCTTCTCCAAGCGAATATTTCACTATTTTATATTCACTTGATTTCGAATTAATGCAATTCGTTAGAATATTCTTGAAACTGTTAGCACACAACACAACCGTTACCGTTGACTTACTGCGTTCAACTAAATTTGCGCGCCACTTCAAAAAGTAGGTAAGCTAACTTCGAATTCAAGCACAATCAAATTGAAAATTGGTGCACCGCGAGACGAGTCTTGCGTTTCATTTCATTACTCATTAACCAGTTTTCGGTTCGGAGCCATTCGCACGGCAATACCCACGAGCGTGCAGCAATCTACAAAATTTGATATATGCGACTGCGCGTGTGTGTGTTCGTTTGGTTTAAGTAAATCACTAATTTTTTTCAAATTTCCAAAATGCTTTCACTCGCGTGCGCTTCGGTATGCCTTATCAGATCTGCACAGCGGCGTTCTCAGGCGTTCAATGCAATTGCTGCGAGATGATATCGCACTGCTGACGCGATCATTAGAACCGCCGCTTATATTTCGCACACAACTTTGGCCAGACGACCGACTAAGCGACGCTACCCCCACATGTGTAGCAAGCTGGCGCTCGGGCTTCGAGAGCCAAACAGCGAGCTGCGGCGCATGGTTTGCGCAATGGACAAGTGTTTGCTCGCAAGCGAAAAGCGCGCGTGTGTGGGTGTTTGAGTGTGTGTCAGCGCTGTTGTTATGTCATTTAAAGCTGCGTTTATGAAAGAATTTCCATGCGAAACGCGTCAGTCAACGACACGTCTAAGGCGATAAGGCGCGCGTCACAAGTATGTACCTCTCACTTGTTGTGCGTCTCACCCTGCGCTTTCGCTTGCAGCGCATGCGCAGCGTTTGTACTTAATTTAGCATTTTTTGCGATAATTCATTCAATTTCTTTAATGATTGAAATTGAGATAACCTGCTCAATCAACAGCCGCATCAATCAAGCCATCAATTGTCTTCTTTTAAATGATTTGAGGTTGAAACTTGCGTAATTGAAGACATTCAAGTTGATCACCTTAATTAGGGGTCACCGGTATCAGTTATATAAGGCGTACAATTTAGACTTCCCTTTTGTCTGTCGTTGCTGGGTTATTTACGGTATGTGAAATCAAACCTGTAAGTTTCAATCCTTAAAACTTCAAATCTGAAGTCAAACGGATTTCTGACCTTTCAGAAAATACTTAAACCTCTATTTTGAGGAGACAGTTGATTCCCTTGACCTAATATAAAAAGTGATCCAAGTAGAGATATTTCTTCATTAGCATTTTTTTGACAGATTACCCGTGAGTCGGTTGTGGAAAACTTACGCCGGATCAACGTTTACAAATCGTTCAATTTAATCAGCCTACTGAGAGTACTATTCGCTACTCCATCACCCATCTTGAGACCCAGCATTCATCATTGGATAATATTCGATCGACTAGACGACGTCCAGTACAAAGTGAAGATAATATAGCAGCCGTAGTTGAGAATGTATTCGAAGACATTGGAGAGTCGATTCGGTGGAACGACTTGGCGCATTTTACGTCGATTTCTTGAATTCAAAGCGTACACAATAAGGCTTGTGCAAGAACTGAAGCCGCTCGACCTTCCTAAGAGACATACCTTCGCCCTAGGAGGTCTTGAAAAGCTCTCAGAAGAACCAACGTTTTCGAGCCAAACTTTGTTCAGCGATGATAACCATTTTCGGCTCAATCAATACACAAACAGGCAAAATTGCCGTATTTGAGATGAATGAATGACCTGAAGAGTTTCAAGAGCTGCCAATTCATCAATAAAAAAAAACAACAGTTTGTTGTATTATAGTTTCTGGGTCGATGGAATCATCGGTCCATATTTTTTCAAAAATGTTGCCGGTGAGAACGTAACCGTCAATGGCGACTATTATCGCGCCATGATAACCGATTATTTGATGACTTGAATTGAAGATCGTGATCTCGGCGACATTTGGTTTCAACAAGATGGCGCTACTTTCCACACATTGCATCAATCAATGGATTTATTGAGAGAACACTTCAATGAGCAGATAATTTCACGTTTTGTGCCGGTTGATTGGCCACCAAGATTGTGTATATCACAGTGTTAGACTTTTTATGTGAGGATATGTAAAGTCTAAGGTCTATGCGGACAATCCCGCTTCGATTCAGGCCTGGGAGCAAAACATCAAACGTGTCATCGCCAGTTACCGGTCGAAATACTCGAACGAGTCATCGAAAATTGGACTCAACGGAGGACTATCTAAGATGTAGCCGCGGCCAAAATTTTAAAGATGTTTCTTCGAATGATAGTAAACATTCCCCATTAAATTTAAAGTTTATATGTTTTTTCTTTAAAGATGTAGGGAACCTGGAAAGTGATCCTTTTATAATAATTTTTCACATTTTAAGAAAAAACACTAAGGCAATCGTTAGTTGGAACTGGAAGCGTTATGAAAAATTTAATTATTGTATCATATGTAGACAGGCTCAAGTTAACTGAAAAGACTTTCAGCGTGACGACTTTTTGTAAAGAATATTATCGAGGAAAAACTAGCTGAACGTAGTTTAATTATTAATCAAAACACTAGCAAGTTAACTCAGTAACAATTTGAGTTAGTTATAGAGATTACAAACAAGATAAGCTCTTGATCCCATTTAAATACGAAAAGGGGATTTTTTCAAATACTTTCGTTTATATACAAAGATATCGTTAGTCACTTCCAATTAAATAAGCATTATGCAAAGAAGGAATTTATTGCGTCATTATCTGTTGCTGTTTTCAGAAATAGATATTTTCTATAAACAAATGTAAATATTTTTTTTTCAAATGCCAAATAAATATTTTAATTTTTTCCACAAATTCCCGGAGCTCAAAAAACTTTTGTATTTTTGCTATCCGATTATAACTTCTGGCTACTTAGCGGTTAATAAAGTGAATATAAAGCGTCTTCGATTCGCCGCTCCTCTACTCGTCATGTTTGAGCTTTGTTCTCTTCTGGAAAAGTTCAAATTTGAGAGCAATAATACAGTAGGTAGAGCTGAGTTCAAGACAGAGAGAGAGGGTATGGCATTAAAGTGGTATAACTGATAGCTACTGTTACTCTATATGATTCTACCAGTCTATACCATTTATACTAGTTCGAACTGATGATTCTGCAATCTCCAAGATTTATACCAGTCTATACCATTTATACCAGTTCGAACTGATGATTCTGCAATCTCCAAGGTTTGATAAGTGGAGTAACTATAAAAAAGTTAAATTTCAATTATTTTCCTCTCTAAAATAATGATTTCATAAAACGTCAGTTCAGAAGAAAGTAAAAATTGGACCTAATATAAATAATATTTTATGGTATAAAAAACTAACTACTGAATTTGAATTGAAAAAATACAAATTATAATGTATTCAGTTCATCAGCGTGAAAAGTTTTATCTGAGTAATCTCCGAGACGTTGTCAAGAAACCCACCACCAATAGTTGCGATTGCTTTCCTATATAGAGTTTTATAATCGTATAGAAAATGTTTAATGGTATTATCTTCTTCTACCTCCTGACCGCTTCTAAAATAGAAGTTATAAGGCGTTCCTAGTCTACGGACTTGTTTGCCTATTAGACAGTGACTTGTTAGCACACCTACTACAGTTCTTATATCAAAATTCTTACCGACCATAACTCTAATTTTATGACGACCTACAACAAAGTAATAACCCAAAGGCTTACGGTTTTAACATAGAAAATCATAAATTAAAACGTTTTAAGTATACTAGTGAAACCCCACCCATTTCAGATTAAAACCAACACATTAAAGTTAGCCGATCTTAACAGCCACAGAGTCGATTTTGGAATGGTTGTAGAATTCTGGGCGCTGAAAATTAATTATGTGGATTCTTACGTAATACAGCTATTATAGAAATGTCAGATGACGCCTGGCAACAAGCTTTACTACCTACACTAATGTGAAAATCCCAAAAAATAACTAGCAATACGAAGAAATCACGCCAGACTACCGTGAATGAGCTTCCGAAAATAGCCCTTTATTTATCTCTAAAACACTCCACATTTCAATACGCACGTAGAATAAATCTTATCACAAACGAAAGTATGGCAGATTTTAGAGAGCACTTGCTTCGATTTGGTAAATTAATTAATAATTTGTTGTGATTATTAAAAACAATTGCGCATTCACACTAGTGCTTCCATACAATTGTAGTAATCACAAGACCTTTTTGAAAAGCATACAATATTGTGTAGCAATCGTGTGCCGCTTGTTTCTTGCTGTCTGTCGCAAGATTAAGAGAAGACTTGTGACTCATTGCCATTCAGATAAGTGGCGGAAAATATGAGATCAAGGCAATTTAGTCACAAGAACAGTATACACCCTGATTACCACTGATATGAAGGAATAAACCCAAGTTGTTATTGAATTAAGCCCAGCAAACAATAATATTTATGCTGACGCCGGCAACACAACAACTTTACTGATAATATTGAGTTGTATGCTCAATTATGTCTGTTGTAAGAGCACATTCAAGCTGACTTTGCAACGGAAGGAGGTTCCATATTCGTTTAAACAAAAATTTTAACTTTCAATTTCAAGCTGCTCTGAATAATATTTCACTGTAGTAAAAATTTGGACGCCTCGACTGCGTCACAAACTCGAGTTTAAGGTGTTTATGTTCAGTTGTCGAGTGTTTGCATTGAGGTAAATCAAGAGCGATCCATTTCGAGGTCCTACTTAAAAAAAAGCACGGAATCTTCAAATTGAATGAGGAATGCTTGTTATCTTTCGAAAGAACATTCTTTGGCATATATTTTTTGGACATTATCTCTTTCATCCGTTGAGTCCAACTTTCGATGACTCGTTCGAGCATTTTGACTGGTAACTAGTGAATGACACGTATGTTGTTTTGCTCCAAGGCTTGAATCGAAGCTCCAACCGTGTAATATCTCACGATCTTGGTGACCTATTGACCAGCCCAAAACGTGAAATTATCTGCTCACAGAAATGTTCTCACAATAAATCCATTGATTGATGTGTGGGAAGTGGTGCCGTCTTTTTGAAACCAAATGTCGCCGGGATCACGAGCTTCAATTTCAGGCATCAAAAAGTCGGTTATCATGGTGCGATAATGGTCGCCATTGACGGCTAAGTTCTCACTGGCATCATTTTTGAAGAAATATGGACCGATGGTTCCACGAAACCGTTGTTTTTGCTGGATGAAATGGCAGTTGTTGAATTTCTTCTCGCAAATGCGGCAATTTTGTGTGTTTACATACACTTTAAGCCAGAAATTGGCCTCCTCGCTGAATAAAATTTGACTCAAAAACGTCGGATCTTCTTGGAACTTTCTAAGAGCCGTATTTTGTAGGTATTCAATTTAAGATCTCGACGTAAAATGCGCCAAGTCGTTCAAATCGACTTTCTATGGTCTAAGTGTATATTTTCAGCTACGGCTGCTATATTTTCTTCATTTCGTGCGTAGTCTATTCAGTCGTATATTATCCAATAATGAATGATGGGTCTCAAGATGGGTGATGCCGTTGCGAATAATATGCTCTGTAGGCTGAAAACGGATTCCCCGGAGCGGCAATTTCAGCTTGGGAAACAAGAAAAAATCACATGGCGCCAAATCTGGTGAATACAGCGGTTGATTGATGGTATTAATTGTGTTTTCGGCTTTAAATGCGCTTACAATCGTGGCTCGATGCGATGGTGCATTATCATCGTGTAAAATCCATGACCTGCTCTTCTTCGCAAACGCCTCAACACGGCCAAATAGAAATCCTCATTGACCGTCTGCCCCACAAGACCAAATTCATGATGCACCAAACCACAAATATCGAAGAAACCAATGAGCATCTTCTTGATGGCTTTGGAGTGATTATTTTGGTTTCTGGTCATTTTCCCCCTCCATATCGATGATTGTAAACTTGTTTGCGTGTGAAACTTATAAACCCATGTCCCATCCGCAGTTATAATGCTCTCCATGAATGGTGGATCGGAATTTGCACGATCACACATGTCCAAAGAGACCTGTTTACGGTACTCTTTTAAAAACAAAAATCCGGCTTTATCGGGACGAGATGTCACATTTCATGCCCAAAATACCCACCAAAATCATTCGAACGGACTCGTGAGAGATCTCTCCTTCCATCTCTTTACCACTTTCCTGACGGTTTTCAAGCACCATAACCTTCACTTTTTTAATATTTTCATCAGTTGAAGGGGTCGAAGGTCGTCCAGAACCGTAAAGAAACTAGTTGACAGAATTACAATTTCTGGGTGCTTTTTTGTCACAAAGTATACCCTGTTCAGTGTATAGAAATAAATAGACAAATCAAAACCAAAGCTTGGTCAGAATTTATCCCGTAACAGGGTCTTCACAAAAGCACATAATCCAATAATACACATTACGGTACCGAGCTCATCTGTCATCTTCAATTAGTAATAAGTGTGGACAATAGTCCGCGCGACAGCATGTGATCTCACATATAATAGCGTCAATTAAAGTAGACGGATGTGCGTGGATCACGTTTTTGCGGTAATTGCATTGAGCCTCCCTTTAGCACGTCACTCGAGTGTAGCTTTTACTGATATTGTACCGTTACAAATACATGCGCATGTTTTTTGTAATTATATTAGATTGCTTTCCTAGCATTTAGCTGGCCTTTGAACTTGAAAATATTTACAGCTCTACCAATCGCGCAACACAATGGCGCCCTTCAGTGCAATTGATCTGTTTTCAAAACATTTAGACGGGCGCGTATTTTAAGTGATTTCAAAACGCGAATCTTGCAATCGAGGCTTTACTGAAGCGTAACTAAAACGCAATTGCGCGAAAGCACTTCTAAGGTTTTTCTTTTGCATAACTAAATAATACCTTTCCCATGCGCGAGTTTCTGCTGCAATATTAAGTGTAGTATTTATTATGCTGTACTACAAAGTAATTCGCGTGTTTGGGTTATTAGTAGGGTGAGCGGCCTAATTTTGAGCATGTGAAATAGAAGGGTATCAAGTATGCTAGAAATATACATATGTGCTAGAGGCTTTGGCAGGGAACTAAGGAATCTGATCGTATATTTATATTATAAAAACAAAATCATAGTCAAAAAATATTTATTGTCTGTGAGTTTCTGCGAGTTTCTGTCAAAATGAGATTTTGTGAACTCTTAAAGGATTTATGACTGGATTGAATTTAATTTAATCGGGCAACGTTAGAAATATTATATTCTCAGTAGTATTTCTTGGAGGATGGAGTCATGTGTAGAAGTTCACGCAAGTGAGGAAAGTTCTCTGAGCAGCTCACGAATTCCAGTCTTAAATCAAGTATCCTCTGGGTAGCCAAAGAATATCCGTTTGGAGGCAAGCTAAAGTGAAAAGGCGAATTATCCCTACCCAGGGTTGTGCGCTGGGTTTGGCACCCGCTATGTGAAAAAAGCCCCCATTAAAAGAAAACAACTGCCTTTCGTGCTGTTGTAAACTCTACTACAGCCCCGTAAGAAAAATACTATTTATTCTAACTCATACTCTCTACCTAGAAAAACAATCGCCTTATTTGTGAGATGAAAAAAAGGAAAGACATAAACTTCAACTTCATATGAGAACTTTATTTTGATCGATTTGTAGAGAAAAGGACGTACGAAAATTTTCATATGAAAATCTCAAAAACTGAGGGTAGTCCCTCGCATTTATATAGACAGACGGATGGACAGACGGATCTTTAATATATGTGACCTAGTCTACGAAAAGGGAGTTAACGTGCGAAAACTAGTTTTCTGGGAAAAACTGTTAAAAATAATCGTCAGTTTCTCGGTATCTCATTAATTGTTCTCCTTTTTTTGACACCTAAGCCCCCTTTCCGTAGACCAGGTCACATGTATATACTTTATAGAATCTTCGTCGTTTGATTGTTGCAAAATTCGTGATAAACTTAATATACCTCCATAAACTGTGGAAGTACACAGATGCTTATCAAAATAAGGATTAAGCTTCTGCTCTTGACTTTTTTTGAATGAACCACCTCTATGTGATAGACTCTGCTCCGGACATCTGTAGTATTTCTATTAAAAGTTATAATTCAATTCAATAATGATGAGCTTTAGCATGAGAAAGGAAAGTCTTCAAACCACGTATGAAAACGTAAGACTTGTGAGACTTCAGATAAAGATCTTTCACAAATCTAATTTAAATCCATATATTTATAATCTACTATTAGTATTACTAATGTAAACTTAAATAAATAATAAATAAAAAATTATAAAAAATAAATTTTTCTGTAAATGACAAGGATCTTGAAGTAGCTAAAAAGCTCATTGGAAGACTCTCTAGACAAAATTAAGTATTTTGATATTAATTGTTAATATGTAGCAGGTCAATTGAAAAATACCCGGCCCTACATTAAACCATATTAGAATTTAAATCATACATATGCTATTTAGTCAGCCCTAACCTTAATATACATATTTAAAAGCTGTCGGATCACTAGTTTGTATATTTAAAAGCTGTCGGCTTGTCGTGAATTATTTCATTCTGAGTGAAACAACTTTTGTGGTTGTGAAAAATTGGATAAAAAAGATATTTAACGTTTGATAAAATTTTGCTTTTTGAAAGGAAAAAATACAGTTGAAGCAAAAACTTGGCTTGGTGACGAATTTGACTGCATCAGGAAAAACAACCATGAAGGATTGGTATGCTAAGTTTAGACATAATGAAATGAGCACCGAAGATAGTGAACGCTGAGGACGCCCAAACAGGGTTGTTACCGACGAAAACATAAAATAAATCTATCAAATATTTTGGATGACCGCAGAGTGAAGTTGTTCGAGATATAAGGAGCTCTAAAAAGATCAACTGAATGTGTATATGATATCGTTTATGAATATTTGGGAAAGCTCTGTGCAAAGTGGGTCGTGCTCACTTTTGACCAAACACAATGACGAGTTTATGATTCGGAACAGTGTTTTGAGATATTCAAACGTAATGAACCCGAGTTTATGCATCGATATGTGACACGGATGAATCGTGGCTACAACACATCACTCCGAAGTCCAATCGACTGTCAACCTAGTGGAATGCATACAATGAACCCGTTGCAAACCATGGAAAAATGCATTAGTCGGCTGACAAAGTCATGCCGTTTGTATTTTGTGATACGCATGGGATGATTTAAAAAAGGAAACACAATCAACAGCGACTTTTACAAAGCCTTGTTGAACCGTTTGAAGACGAAATCGCTGAAAAACGGTCTCATTTAAAGAAAAAGAAAGTGCTTTTCACCAAAACAATGCATCGTGTCACACGTTAGTGAAAACGATAGCAAAAATCTATGATTTGGGGTTCGCATCCATTGTATTTTGCATATCTGGCCCCAACAACTATTCCCTATTTTCTGATCTTTAAAGTTTGCTCGCTAGGAAGAAATTTTCATCAAATGAAGAGGGGGTCGCCGAAACTGTGGCCTATTTAAAAGCAAAGGAAAAGTCGTACTACAAAAGTGGTATCGAAAAGTTGGTGAGTGTATCACTCTTTTGATTAAAAATATAAATTTTGCCAAAAAAATCTGTTTTACTATGGCAAGCCGGGGACTTTTCAATTGACCTGTTATGTTATTGATAACTAGGTGTTGCCTTGAAGTTTCTTTGTCCGATATATGAAAACTCTAAAAATTGTTTTTAGTTCGGTTAACGGCTGAATCGATTTGGCTGAAATTGGTGGGGAAGTAGCTTAGAACCAGAGTAAGGACATAGGATACCTTTTATCTCTTTATTTCAAAAAATAAACATTTTTTCAAAATTTGAATATTTCATTTCTTAACTGCAGTCTAATAATATTATATTTAAAACTATATCATAGTATTTAATTCAAGTTTAAATATTAAACAATTTTCAAAAACATTATTTCTAAATTAATAATCGATCACCCTAGTACAAATTTTGTATATTAATTGTTTTAAAAACGTGTAAGTTTCTTACTGCGTTATAAATTATAATAATTAAGCTACTGTTGAGTTTTGTATCACCGGCATCGTGTGCAACAACAACAGCAACAATAGCAATATAAACAAATAGCCAATCCTAATCGTAAACATATACATACATACATATGTGAATAGGTATATATGTACATATGTACCTGTATGTCTGTAATCATTCGTACGAGTATTGACTGTTGCTATCAGTTGCTAAACGCAAAAGCGCCAGTCGAACCGGTTTCTGATTTTTGTTGTGCACTAAAGTGCATACATATCTACATTAAAAATATATACAAACATATCAATACGTATTATTTTCAATTAATTACTGATTTTATAAACTGTTTATATATAATTCGGAGCAAACCGCATTGGAATTCCCCAAAATTTCAATTTTCAAGAAAAAAGGCAATCAATGTCACAGACCAGTTAAATTCGAAGTATTGTAACTGCAATATTCTTAGAAACAAAAATTAACAAGAAGTCTGTTTGTATGTTTGCAATAAGGTCGATGAAATCGGACAGCATCAGTAATTACGTAGGTAAACACAGACACACGCTTACGCCAATATTAAATAAACTAGCAGTTTCTAATTTTACGCTTTCTGAGGACAATGTGGGTATGACTTAGTGTACATACGTACCTACATATGTATGTACATAATCTTTGTAGCACCCTTGACAGCTAAAAAACTGCTTCGGTCATTAGCCAATACAAACTACTTTGATTTGATAGGGTTTATTAACCTAGAGTGCGTCTGTTTGGACATAGCTTATATGTATGTGCATATTTGTATTGATTGCGCTTATTATTATTATTATTGTGCATACCATTTTTGCGAACAATCGTGCAAATGCTTACTCTATTTCGTTACCAATTTTAGTTGTTGATTACTTCGGCCCACAAAATACAAAAGTATTTCTCGATAATTTCACGACGAAGCATTCTACTCCTAGATATTAATCATTTCGGCTTTTAAACACGGAATTAAAGGAGCCTCGAGTTTGAAACTAAGCACACCAACACCTTACGAAATGGTGATCGTTACTTTGTACTAAAGTTTCAGAGCTTAGAGGCCATGTATTAAAAATGTCTACAGAGTAAAGTAAAGGCACCAAAACTCTTTGCTCTGGACCCAGCGTGGTATAATTTTATGTCAGAAATAAGTTAATGTCTGCCCCGGAGTACCATAGTTTAGGAAGGATCCCACTTGAACAGATGTAAAAGCTGGTGCTTGGTGATAATCAAAACTCCTACATATACGAGGTGTGTTCAAAAAGTATCGCGAATTTTGAATTTTCGCGGGTTACGTATATTCGAATTTCGAATTTTTTGTGGCGTTATGTTGGTACTCATGTCTCTCATTTATGCCGACAAGATCGGTCATTTTGAATGTTCATTTAATTGTTGACATGTGTTTTGCTTGCACGTGTTTTAGATCGTCTTCGATTTTTACCTATTCAAAAAAATGGATCAAAGAACCTGTATCAAATTTTGTGTGAAAAACGAAATTAAGTGCGCGGATGCATTCCGAATGCTGACTGTGGCATACGGAGAAGCTACCTTGGACCGTAGCAACGTTTATCGGTGGTACAAAATGTTCTCAGAAGGCCGAGAAGATGTGAACGACGAAGAGCGTGCCGGACGCCCGAGCACTTCAACTACAGACGAAAAAATTAATGAAGTGGAGAAAATGCTGACAGTTGTCTTCGATTGCAGGGGCGTGGTGCATCATGAGTTCTTGCCACAGGGAAGAACGGTCAATAAGGAATATTAACTGTAAGTTATGCGCAATTTGCGCGAAGCAATCCTCCAGAAACGCCCGGATTTGTGGAAGAGCAAAAATTGGCTTTTGCTACCCGATAACGCCCCTGCTCACACATCGTTGCTTGTGCGCGACTTTTTGGCCAAAAACAAAACACTAATGATGCCGCAGCCACCATATTCCCCAGATCTGGCCCCCTGTGACTTTTTCTTGTTCCCTAAACTGAAGAGGCCCATGAAAGGACGACGTTACGCTTCTCTTGACGAGATAAAGACGGCATCGAAGGAAGAGCTGAAGAAGATAAAAAAAAATGGATTTTTTAAAGTGCTTCGAAGATTGGAAAAACCGTTGGCACAAGTGTATAATATCTCATGGGGATTACTTTGAAGAGGACAAAATAGATATTCATGAATAAATAAATAATTTTTGAAAAAACACAAAATTCGCGATACTTTTTGAACACACGCAGATCGTCAAAGAGGTTGCAGGACTGATACTCGCATCAAAGGTAAATAAATAGAAGTCGGATCCTCCGGTAAGCTGTGGACGACCAAAACTTTGTAATGAGCAACTTTACTAGATATGAATCACGAGATTCACACAGATCGTCGAAATGTTTTGAGCCTACGTCAAATTTAATAAGGCATCTAATATCAATCCCAGCCAAGTTTGTCGAAGGTATGTCTACTGAAACGTTTCAACCTTACTGCGCACGGTAGAGAAGAAAGTTACCAGATGATTCCACCACCGCAATATTTTTTTCGAATGTCAAGAATCGATTCTTAATCGACTTCGACTACTGAAGATCGATTCCGAAAAATCGATTATTTTACGAGAAAACTCAATTTTCGAGTAGAATCCGAATCGAGTTTACCATCCCTACTGGCAGCCATCGTGCACATATAATAACCTCCGCAGAATAACCACCAAAAAAAAAATGATTTTTTTTCATGTAATTTATATGGAAAACAGAAAATGAAATCTCTTAATATTAATATTAAGAGCTCATCTTTTGAGTGACCCGAAAGTTTTTAGCCTGTTTTTGTTGAAAAAAGGTTGCCTCAGAATGACACGCCCTAATATATATACTTATATACTACTGTGTTTTTCGAATCGGTAAATTTTGGTTTCTTTAATTTGGCAGTGCTGTTAGTGACATCTAACTAGGCTCTAAAAGTGAATTCTTCGATTTTTACTATGTCTGAATCCATTAACAAAGAAGTGCGATAATGCACCATCTCATACTGCATTGGTAATTCGTGATCATTTCGCCACATCTGCAACCACCGCATTCGCCTGATTTATTTTCGTCTAACTTCTGGCTATTCAGCAAGTTCAAATGACCACTCCGAGGACACCGTTTTGACTCAATTGAGGATATAAAAGCTGAATCGAAGAAGGCTCTGATGGCCATCATGACGGAGGATTTTTCCAAGCGCTATACTGACTGGAAAATTCGTTGGCACAAGTTTTGCAGATAGGGGATTTTTTGAAGGAGATGGAATGGACAAAATTCACCTTTCAATTTGATCACATTAGTACATACATGTATGAAGGAAGCTGCCACTACCTTGAAGGCGCTTAAGATTGTTAAGACAGTGTTTTGGTAGATATATTTTTGGGAAATGTTGACAGCACAGTATTTTTAAAAATGCTAGCTTTCTTTAATTATTTGAATACTGTAGTGGATTACTAATTTTCCCTTTCCTTTTTTAAATTATTCTTTACCCTATACCAATCAAAGTTTTCGCGGATAGTTCAAAGAAGATAAGGCAATTTTTAACAATATAATAACAAAAATGTAATAGCTTTTGCGGACATTTTTAAAATTTCTACAAGAATTACGCAATCAAGAGTATCTTTCTAAAAATCTAGCTGGCAGATAACAATTCGAATAGGTTGGGCTAACATGCATATTTGCCATTTTATCTGTAAAACAGACCACTTGTTAGTTTGAAAACATGATTATTTATATTCAAAGAGTCTTATTTGTAGTATAAGCACATGCCATAGTATATTCTTAATTATACGAACGAAAACATGTTCGTGATAGTTTTGGCAATAATATCGAAATTTCTTAGAATAATATATTTTTGTAATATAAGTATGTATATGTATGCGTTTAGATGAAAGTGACAGTGTAAGAATACATATATACAGCCATACAAAATTATGCATACATACATATGTATGTGTAATAACCTAGCGAAGGTTATAGTGAACTTTCTACAAGAAAAACATTTCCCAGTAATGAAAAATGTTTAGCTTAATTTTCATAGTTTCCCATACAAATAGCATGTAAAACATATATTTTCATTAAAAAGTACCCAAACCTTTTAACTGTTTATGCTTAAACATTTTTCAGAACTTTTGAATTGAAAAAAATTTCCCTCAGCGGCAATTTTTACAATTGTGGGGATATTTTTTTTTGTATGTAGGTAAAAATCTTTTGTCATAGCATTTAAATTAAAATAAAATCTTAAAAAATATCCCTCAGGGGAAATTTGTGCAATCAAAAAATTCATATACTTAGCAGTTTTCAAAAATTACACGTAAAAATCTTTTTTCATATTTTATATACCCAAAATTGTTTAACTTTGTATGCTTAGCAATGTTACTTTACTTTTAAATTATAAAAATTTCCCTAAGCGGAATTTTTACAGTTGTATAGAAATTTTTTCTCTGTATATAGGTCCATCGTAAATGGTCTTTTTTTTAATATTTCAAAAATTTGTTAAAAATATCCCTCAATGGGAAATTTTACAAATAAAAAATTCGTATAATTAAAAGCTTTACAAAATGAAAAAATTTAAACATAGTTACAAATGTTACTTTTCTTTTGAATTTTAAAAAATTTCCCTCAACGGGATTTTTTCAATTGCAGAAATATTTTTTTTTCTGTATACTATATAGTTCCAATCATCTGTTTTTGTAATATTTCAAATTTTTTTGAAAAATATCCCTCAAGTGGAAATTTTACAATTGCAAAATTCGTATACTTCAAAGCTTTAATAAATAAAGAAAATGTAAATATAATTAGAAATTTTCATATTAACAAAAATATTCCTTGCTGGAACTTTTTTCTCTGCTCACCCTAATGTTCCTGCTTATAGTATTGAGTACAGATGTGAGAAAATAATATTTTCGGGTCTGTGCACACTTTTTGATTTAGCACTTTTATAATGACGAAAGAATTTCCGCTTTCATTTATAGTTTGCCCGCACAAATATTGTGGTTAACGCGCATAAATCAAGCAAATCAACTATATTGGACGATAATGTCAAAATGTCAAAGGCAGCAAATCTTTGCTTCAGATAATTGAACTCAATTGGTGTGATAATCGCTTACATGTGAAAATTTAGTGGCGTTTTGTTAATTTAATTAAAATTTTCACAAATTTTTTTATTTTATTTTACGAAAACTGACCTTTCATTTATAAATAGACACTTACATATGTACATAAACACATGTAAGCGGGTGACTCGCATAAAATGCTATACGAAGTGAGTCAATTTACGCTCTTCTTCAACAATTTTTTATGAAAATTTCTCACGTTTAATTTTATTGCAATACAATTTCAGCTTAAATGCTTTTCGTTCACTCGAAATTCTAAGAAAATTGCACGCACTGCCGCACAAAACCACAGACTATTGGCCGTTTCGCGTTTTATGCCAGTCACATAACTTTTGTTTAAGTTTTAACGGCAAACGAAAGCACACATATTATCATTTTTTTCTCTTTTATTTGTTATTGTATATTTTTGTTTTAATTTTGAAGAGTTTTGCAGTATAAACTCAACGCCGCCACTTGACAACAATCATGCGGAAATAATTTACATACATAGAAATGCACTTTTTCACATTTTATAAAAATTATTTGCACAAATGTAGAACTTGCAGTTTATATAAATATTTTTAATTATTTTCTTTAATCAATTTATATTTATTATTTTCTTTTAAATATTCGTTTGAAATTGCGTTGTTCACTATTCGCAGCAAACTGTGGGCGCGTTTCGCCCAATTGTTTATACGAGTACAAAATAGATTGCCATTGTGTGTTTGTTTGCTTACAACAACGTTTTTTAAAAACAAAATTACTAAATTTAGTTTTTTTTGTTGCACGAATACACATACTAGCATAAAAATATTCACCCAGCCGCAAAGAGTAGCAGTAGCGGACTAGTTTAATTTGAACTACTTTGAAATTAATGCTCATGTTTCAACGTTCTTTGGCTTCATTTTTGTCATGCCCACGCAGGAATTGTCTTCCAGTTAAAACTAAACAAGAAAAAGCGGTTGCATCGAAAGGGTTATAATATTCCTTTCACATATACAAAATATTCCTTAAAGGAACTTGATTAAGATCGTTCAGTTTGTATGGCAGCTATGTTCTATATTGGGCCTATTTGAGCAATTCCATAAAATGAGCAGCTTCTTGAGCGTCTCATTCTTCGCGGAGTGCCACTTATGATGAAAATAATGTATAACTTATAACTTTTGGGGAGGGAACTCTACTCTCTCTTTGTCACAATGTATATGTACATATATACGTATGTATATATTATAGGGTCTCCAACTTGTCCTTCCGGATATTAGAAACGTCGTGACAAACTTATACACTTTTTAGGGTATACAAGTTCAAACCGTAAGACATAGTTTCTAGGAACATAAAAAAATTCTAAGAGCGATCGCCCCTAAAAATGTATACCTAACTGTGTAAGTTTTGATGAGTACCAGCAAGAATTGTCCATTGACAGTTCGTTAGCGGCTTAAAAATATATAATCATTGCAATTTGTCGCCCAGCATTTTCGAAAACACTCATTAAAATCGAAATCTAGGGAATGCATTTAGTAAGCGACAGTTATACACCTACATTTGTATATAAGTTTGTGGATAGAACTTTCACCGAAAATTTGGAAAACTTTACAAGCTGGGAAAATAACCTCAGTCACCTTATAAAGAAAGAAGCTAAAAAGCAGTAACTCTCTGAAGAATCTAGCCAGAACGTAAAATTTTATGGTAATACTTGTATAGTTGATCTACATGTGAACTAGCTCACATATTGGATGATGGGTGCGGCATAGCTCACCTATTTTATTACATGCCATTGTCAAAAATCACTGTTAGCAAAATTTTATGGTCTACCTAACATCAAGCAATGACAAAGCTATCGTTTCAAGCTTTAACACTTACGGTATTCCTGAGTTAAGGTAACTCTTTTGGTGATATCAAACAGTATTACACCTTCCCTCTAGCTGAAAAATATACAAAAAATCTTAATAAAGCAAAGCAATTTTTTTTAATAAAAAACAATCGATTCAGACCTCTCTCGACTTCTTTTATATCTAATACTAGCAGCTCACTCCAGTTGCCATTCCACTTGGGGAAAGAGGACCATATATATATATTTACAATAAAATATTTTACAAATATTTTATTTCAAACAAATAAACAACCCAACCCTTCTTTATTATATTAATATAGATGAAGTTCCTTTCAGGCTCCCAATACACCGATTTCTATGGTAGGTCAAAAATAGATGAGAGTAATCGCTAATGAATATGTACTTATATACCACGAATGGATCTAATTGATCCATACTTTTACTTTATCTCCATATACAGGGTTTGTCCGGAAAGTTATAGGACTGATTTTCTTTCGCCGCGACTGTATTCGAAGCGTGCGCGCACTGACTGGATCCGATATAGGACGTTCCTAGCTAAAGAACAAGTGGCTAGTCAATTGTCTCCGAGCACCTGGAGAGTCCAAGACAAACATTTTCGCGCGACGTGCTTGTGTGAGTGGTGCAAGCCGAAAATTCAGGTCGCTGGTGAATGAGCAAATCCAAAGTGAAAATGATGCTCATTGCTTTTTTTGACATTATCGTTCACTATAAATTTGTTCCTCCTTGACAAACCGTCAACGCCAAGTTTTACGTAGAAGTCCTCAAGAGACTCAAACGAAGGGTCAATCGGGTCCGACAAGATATCGCAGGTAATTGGAAGTTGTACCACGACAACGCCCCAGCTCACACCGTCTTTCTTGTGAACAGCTACCTAACCAAGGCCGGCATCCCCACGCTACCGCAGCCGCCCTACAGCCCAGATGTGGTCCCGGACTTTTTTTGTTACCTTGCCTGAAAAGGCCGATGAAAGGGGATCCAAGGCTATTCCGCAGAATGCCTTCCGTGCCTTAGAAATCGCGCTGGCGGTGCTGCATCGACGCAGAAGGAGCCTGTTTTGAAAGTTTTTAAAGAATTGTATCGATTGGTTCAATAAATGATTGTAAATCGACTCAGTCCAATTACTTTTCGGACAAAGCCTGTAATGTCTACATCGTTCTCTATTCATTAATTTAGCTTTAAACTGTAATGTAGTGTTTTGGATTTTGAGTTAGATATATTAGTGAAACTAGACAGTCATACTATATATATTGTATTCACATGATTTTTATATCTAATTTTTACACTTAATATCTTTTCAAAATTAAAATAAAATATTTTGGTAGTATCTTCAATTTGTATATTCGCTAGATCTTATTACTTTTGGAATACGTGACAGATAATAATGCTTTATCTAGTACACCACAGCCATAAGACTGCCCCCATTTTTCTCTGTTAGGTACATAAACGTATTTGCGTCTTTGTAGACTTTCAAGAGAATCTAAAATTAAATTTTGAATGCGTCAATAAGCAATTGTCTTTGTTTCATTCACCGGGTTTGTGTTTTTCAAGATAAAATATAGGATATACCAACTATATAAGTATGTTTAAGTACACAGTCTATATATGTACATATGTGTATTAAGGCTGCATGTAAACATATATAATATACTAACCTTAATCTGCATTTTTCTAGACAAATTTTATTTATTTCAGCTCGTTTTGAAGAAACGAAAACGAGTCTAGTAAAAAGAAATTATTTTTTTTGTAATAGATGTCTTTAGTAATCTCTATCTCGAATCGTATAAGTTTGATAGAGATTTATACTACATATATGGCCGGTGTGGCATATTTTGGTATGCGTTTGGTGAGATTGGCAGAGAATCATCCACTATAAACTGCTTTTCTACGGGCAAACTCTTAACTAGAACCTGTACGGTCAACAATTGAACCGTCTGAAATGAGATAAAAGCAGCCGGCTATGGTCAATAGGAGACGAATTGTGTTCTGTTATGACAACGTCAAGCCACACATATCGATAGTGATTCCACAGAAGAACCTCGATCTGGGTTAAGATGCATCCAACTTATAGTGCGTACCTGTCACCAAGTGATTACTTCCTGTTCCTGCTTATAGCGAATGTTTTTGCAGATGAAAAATTCGACTCAAAAGCAGCTTGTGAACATAGATACCGTTTTTTTGGTTTTACGAATGAAGGTTTCTATGAGAGAGGCGTTATTAAATTACTAAAGTGGCAATTTTCACTTAAATCGGATCATTTGCTAAATATTACATTTATCTTTTATTGCAAAAATAATGGATTTCATTAATTAAAGTTAGAAAATAAATATAAATATATATATTTTATAGAATAAATAGTACCAGTTGTTCAAACAAAGAATTTGCAATGCAACCTTGAGCTAACATGTCGTCTGACGCAAGCACAATTGTGTTACGCTGCTTTCTTCTGTGGAGAAATACTATTTTCCGCGCAGTAAAACATTTTAATAACCCCATATATACCTTTCGTTACAACTCTTTAACTAGATAATCTCTTGTATCGACTTCAGTCCGATAAGTTGTTGTTGCTTTTCCATGTCTTTTTTTTTTTTGTTTTTGCCAATATAGCAGCGCCCGAAGACATCCAGCAGAGAAGTGGCGAATCGAAGACAGCTGATATATATTATGCAAGGAGCGTTCCAAAGTAAGCAGGACTTTTTGAATCTAGCGCCTCCTATTGGCGCCATCTACATATATGTCGACTGGTGCGTTAGAATCTGTTATCTTTATCGATTGTCCAATGAGAATTTCATAACATTTCATCGATTGGAAGTGAAATTATTGCGTTTTAAGTGTCAGTAAGTTTGTGTTATCGGTGCAAAAATGAGCTTCGAACAAAGAGCCAACATTCAGTTTGGTTTTAAAATTGGTAAAACTTTTACCGAAACATTTCAATTGATGAAACAAGTTTATGGCGATGATTGCCTATCCCGCAGCAGAGTGCATGAGTGGTTTCAACGTTTTCAAAGTGGTCGTGAGCATATAAATGACGATCAACATGTGGGCCAGTCAAAATCCGTGATCATCGGAAATTCCTTCGAAACTGTGCGTAAATTCATCAAAAATCAGCCGAAATCATCATTGAAATTCATGGAAATGGAATTGAACATCTCATCGATTTATTGCATTTTTACCGAACATTTGGGCTTATGAAAGGTGTGTGCACGGTTTGTTCCGCACAAATTGACTGACGACCAAAAATTGCTTAGAATCCAACATTCGTTTCGACGCTTGTGACCGATTATTTGGCCAAAAATCACATTTTAACCATTAACCACTGCCCTCAGCAAGGCTAGCCTCTCATTAATGATGATGCTCTTGACGGGCCACTGCCCTATTGGCATACACGCTGTAAGACTGGGAATCTTACCGGACGCCGCATGCAGAAGCTGCTTGGAAGAAGATGCAGTAGAAACTAGCCAGCACTTCCTTCTTGACTGCCCTGCTTTTGGGAGATCAAGACTTAGGCACTTGGGGGCACATACCTTCAGACATTGTATTGGATACTAAACGGTTTGCCGATCTCTAAGTCCGAACACGGGAGTTCGATTTTCAATGGCTTCACAAAGGACTACCTCTAGTCCATGTGCGATCTCTGATCAGCCATCTTACCTAACCTATTAACCACTCCCCGTATTCACCTAATATGGCACCGTGCGACTTCTTCCTTTTCGGGAAAATGCATTTGCCCATAAAAGGAAAGCGCTATGCAGACGTATTGGCCATTCAAAAGGCCTGCACCGGCATACTGGCGGCCATATGAGCTAAAACACTCGTTCGACATGCTTTTGGACCGTGCAAAAAGCTGTATTGAAGCAGAAGGAGACTATTTTTAATTAAATAAATTGACTTTGCCGAAAAAATCCCTTTGTTTTGTTTTTTTTTTTTAAGTCCTGTTTACTTTGGAACGCACCTTGTATATTTAAATATTATTTTGGCTGTATGACAGCTGCCTGTGGGCGTTGCAGTACGCAATTTCAATTTTTCATATTTCTATGTATGGTATTTGAAAATAAATTTTTTAAGTATTATTGTACGCATAATTATTCATTATTCGCTTTTTAGCTCAAAAACACGAAAAACAACCTTATATTATCATATAGTATAAACAAGCCAGCTTGTTCTTTCGATATAATGGTCGAAAAAGTCTTTTCGTATTTTGTCAATAGATGTCGTTGCAGTCGTATATCTCCAGTGCTATCAATCACATTATGTCATACCATATAGTGTTCGAAAGAAGAGATTTTAAGCTTCATCAAAATTCGAGGAAGTTGAAAAAAAGTTACAGCTGTTCAAAAATTAGTGAAAATAATGAAGAAATTCGCTATATTTTGAAATTTTTTTTATAAAAAAGGGAAGAATGCTACGCAAGCCACCAATGAAATTTGTGAAGTTTACGGAGACCATGCTGTATCAGTTCATGAAGCACTGGTTCGCTCGCTTATGTTCCAGAAATCTCGATGTGAAAGATGCACCTCGCTCTGGTCGAACTATCGTTGAAAAAGTCAATGAAATGATGGAAAAGATTAACCAAGACCGTCACATAAGCAGCCATGACATCGCTAAGGAGCTTAACATTCATCATCAAACGGTTTTGAACCATTTAAAAAAGGCTGGCTACAAAAAGAAGTTCGATATATTGGTACCACATGAATTGTGTGTGAAAAATTTAATGGACCGAATTAAAATCTGCGATTTTTTGCTGAAACGAAATGAAATCGAACCATTACTGAAGCGAATAGTAACAGGAGACAAAAAGTGGATCAAATACGACAATAATGTGTGAAAAAGATCATGGTCCAAGCGTGGTGAAACTCAACAAATGGTCGCAAAGCCAGGATTGACGCCTCGAAAGGTTATGCTGAATGTTTGGTGGGATTGAAAAGGAATCATCCACTATGAGCTGCTCCAGCCTGGTCGAATGATTGATTCAACATTTTACTGTCAACAACTGATGAGATTGAAGCAAGCAATCGAAAAAGGCCAGAACTGATCAGCAGAAAGAGCTTCACCTTCCATCAGGACAACGCTAGACCACACACATCTTTGATGGCTCGGCAAAAACTGGGAGAGCTTGGCTGGGAAGTTTTGATGCATCCACCATATAGCGCTGACCTTGCACCATCGGACTACCATCGGTTTAGGTCAATGCAGAACTCCGTTAATGGAGTAAAGTTGGCTTCAAGAGAAGCCTGTGAAAAGAAAAGTTTTACACTGATGAAATAATGTCTCTAGCGGAAAAATGGCAAAAGTGGTTCACCAAAATGGTACATATTTGGTTCATTAAAGTTAATTATAAATATAAACAAGAAAAAACGTTAACTTCAGCTGCACCGAAGCTAATATACCCTTCACAGGTGCATTTCTTTTAGTAACTATGTGTTCAGTTTGTATGGAAGCTATATGCTATAGTAATCCGATCCGAACAATTTTTTTGGAGATTACATTGTTGCCTTAGAAAATAATATGTACCAAATTTGGTGAAGATATATTGTCAAATGTGAAAGTTTTCCATGCAAGAACTTGATTCCGATCGTTCAGTTTATATGGCAGCTATATGTTATAGTGGTCCGATATCGGCCGTTCCCATAAATGAGCAGCTTCTTGAAGAGAAAATGACGTTTGCAAAATTTCAAAACGATATCTTAAAAGCTGAGGGACTAGTTCGTATATATACAGACGGACGGACGGACGGACAGACAGACAGACGGACATGGTTAAATCGACTCAGCTCAATATACTGATCATTTATATATATACTTTATAGGGTCTCCGACGCTTCTTTCTGGGTGTTACAAACATCGTGACAAACTTAATGTACCCTGTTCAGGGTATAAAAAAATAGGTTGAAGTTTGATTAGAAATACGAAAAAATATTTAGAATTTCAACTGTTTCTATAACCTCTTTTGAGAGTCACATTCAATAATTTTTTTCAATTTTAAGATGTTGTCCTCCGTAACATCGTTTTTTGGACAACCAGTGGATGTAATCCTTTCAGTACTCATATGTCCTGAACGGTTTAACAAATTACGAATGGTTGCTTTATTTGGCATAGAACATGGCTAATATCTATCCACTTTTTGCTATTGTTTCATTAAAATAGGGTTTTTGCATTTTGCTTTTTTTAAAATACCAAAGTTTAAGTTCATCGAAATGATATAGGTACATTTGTAACTCCCAGTCGACTTGTTCGTAATTTATGTCGGACTTTTTGAAGATCATCTAACCTTTCATATACATATTTATATAAGTATATTTGATATAATATTTGAACATTTTTTGCCTCAGACCATAAGAATTCAGTAAAGTATTCGCAAATTTCTACAAAAATCTTTCTCGAAAGAACAATAAACAAATGTTCTTAAAATTCATATAAACTGATGCCTGCAAATATAAATGAAATAAACAAAATTCTTGGCACAAATTTTCGTAATTTTTCGGATGATTTGTTTTTTTTTTATATGACCACAATTTTCCGCCATAAAATAAAAATAATCCATACACCATAGAACAGAGAAATTTTTCTTAAAAACTGAATGTGTACATTTACCTATATTTACATGCACATTTTCCTAGATATAGATCTAAGACTCGCTCGAATTATAGTACATACAAAAAAATTAAACACATTTTAAAATCAAAAAAATATTTGATATTGAAATTCACTCACCTTCACCAAAGTTTTGTCGAACCATGAAAAGCCAGCAAAGTCAACAGGACAGGGTCGGCTATTTATTCGATTTCTTGACTTGAAGAGTTGATAAGCACCTAAGCACAAACACAATGTCATTCAATTGCCAACATTAACTTGACTTTGATAGCAGTTTGCATCTTATTGTCATGTTAGTTGACGTGCATTTGAGGTTATAAACCTCCGACTAATCCGAAACAAACATTGGCGTGTTTCCAAAGCGCTACCATTTGCGACTTATTCAGAATTCGTTGTTCATGAGTGCTTACTAACTAATATATTGTTATACTAAAAAAATCGCTAATCGCCATCCAGCGCTTCAATATAATACATATTTTTATATCTCAGCGATTTTTTCTGTAGCATGACTTTCTCAATAATTATACCTTGAACAGGGTATATTATACAAGTAATTTGCCATGAAGTTTGTAACACTCAGAAAGAAACGTGGCAAACCTTATAAAATATACATTATATAATATAAAAAATATATATACTATATAATATATGTATATGATCAGCCTGACAAACTGAGATCAGATCTTATTAAGAACTTTTGGAACCTCTAATTTGTCGTAGGCTACGAGTGGTACAAAGCCTTAAAGACCTTCAACCTCTTCAACTTATAGATAATTAAATGGGAATTGCTCCGCGACCTAGGGTCTATTGCGCCCTCTCCTAACTCATATCGACTCAGCTAGTCCCAGCAAATTTACGAGTTCCAATATACTGCTAGGTGCTATTGAGGCGATGTGATCCCTATTTGGAAACATGGATCCAAGGGTCTTTATCCTGCGTCTACGGACTGCTGTGCAGTCTAATAGCAGGTGTTCTGGAGTTTCAGACTCCAAGTCGCAAAACCGGCAATTTGCACAAGAGCTAGGCCCATGTTAAATAATTGCTTCTTGAGCTTGCAATTGCCAGTGTAGAAGACGACCAGTAGCCTGAGTTTAATTACATATTTAAACCTTTTGAGGTTGTAACCATTCATTAGAAACTTTGCATGACGCATGCCTGGGAGTTGTTGCCAATACCTCTCCCTACCCACTGTTTCATCATTACGGAGCAGCTCCTTTATGGTGTGGGGACCAACCGCTATGAAAGGTTCCGGTCCTACCATATTGGTTGATGCTGCAGAGCGGGCAAGCTTATCAGCCAGTTCATTCCCGGCTGTACCTCTGTGACCTGGATCCCAAATAAGGTGCACATGGTTACATTCAGATAAACTATTCAGTCGTTCTATATACTCCTGCACCAATAGTGATTTTATATCGTACTAAGAGATCGCTTTGAGTGCCGCTTGGCTTTCGCTTAGTATGGCTACGCGTTCATTGCGAGAGTTGCGTTGGAAGTTTAACTTTACGCACCGACTTATAGCAAATACCTCTTCTTGATGCTCGGAAACCTACCCATAGGTATGGAGAGTTTTGCGCGTGGTCCTGCGACCCCTGCGCCAATTCCCTCCGACGTTTTAGAGCCGTCGCTGTACCACCTACTTGTACAGTCCCGAAGCAGTATCTCGAGAGTGGAGTCGCTCCATTCGGCCTTGCTGTTGAGGGTGATCTTAAACTTCCTAGTGAAGTTCACCTGTTTGGTAATGCTATTCCAGGGAGAAGAGCCAGTGGTATGACGCCACTTAGCTCTTCCATCCGTTGGGAAGAGATTACCTTACCTTTACCAGTGCCCTCTGCTGTCATTTGGAGCAGAGTGTGCTTGACCAATTTTTAGGTGTAGCGGGGTGAGTTTCGGCAAGACTTCAAGTGCCGTTGTCGGACATGTGCGCATATCTCCCGTCATACAGACACAGGCGAGTCTCTGCAGCTTCGATAGTTGAAGTCCTACCGAGGTCTGCGATGCTTTCGGAGCCCAAGCCACCGCTTCATAAGGTATAATTGGCCACACTACCATGGTGTGCAACCATCTGATAATCCTTGGTTTACACCCCCAGGATTTACAAGCCAATCGATTGCACACCATCAGTGCCATTGAGGCTTTGACCATGGTCAGATCAACATGCTGCGTGGAATCCAGCGTGAGACCCAGGTATTTGACCATATTGGTCATCTCTATCTCTCTGCCCCCTGAGTGTTAGGTTCCTGAGACCAGGCAGAGACCTGTCGTTTTCAAGGGGTTGATGTTTAGTCCGACGCTACTGCAACAAACCCTTGGCCAGCCCTAATCCCCTTTGACCGATATTGCAGAGAGAGAGAGAGATAGCAAGAGAGCTCGAAATCTTCCACGAGTCCGTTCGAAAGATTTTGATGGATATTT
This sequence comes from Bactrocera neohumeralis, assembly GCF_024586455.1. NCBI lineage: Eukaryota > Metazoa > Arthropoda > Insecta > Diptera > Tephritidae > Bactrocera > Bactrocera neohumeralis. The sequence continues at coordinate 9,787,230 of NC_065922.1, read as the reverse complement.
TGAGCATGAAACACATTCTTGCTCGACTCGTCCGATTAAACTGCTTATAAAAAGTGTTTCAAGGACTGGAAAAATCGTTAGCATAAGTGTATAACACCTGGTGAGGACTACTTTGAAGGCGACAAAATAAATATTGAAGAATAATTAAATAGTTTGCGTCTCAGCTCGATTGACAGAAAAATGTATAAGTTCGTGACGTCATTAACGAAAGTTTAGAATTACTACGAAAAATTGACAGTTCAATTCGTTTATGACGAAGCTTGCTGATGTTTTGTCGCTATCAATAAAGTATCTCTGAGGAATATCTCCATAACTGTAGATCTTTTCTCATGATGTGAGATATTTAGCTGAGTTTTACATTGTACTGTTGTTTCTACAGCAATTATAATTTAATTAAATCAAAATAATCAGATATAATATTTTTTCTTTAATTGAGACTGTCAACAAAATTGTGAAATTCTCAACGGTGTGAGGCCAATTAAATGCCTACGAGATTATTCTGGAAATGCACTGGTGATAATTAAAGGGCTCCTGCTATGGACACATCGCAATGTTATGAAAACATACATTCAACCGATCGGCAATTAAATACTGCATACTCGTACCGCAGCGAATATCTTGCAATAATGAGCTTAGCGTCTAAAGTCGTCAAAACTGACAAAATAGGTGTGTGGGCAAGCTCATTTCAATAAATAAGTTATTTAAAGTTCCTAAAATATATACATATGTATGTGATACAATGTCTATCTGATTACATATACTCGTATGGGTATCATAACAGTGCACGAGCAAGGATTTACAGGCATTCGTATGCAAAACAGGTTGTTGTGATGTAAAATGCGTAGCAGCTTGAATTGAGGTGTGACGGTGATTAGTTATTATATATTTATACAAAGTTATTATTTAATAATTATTTTAAAGCGTCAAATTGAGAAGAAATTATAGAAAATTATATTAGCAATTCAAAGGTACAAAACTATTTTAATCATGCAACTTGTTATGACAATATTGAAAATATAAACAAATTTCGATACGTATTTGTAAGTAATTACGAGGCTAGTTTGTTAATGAGAACAGCTAGTTTAAAATGTAAACAAATGTTGATTTCGATAGGTTAGACCTTTAAAAATAACATACCGAAACTATAAATGGATATTTTAAATAGTTTTTGAGTTACAGCCTTCTAAATTGTTCAGTCTGCTCCATCAAATCTAAATTGTTTGAGTAATTACTCGGAGATACATAAATGATCAATCACTATCAAGTTTTCAGTTTTGCATATAGTTCTCTGTACAATTACCTACCAGTCCCTTGATCTGGTCAAATATCAAAACTTTGGGTCAACAATGGGTGATCCATTTCGAGATTCCTTACTTTTTTAAATAAAAAACACTGAAACTTCAAAGTTAATAGAGAATGTTTATTATCATTCGAAAGAACATTCTTTGGCATTTATTTTTAGAAGATTATCTCTGTCAAATGTCACGGCTACGTCTCAGATGGTCCATCCGTTGAGTCCAATTTTCGATGACTTGTTCAAGCATTTCGACTGGTCCGAATGACACACGTGTTGTTTTACTTAATCGAAACGGAATTGTTCGCGTGGCCTTATACTTTACATATCAGCACAGGAAAAAAACTAACGGTGTGATATCACATGATCTTGGTGACAAATCGACCAGCCCAAAACGTGAAATTATCTGCTCACCGAAGTGTTCTGTCAATAAATCCATTGATTGATGCGATGTGTGGAAAGTGGCGCCTATTTGTTGAAACCAACTGACGCCGAGATCACGAGCTTCAATTTCAGGCATCAAATAGTCGGTTTTCATGGCGCGATAACGGTCGTCATTGACGGTTACGTTCTTCTCACCGGCATCATTTTTTAAGAAATATGAACCGATGATTCCACCAACCACAACAAACCGTTGTTTTTTC